>NC_051072.1:1217825-1557200 GCF_004664715.2 Peromyscus leucopus | reverse complement strand
TCTGGCTTGTTCACATGGGAAGCCAGAACACGGGAGTTGGGTCTTCCTAATGACCTCACAGTGAATTGTTTTGAGAGAGGCCTGTTCTCCTAAGACTATGCTAAATAAGAAGACAGGCTTCAGTTTATTTAAAATGAGTTTTTCCAGGACAAAACAAATATTCTGCTACTCCTAATGAAGGTGTGTGTGTGAGAGAAAGGCTATATTAGATTCAGATAAACTTTACTTTTCCAATATCGACTAATGCCATTCTCCATTTTTCAGGTAATGATAATCCCTGTTTTTTGCTTTAAAATTTTCCGCAAGATTTAACCTGCTGGAAGCACTGTATCATTTAAAGTAAACCTAGAAATGTTTACAGGATCAACAGTTCAGCTTCCAGCAGACATATCTCTTCCTGATTTAGAAGGATGTATCTTAGTCAGGCTTATGAAATTACAGTGCCGAGGGGATGAAATCACTGATTGGGAGTGAATCCAAGAAGCAGTGGTGCCACCATGCTCAGAAACCCGAGGGGAGGGGATGACCATAAGGATGCTGTGTGCTCATTAATTATGACTTAGGAGAAGCAGTTGGAGATGGAAAGAGGAACGGTGCTGCTCATTCCTACCCCTTTTGGTTATATGACCTCACCTGAACCTTTACTCTTAGATTTAATTACATCTTCTTTTCTTATCTTTTTCCTCCGTGGAGTCGGTATTAAGTGCATTGGTGCTTAAGATGCTTTACTTCATTAGCATGGTTCAAGGTGAGCCATCATTTAATTTTTAGGTTAAAATAATAGAGGGTCTGTCTCCTTGGGTTGCACCAGGTGCTCCAGTGAGCCAAGATCTGAAGCCTTATATCTGGGTGATATTAGTGAGATGTAGTTGTTTAAATAACATCGAGTGTAGACTGGTCTAGGGAGTGCAGTCTTTTGGATCATTACCAGTTCTCTTAGTCTTTGGTTACAGTTTCCTGTTAAGGGTTTAAGACCATGCAGGTGGCCAAAATTAATTTATTTTTGTACTGTTGAGGCCAGTAGAGGATTTAGTCTTCAGGGTTACTTGAGCTTGAGATAAGTGGGATAATTATTCTTTGTACTAGGGACCTAACTATGGTTTATTGAGTCAACAGTCACTGCACAGACACTCCCTCCCCATTTTAGCTTCTTACTTCAAGATAGGACAGAATGAAAGAGTCAAGGTCTTAAAGACTTTGAAGAAAAGGGCGTGTTTTGGTTTGTTTGTTTAAAGAGACTGGTTTTGTAAGAAATATCAGATTTGAATCTTTTCTACCAAAAACTCATGTGTAGGACAAGAATTTAAAATCTTTTTATCTCCCTCACCTTGGAAGACTTCTATCCAAATGTTTTAGTCATTCCTAACCTGTAGCTGGAGTTTTCTCCAGTCCTGCCTGGCCCAAGGTCAGGACAAATCTCTCTCACTGGCCAGTCCCACAGCTGCTCACACACAACCAAGTAAACACACAGAGACTTATATTGCTTACAAACTGTATGGCCACAGCAGACTTCTTGCTATCTGTTCTTATACCTTAAGTTAACCCATTTCTATTAATCTATAAGTTGACATGTAGCTCATGGCTTACCGGTATCTTAACATCTTCTCATGGTGGCGGCCGGCAGCATCTCTCCCTGTCCTAGCCTTCCACTTCCCCCTTCTCTTCTCTCTTTGTTCCACCTATACTTCCTGCCTGGCTGCTGGCCAATCAACATTTTATTTATACAGAGAGATATCCACAGCACTACCCAGTAAAACCTTTGTTTCTGTCTCTATTCTAGGAATTTGATGGTTTCGAGTAGTGAGTCTATGCTCCTTCGAGTCATGACCCCTTTCCCTTTCCTCCTCCATTTCCTAGGTGCCAATTTCTTTCACACTAGCCAGTTGAGTACGATTGTGAGGTAGGACCCCAGCCATTGGGGACAAGACACAGTCACCACCTGACTTGGAACAAAAACACAATTGTACTTCCTATTTCCTGTCCTGCTGTATGTTCACTCTTCCCTAGCATACTCTCATGAACAAGAGTAAGGTTTGTCTTGTCAGACCAAACAAACAAACAAAGTTTAATTATATTCCCTTCCCACCTTTTCCTTTCTTTTTCTGCATAGTCTGTTTGATTAATTAACTTGACCTATGGACTCACAATTTTTAAAAATGTCTCCTCTTAAAGATACACTTTAACAGGGATGGAGTGGGAGAGCAATGGAAGCGATGTCTTGATAGAGGGAGACATCATGGGAATAGGGAGAAACCTGGTGCCAGGGAAGTCTCCAGGAATCCACAAGGCTGACCCCAGCTTAGACTACTGGCAATAGTGGAATGGGTGCCTGAGCTGGCCTATTCGGATAATCAGACTGATGAATACCCTAACTATCAGCATAGAGCCTTCATCTGGGAATTGATGGAGGCAGATGCAGAGACCCACAGTCAAGCACCAGGTTGAGCTCCAGGAATCCAGTCAAAAAGAGAGAAGATGGATTCTACGAGCAAGGGGCATCAAGATCATGATGGGGAAACCAAAACAACCAGAAACAACCAAGAAAAAAAAAACTAGTGGGAACTCATGAACTTTAGACCCACAGCTGTGGAACCCCCTTGGGACTGGATTAGGTCCTCTGCATACATGAGACAGTTATGTAGCTTGGTCTGCTTAAGGGGCCCCCTGGCAGTGGGATCAGGATCCTTCCCTGGTGCATGAGTTGGCTTTTTGGAGTGCATTACCTATGGTGAAACACCTTGCACAGCCTTGATGGGGGGTGGGGGTCTTGGACCTACCTCAACTGAGTGTACCAGGATTTGCTGTCTCCTCATGGGAGGCCTTACCTTTTTGGAGGAGGGGATGGAGGGTGGGCTGGAGGGGAAGGCTGAGGGGAGCAGGAAGAGGGATGAGAGGGGGATTATCTGTGGTTGGTGTGGTGATATTGTGTTCCCCAAAATATTGTGCACCCTAATAAATTTATCTGGGGTCAGAGAAGAGAACAACCATTAGGTAGACATAGAGGCCAGAAAATGGTGGCACACATGCCTTTAACCCTAGCATTCTGGAGGCAGAGATACATAAGGATCTCTGTGAGTTCAAAACCACACTGGAAACAGCCAGGCATGGTGACACATGCCTTTAATCCCAGGAAATGATGGCAGGAAGCAGAAAGGTATATAAGGCATGAGGACCAGGAACTAGAGCTGGTTAAGCTTTTAGGCTCTTGAGCAGCAGTTCAGCTGAGATTCATTCCATCTGAGGTTCAGAGGCTTCCAGTCTGAGGAAACAGGATCAGCTGAGAAGTTGGCAAGGTGAGGTTAGCTGTAGCCTGTTCTGTCTCTCTGTTCTTTCAGCGTTCACCCTAATATTTGGCTCCCGTGTTTTTTATTAAGACCCTTTAAGATTTGTGTTACAGGTTGGTATGTAAAAATGAATAAATTTTTTAATAAAGGAAAAAAAATAAACATGATTAGTTTAAAAACCTTCAGGCTATTTAAATTTATGTCAATAAATCTGATGGGCATAGATAAAAAATAAATCCATCGTATTGTGGAGGGAGCCTTAAATATAATATGGCAGGACATGGGTCAGTTTCTGTTTTGATCTGTGTATGTCTGTGTGTTGAGAGTTTCATGTGTTTGACCAGTGAATAAATGGTCTCAGGACAATGAGAACTTCTAGCCATAAAATACAAGTCATTAGATTTACTGTCTAGAACCTACAGACAAACAATAGTGATGACTAGACACTGAGAGGGCTGTGATGTCAGATAACAGGAACTCAGACAATTAGGTACAATAAATGTGTTCCTGTGTTCTACAGAACTGTGGGGTGGCCCTCGTTCACAACAGATTAGTTTTTATTTTGTGAAAAACTGAGGAGGGGAGACAAAGACTGCAGACACAAAATAAGGACAAGGAAAAAGGAACATTAGTTTCCCTGATTTGCTTAGGACCTATCATGCCTGTACTGAAACATCACACTCAGCTCAGAAGGATGTACAATTTTTATCTGTCTGATTATGAAAGATTGTTTTCAGGAGATTAAAAAATGGTTAACTCCCCAGTTCTCATCAGAACACACTGTACAAATGTATAGAATTGTCAGATTAAATCCTCTAAACTTGCATAATTTAATAATAATAATAAAAAGATACCCAGCTTTGACCTATAGTGTGTGTGTGTGTGTGTGTGTGTGTGTGTGTGTGTGTGTGTGTGTGTCTTCTGACTTTGGTATCCTTCGTCCAGTATTTACCAAATATCGGTGTACTTAAGGATCAATTCCTCCAAAATTAAGCCTCCTCTATGCTGGTCCTGGCTCTGTGAATTTATGTGCCCTAGCAGAATGTGCTTAGACAGGTGGGGTCTGTTTGAAGAAAGATTTCTAACTATGTGTTCTTCATGCATCTTCTATTATTTTGTTATTTCATTCACATGTGTGTGTTTGTGCACACGTGTGTGTATGTGTAGGTGTGTGTGCACACGTATGTGCATGTATCTGAGGCCCAAGGTCGATGTCAAGAATCTTCCTTGATGGTAATCCACCTTATTCATTTGAGCAGTGTCTCGCCTGACACCACCACTCTCTGGTAGAGCTAGTCTAGCTATTTATCTTGCTTTCAAGCTCCTGCCTCTGCCTTCCAAGTACTGGAATTATAGACAGGCTTGCCATGCCCAGTAGGCATTTAAATGGGCTCTGGGAAGCCAAACTCCTGTCTTCATTCTTTTGTAGTAAATATTTTAATAATTTAGCCATCCCCCAAGCCCTCTGAGTTCTTTAAGAAAAAAAAAAGCAAAAAAACAAAACCTCATGTCTCTTTTTGTGTTTGGGTTTGGAGAAAGTAATTATAGCCAGATATTTATCTATTTATCTATTTAATAAGCAAACCATTATTTAACATGCATATAGTTAGATATTAAAATAAATAAATAATAAAATTCTCCCTTTTATGAATATGAAAGAATTGGCCAACAACAGTATGATAGTGATTAAGTCCTGTGTATGTGACACAGGTTTTAAGTGTTAGAGTTTTCTTCTGAGTTAGTTCTGCATGGGACTCAAGAATTCATTATTTTATGTAGTTTCCTTTTAGGATCCTTAATGCATCTACTATTTACTAAAGATACAGTATGCTGTGAAGTATTGGATGAATGAAGATGAAGCATGTTTAACTTCAAATGTAAGAGTTGGTTAACAGCAGCCCCTGAGTTGGCTTTCTGTGTTTTGCTAATAAAGTTTTATTGGGACACGGTCATGTTTGTTCATTTGCACCACGACTGCAGCTGATTTGGATCTATAACTACAAATTTTACTATGTGTGGCATAGACCACAGAGGTGCAATGTTTTCTACCCTTGTTTATTCCTGACTTTTGGCTTTGCAGGGTAACAGGGACACGAGTAATAATTTCTTTGTGAGCAGTTTGGGTGGCACTGAGGACACTAGTGGCAAAGAGCTTTGATGGCACTTGGGGCAAGGAAGGCTGTGCTGAGAAGGCGCCATCCAGGTGGGCCTTGGAGATGCTTTGAGCATGGGTAGACAGGAGAAGGATTCTCATAGGAAAGTGACAGAACTTCCTGAGTCTGGGGAAGAAGAGCTTAGAATGGGGATTTGGGTAGTGACTGAAAAAGGAAAGTGACTGTGGCTGAGGCCCCAGGTCAAAGGCAGAGCTGGGAATTGACCTAACAAAAGGATTGGCAACTCTTCACACAGGCTCAGGGCTCTTCACCTGCTCTTTGTAGACTGTGGAAGAACTGCCAGACTCATTGGTTTGTTCAGATCCTGTCCTACATGGCATTGGAGAGTTCCTGCTGACAGTGGAGAGACATCCCAGACTTCCACACCTGTGTGTTCTTGTGCTCATGTCTGCATGAGGAGATGCTGCTACTGTACTCTGTGTGCCAGGGTTATGTAAGATGCTGGCTGAGGTTGTGGTCAGGTAAGAAAGAACCTGAAGTTCAGAATGGAAATAGGAGGGGGAATAGGTGCAGACATTTGTCAGAATTTGGCTTGACAGTGATTTATGACAAAGAAAATGGGGTGTTTGAGGGCTAGGGCCCAGGGAGACTTCAGTAGGATTCACTGGGAAGGGGCATGTTGGTGAATGAGCAATGAGTCTGGTTATTTAGAACTGTATGCAGACTAAATAGAAAGTTCTACTAACTGAAGCAAGACCAGATAAATAATTATACATATAAGTAATTAAAATGGTGAACAGTCCTAGGAAATCACAAGCTAAAGAAGTCAGAACTACTTTGTTGCTATTGTTTCAGGTGATAAGTTTCTCTACTAACTGGAAAACAGAAAAAAAACAAATCCCACACATAACAGCTCCATAGGAGTAGAAATCAGCATCGGCCTTATTAAGTGAGCACCAGAGTCATCCAAACCTCAGAGATCCACGAGTCATCTTTAAAGCATAAAAAGGTTGAAATGATCAGTGTGATTGTTAACAATGTTGACTTGTAACTTTTGTTCAAAGTATATGTCTCGGGAAAGGTTTCTCTTAATTGGATTCCTTAATGCCAGCCTTGAAATCTGCCAGCATCACTTCACTGTTGCTAAGTGAGAAGTTACTCTGTTTCTGAGCCTTTACTCTTATTTTTAAAACTTATTGTGGATTTATTTCACTTTGCTCTTCTTTGTCTTTTTGTTGTCTTTGGGATAGAATCTTGCTTTGTACCCCAAACTGTGCTCAAACTCATGTGGCAATCCTGGCTTGGCCTTCTGAGTGCTGGAATCCTATGTGTGCACCACAATGTACAACAAGATCTTCTTTTTTCCCTTTTTGTCTTGTTACGATACTGGGATTGGAGATGGCACTCAGCATCTCATGTATTCTGGAAAGAGGTCTAACATTTAGCTGTGTTTCCATTCTCTAACTTTGTTTCCAGTTGGAGGAAGGGAGCCTCGTGTCTCATTTACATGCTAGGCAAGTGTTCTTCCAGTGGGATGTGTCCACATACGTCTTATAAGCTTGTCATTTCAACATGTCCGTGTGCTATTGAGGTGGTTGGACATAAGTTTTTTTCTGTTTTGAAACATATTTCTAGTATGAGCCGCTTTTCAGGGTTCAATTGAAATACTCTTTTAAAGATAGAAAATAAAAGGAGCTGGCCGGGCAGTGGTGACGCACACCTTTAATCCCAGCACTCAGGAGGCAGAGGCAGGCGGATCTTTGAGTTCTAGGCCAGCCTGGTCTACAGAGCAAGATTCAGGAAATGCGCAAAGCTACACAGAGAAACCCTGTCTTGAAAAAAAAAAAAAAAAAAAAAAAAAGAAAGAAAGAAAAGAAAAGGAGCCAATATGATACATGAGTGCTTGACACAGAAAAGAGAAAATAATAAAGTCAGAACTACTTAAAATTTCCTAATCACAGTAATATATTTCATATTTTCTTTTAAAAATATTATGTTATATAATATATAAGTTTTATATATTATAAAGGGAGATGCAGGGAGGAAGTGGTGGATGGATATGATCAAAATATGTTGTATGACTGCATGGAACTACCAAAGAATGAAAAACATTACTTAAAATATTTTTGTAATTCAAGTTTAGCTTGTTAAACACCTGTGAAAAAGAACAAGAAGAAATGTTTTCTAGAATGATTAAGACCACAAAAACAAAACATATATGGGTTTAGAATGAACTTACCAGGCAGTGGGACTGGGACCTGTCCTCAGTGCATGAGCTGGCTGTTTGGAACCTGGAGCTTATGCAGGGACACTTGGCTCAGCCTGGGAGGAAGAGACTGGACCTGCCTGGACTGAGTCTACCAGGTTGAACTCAATCGCCAGGGGAGTCTTTGCCTTGGAGGAGATGGGAATATGGATAGGCTGGGGGGAAGGCGGGGAGGGGGAAGGGGAGAACAAGGAAATCTGTGGCTGATATGTAAAATTAAATTAAATTATAAAATTTAAAAAAAATTAGAATGAACTTACCATCAGTAAACATGAAGCATTAGAAATGTCCACTTCAAACAGGTTGAGGAGCTGTGTCATTCAATTGCTTCATATCCCATACGTTTGCTAATAAGGTTGCTCTGTTAAGGACTCTTGTTTAACTTTTTATGGAACGTTTTGTATTTCATACTGTATACCTCCTATCGTTCTTCAGCATCTAACTGCTTCACATTTTTAAAATTTCACATCTATTAATACCACTGAAAATCTGGGCATCTTGTCAAATACCACAGTATCCGATCAGTGTGCTGCTGGGATACTGCAGACTTTCTGATGGAAATGTGCTGTTGCCAATGCAGAGATAATAGTCCTGACCTGGGTCCAGGCTAGGCAAAGTTTTAGTTAATGGTAGCTTCTCACACTTAGTCATACTGTGATTGTTTATATGAAATGTATTTTGTCTTCAAATTGTTCCATGACCAACCTCAGTCTAAACTTTTGTTAAATAGCAAGCTTCTTGTGTCCATCATTAGCATGTTTTCTATGTTTACATCTGCATTTCAGTCTCTGTTTTTCTCGGTGCGATGCCCGTATCTTCTTCCCTCACTCACTGTCTTCCCAGTTATAAGAGGACTTCTGCCTTAACACGTTAAATAAAAATTTAGACTTTTTTCTTTGCCTTTACAATCATATTCATCAGAGGCCAATTGAGTTATTCTAGAAGAATGTCATCTTAAAACACCTGTGTCTTTCATAATTAATGGAGGTCACAGTTACATTTTACGATGTCTCTAGATGAAATGAGTCGTTCCGTTAATATGCTCCTGATGGCTCAACCTTTTCTTTAACGGCCTCTGAATCGTAGTACTTTACATGATGACACCATTCAACTTCATCTGTTAGGGACTGCACTGTGCCTTCAGAGAATGGATTGTTGTGTTTTGTGATTTGTTACTAATGCTCTGCTGGGGGATGAGATGTGACCCAATGATGAGTCCTTCAGTTCTAGAGTTAATAAGACATAAACTCCAGTAGAGGCAGAGAAAACCTATTTGGACATCTCGTGGTGGAAAAGATAAACAAGCTTTAACTTTGTCATTTGGCATCTGTCAAAGGCAGTGACTTTGCGATTTGAATTAGTCATCTGCATCTGTGGACTCCTCTGATAACATTACTCATAAACTGATCTGTTTATTGCATTTGAATGTGCAATATCTAATTTTATCCCAAGACCTTGGGAACAAGTGTCTAATTTTACTCCAGAAATACTAAGGAGATAGAACACCATATTTTTGTCTAGTATAGACATAAAACAAAACCAAATTTACCACTTAGCAAATTGTGGCTTCTTATTTCTAAAATGAGAAGAAAATATGTAAATAAAATAGTTCCTTTAAACCGTGTCACCATACACAGAACAGTTTAACATCTTAATCTTTTATACCAATGCCTTTCTCCCTTGAAGAATGACCGTAGTCCTCATTACTACTCGTTTACATCTAGAGGTGTTATGAAGACGAATGGGAATACTTAAAGCTTTGAGCTTCTCACAAATTGGCCCATTAGAGAAACAGATGCTAAGAGCAACATTTGGTTAGCATCTCTGCTTGGCTGGGAGCCTACAACATCACTCTTTCATGTTAGAAAGGTTGGTGGCCTTTCTCCTGGACCTCACATATATTGTTTTCCCACCTCTGCACTCACACAATTGCAAGATAAAGTGTGTGCCTCCTCTGCAGTGCCCTGGAGAACAGCCATTTGCAGGGAGCATAGATCTTACTTTGTGGTGTGAGTGGCCCAACGTCTGGGAGTATCAATTTTTTATTCCTTTTAGAAGATTTTCTTTCTTTTTGTAACCTTTAACTTCATAGGTCACTGACCTAAACTGTAATAGATCAAGTTGTCGTGGGAGATTTAAAGTCCTTCTTGTTGCTTAGCTGGACTGGAATTTTTGTGTAGCCAAAGTAGTCTTAAGTCTGTGCTGGGAGGAAAGCAGTTGAAAAAGAGGGTTGGAGGTTAGCAGGATCCAAAGTGTTTGCTCACATCATTTGGTCCAGGGGAGGGGATTAAGAGAATCCTGTCAGCACTTCACTTGGGATTCATCTTATAAAGAATATCTTTCAAATAGTTGGGCATTGTTGTTAAAGAGGACTAAAATGTGCAATGTTACATATTTGTAGTATAAAAAGAACCATCAGAGTATTTGTGTACTTACTTGGATTTCCTGTTATCTATTATTTATTAAACACACATTTAAAAGAATCTAAAAAAAAACCCAACAAATAAAAATAAAACCAAAACAAACAAAACAGCCTAACAGAGATTCAATCAATTAACATAAAAATGTACATTTAAATAGATACCTGTAATAAGTAAGGCTATACATAGTTCCTGTGACTTCAGTTTCAAATTTCCCACAAACTTTTTTTTTTATCAAGAATATAGTTTATAATTGGCTATCCAATATCAAATGGTCATCCCTGGAAACATACATACAAGTAGTATTATTCAGTTGAACAGGTTATGGTTATATTTAGGGATTCATATACACATACACATACATATACACCACCACCAACAACAACAACAATTAGTGAATTAGTGAAAAAGACACCACAGATTTGAAAGACAGAAAAGATGGGTATGTGGGAGAATTTGAAGGGAGGAAAGAGAAAGGGGTAGTTATGTAATTTTATTATTATTTCAAAAAGAAAAGATAACCAGACTGGTTTACAAATATTGTCGTAAGTCCTTATTAACTGAACTTATACAAACAGAGCCATCTTTCCCTGTTTTAGATGATGAGTTTTCAATCATATACGATAAGATTATTTTGAAATATTAGTTGAGCAAAATATAAACATTTAAATTAGTTGTCAGAAGTTACTGAAATTCGCTTGACATATTTATTTTTAATTTAATTTAATTTTATTTTTGTTAAATGGCTGTTGGTTACCTTTCCATCAACAAACTACTTTACAACATTAATATAGTTTAAGAACAGTTCTGCTTTGGCTCACAACATCAGAACTTTCAGCTGTGCCCATTTGCACCTTTTATGTTGGTGGAGATTGTAGTACATGAGACTTGTGTACCTTCTGTAGGTTGGGAAACAAAGAGACAGACAGACAGAACTGGCCAGGGTCCCCGTAGCTCCTTCAATGGCACACTAACAGTGACCTAACTTTTTACTACAAGACCATGTCCCCTAACAGTTCCTCTCTTCACAACAGTGCCACAATGGGTGACCACAGCTTCAGCACATGGACCCGGGAATAAACGGCCTATCCAAATTACAGAGATGTGGCTCATTAACTCAATCACTTCAAATGCTGCTTAATTATTCATTTTATTTAATTGGTTTTTCTGTAACAAGTGTGTGTGTGTGTGTGTGTGTGTGAGAGAGAGAGAGAGAGACAGAGACAGAGACAGAGACAGAGACAGAGAGACACAGAGAAAGAATATGTAAGGCCAGAAGCTGACAGGAAGTTATTCTTAGCTACTTTCAAATTCATTTTTTTGAGATTATGTCTCTCACCGAGCTCGGAGCTCACCAATTGGCTCCACTGGCAAGTGAGTTGTAGGACTCCCCTGTCTCCAGACTCCTCCCCCTCCCCTACCAACTGTAGGGCTACGGAGACAGAGCACCATACCCAGCTCCTCACAGCACTTCTGGGGATCTGAACTCAGGGCCTCATGCTTGTGCACTGTAACAGACACCTTTTCACTGAACCATCCTGTGCCTGTACACATGGTTCCTCAGAATAAAAAGGAATGTAATTCAGGAATAAATGCACATGCACACACATATATACACCACACACACACACACACACACACACACACACACACACACATATATATACCAGAGAGAGAGAGAGAGAGAGAGAGAGAACAGTAACAACAATTAAAGAAAAAGAGACCACCAACTTCAAAGAAAACAAGGGAGATGTGCATGGGAAGGTCTGGACGGAGGAAAGGGGGAATAGTGCAACTATATTTTAATCTAAAAAAAAAAACCACAAAAAAGTAAAAGCTAAAAGGATTGTCAATTATTTAAGTACGTTGACAGATTGTGTATTTTGACTCTCTTGTTTCATAAGTGCAGAGCCTGGTTCTTGCTCAAAGAAATGTGGGCAGGTAGTTTACAGAAGAATTTAAGAAAATAATGAAGGTGGAAGAGGGCTCCATGTAATCAAATCACAGTCAGACCAAACTGTTCTTTCAACAGAAAGACATATATCACTGCCAGATCATAGTCACTGAGGAGAAGGTCGATGGCCTGGAAGCAAATGCATTTTATGAGCAGCACTGGGGCCTGGTCGTCGTCTAGTGTGTGCAAATGTGTCTGTTGGAGATGAGAACTGACCACGTCCAAAGGTCTGCTGCTTCTGTCTCAGTTTGGTATAGGTGAAATGAGGAAGAGGAACTTGGACGGTTGGTTGTTGGTGCCATAAGACACAGATATAAACAAAGATAGGGTCTTTCTCTGAATCTCTACCACCTTGAACTATTTGCACTGTGTCTCTCCATATGTAGAACTTTCTTCTCTGCAAATTATTCCTTAGTGGCTTGCCTCCAAAAGATTTGTAGTTGCTGGTTCCACTTTAGATTAAAAACCACTGAAAATGAGTTTAAAACTATCAGTTCCCATTTTATAACCCAGGAAGTATGACCTAAGGACAAGTCATGTCTTCCTTTGTGCTTTTTCAGGGCAGCAGAGTAGAGGTAGTGACAATGATGGGACTTGCAAGGAGTGTGGGCTTGTTCCTAGGAGGCATCATCTCCTGTCCCCTTCTTATCACTTGCTGAGTGTCTCTGCCAAACAAATTTATTATCTAGGAGGTGGTGGGAAGGAAGTCATAGTCCTAAGGTGCTTTGAAGAAAAGTAGATACTGAAACTGACTGACAATGTCTTTAGGGAGCTGGGCTAAGTTTACAGGCTAGCAACAGATGAGAAGCAGACAACACAGTGTTTAGAAATTTGAATTTGTTTGGAGTGATGTGAATGGTCATTTCTAGTTTGGTGTCTTCTATTATGAGAAAACACTCAAAACTGGAACCAGATACTGCAGTGAGTAATCTTGGTACATCCTCTCATCCCTACTTCAAACAGAGAAAGGGCTTTGGACTCTTCTTCCCAGCCGCCATGTCCAAAGCTTCACAGAGTATCAGATGGGTACCACCACCTGCATTCTTCAGTGACCCAAAGATATGCGTTGATTTTATTTGGGTGTGGGACATTTTCCTAGAAAGTACCCAAGATCAGTACTATACTATGAACATGAAGATGTCTATGTACACACATACATACTTGAGTGTGGGGCCAGATAATGATCTTCAAAATATTACTAATACTTAGAGATACATATGTGAAAATATTTCTTAAATCGGAAAAGAACAGCTTGACTGGTCTCAGAACCAATACTCAGAAACAGTATTGCCAACTTCTCTGAATACTCAGTGGCACCACTCCCATTCCTACCAACAACTCAGCAGAGAGCCAGGCAGGGAAGACCGTTGGCTTTGCCCATCCTCTGTATTTGATCCTCCTCCATTTCCCTGCACAGTGGAACATACGCTGAGAACTATAATGCATTGAGAACTCTTAGTCATTTTCATAAACACATTAGACATTTGGACTGCCAATTGTATGCTTATAGTCAGTCAAGGTTTGGTGTTTTATGTCTGGACTTAAAACTTCCCCAATGTAGGTTTGAAGATGGTTATTGACTTCATTTTAGAGGCAAGGAGACTGGAGCACAGTCATTCAGTTTTCTTGGTAAGTTTGTTTGACTGCACAGCCCTAGCTTTGCACAAGTATTCTTAACCCACAGGTTACTGCAATAATAGAAGGGAAGCCTTCTGTAGGCAGAGCACCGAGTGGGAGATCCTGTGCTGTAGGGAGCTGATGCTTAGAGAGGCTATGGGGTGGTTTGCCTGGGCCTTGCCTCCGCTGCCTTTTCTAGGTCTCTTGTCTAAAATTCCCAACTGTGTGTAGATTCCCAACTTCCTTTCTAGGACTGCCCCCTGTCAGTGTCACACATGAGAATACACGCTTGTAAATATGCGTGTTTCCATAGTCCTTTTTACCCCCCACATATTCAGGATGTCCCCCTTGTCCTCCTCATAAGACATATTTTTGGAAACCTGTTCTCTTCAAGGTACCCACCTAAGGTGTTCCCTTTCTTCAAAAAACATTCTAAGTTTCATGTTGCATGTGGGAGAATAAACTAGCCAAGTTTTCTAGAACTTTCTTCCATAGCATATCAAGAGAAAAATTGAATATAGTGAACAGGCTACTGTTGTGATTTGAAGAACAGTTTTTTGAAACCACTTGAAAAACACGTTAGCACACAGGGACTGATGTGTAGCACTCATGACAGTAGCCCTAGTCCCTGTTCCCCATCTGTCTCTATCTACAGTTGCTGGGATGGTCTTCTCAAAACTACACCCTTGACCTGCTTTGGCTGGCATTTGTCTCCATTCCTGGAGCAGAGCAGTGTGTCTATTTCTTCCTTCCTTCCTTCCTTTCTTCCTTCCTTCCCTCTTTCCTTCCTTCCCTCTTTCCTTCCTCCCTCCCCCTCCCTTTCTTCCTTCCTTTCTTTCTTTTTTGTTTTTTTGAGACAGGGTTTCTCTGTGTAGCTTTGGAGCCTATCCTGGAACTCACGCTGTAGCTCAGGCTGGCCTCGAACTCACAGAGATCCACCTGCCTCTGGCTCCTAAGTGCTGGGATTAAAGGTGTGCACCACCACTGCCCAGCGTGTCTATTTCTGATAGCTTGTATCTACATGGCACCCTTCCCTCCCCAGCAGTGACTGTTACCTACATTTGTTTCTTATTGCTATTGAGATTATATTTCTCATCATGCCAGAGAAGTAACCTTAAAGCAAGCTATTATTACACATCTTTGTTCTTTGACTTCTCTGAAGCCCCCTGACCTTTTGCATCTTAAGGTGCACTTTTCCTTTGTGTTCGGTTTTCTCCTGAGGTACTGAAGTATACTTGGATTGACTATCTCTTCTCAAGGTGTTTCTACTGCCACAGTGCCTCCTCTTCCTGATGCTGTGGAGGCTCTCATGATTTCATCCTAAGGCAGAAGCACCTCTTGTGACAGAGGCCCAAAAGCTACATTCCAGAGTCTACTGTACCTCCAATTTATATTTTCCTTTGTCTGTGCTCCGCTGTGTCCTTTGCACATTTATTGAAACTGGTAGTTTTCTTGTCTCTGATTTCTATATCACATATGAGCTGCAAAGCTGGTTGAACTATTGACAGTATCAGTTTCCTTGTGAAAACTGGTAAATTTGTGCCTCCAAGCTGAACCCAACCAGCAAGGCAGATGCTGGGACACAGACTGGAGTCAGGGTCTAAGAATAAAACCTAGTGAATACAAGTGAGAGGCAAGAATAGACCCTGGAAGAAGACTTGTGTTTCATCTCCCTTAAGTTAAACTTATTTCCAGAGTCAAGTGCCCACGTCCTCTTCCTAATTCACAACAATGCTAGCAGGCAATGGGAGCGAGCATCTGTCCCGGGCATACACACTGCACAGTCCACAGCTCTCTCACCAGTCTCAAATGTATATCTCTTGAGAAGTCAGGTGACCCTATTCTCTGTTTCAGACAGCTGCGTCCCGTATTAGTAGCAGGGTGGTGTTTTGTCCCCCACATCACTACCTGTGTTTACCTATCATTCTCATGGTGCTTATGGACTCTGACTTTGGGGATCTATTAAAGGTAACATGCTCTCTGTTTGTGTTTTGCAGAAACTATCTCTTCAGATTGCAGCTTGAGGATCTGTCTCTCATCCAGGTAGGTGCAATTTGTTTTCCATAAGTTTTCATTTTTTCCACCTCAAGGAACTGAAGACAGATGCATGTAAATTTGTTGATCAGGGTGAACAAGGTTCGTTTCCCCAGTGGTCAGGCCCCAGGACTCTGAGCTGCCTTACCTGATGTGAAACACCACATCCCCTTTAATTTCCAATTAACCATTTCCTCCTGCATGTGGTCTCTTCACTCCCTGGATGTCATTCTGACTTCCTTTTCATCAGATGATAACAGGGCAAGGGACATCCCTTGAGTCCTGGAAGCATCTCTAGTTAGAGCGGGTATTGATTGTTTAGCTTGATGCATCTAGCTATCATGTTCTGATGAAACACCCTTTTCTCCTCTGTTTATCATTATGTAACTATGAATGCACTGGGTAAAGGCCACATAAAGTGAAGAGAAAATATTAACCTCTGAAAATGAAACTTGTTTCTGTTGCCACTTGGAGACTGAGCTTGACATCTTTGTGCTTGACTGTGTATTTTAGTGCAGATCTGATCACCGAAGCTTCTTTTCTTCCTCTAGTCTCTTAGGAAAGTATGCCAGGCAGGGTCTTCTAGAAGGGAAAAGAAGAGAGATACACAAAACTCCCCTACCAGTGTTCCCAGGCTTCCTGCAGACTGTGTTGGAATCCCCGGGTTGTGCAGAGTTTGGAAAATGGGCTTGAAACAACTTTAGAAATACCCTACTGTCCCAGGCTCTAAGGAGTTACTGGGCAGAAGTTGATCCTTTTCGTCTAGAATTCCTGTGCTTGTGAATATTCCAAAACACTAGAACTCGAGTTTAATATCAGATCCATCTTTCATTTTCCAATGTCTTAAAACAAGAAACTCCATAATCAGCTAATATTGCTATCCTTATCCCTGGACTTGTTATCCAGCACTAGGCTTATTAGTCATTATCAATTTCTTCATTGACAAAATAGCCACAAATTACCTTAACCATATGCTATCCATATTCAGTAAGGATGACCGAAACCATTCAAAGGAGGTGAAGCACAGCCCTTGTTCCACAGTTGTGTGTAGCTTTTGCTTTTTAAGTGATGTCGATGGATAAACCTTTGTAATAGTTTTATTGTGTTGGACACCAAATTGCCTGCTCATTGAAGTTTAGTGTACAACTTTAGCTGAACTGACTGATTGTTAGAATGTGAGTTTATTAATAAGCAATCAGAATGATCAGCAAGCTACAGGTACTTGCTTAAATTAAACAAAACAGTCCCAGAAATACAGAGACTGAAGGATGTCACTTGCATGTAGATCAAATGACTAATTCAAAGTAGCAGAGAAAAGAATGGCTACTGAAGGCTTGAAAGATGCAGAAAAGATCGGGAAGACCTTGGCCAAAGTATGCACAATTCCAGTTAGGCAGTGGGAATAACTCTAAGAGACCTCTCATACAGCTTGATAATTTCAGCTTTAATAACTGTACTATGTACTTTAAAATTGCTAAATACAGATTTTAAATTTTCTATCCACAGAATAATAGTAAATGTTTTAGGTAGTGTGCAGATTATGTAGCTTAAAGCTATTCTGCAATGTATATACATATAATAAAATCATGTTATAATCATAAATATATATAATTTATTTTTTACTGAAAACCAAGCAACAGTTTCAAACAAAAATTTTAATGTAATTTAAAAAATTTTTATAAATAATATGAAATATAGACCACTCAATATATAATATGTTCATTTCTACTCTCATGGTATAACACAGTATCTAGCTTCTCATCTGTGAAACATGAAAGTTGGGGAGATTACTTAGTTAGACCTGCATTCAGTCTCAGAACCAATGTGATAGGCAGGGTGGTGGTATGCAGCACTTATAATCTCAATGGCAAGGAAGTGGATCAGGTGGACGGATCCCTGGGCCTTGGCTTACTGCCTAGAAAGTCTAGCATACTTGATGAGTTCCAGACCAGTAGAGACCCTGCTTCTAATTAAAAATAAAAGGTGAATTGTGCTTGCAGTGGTCGCCTGTCTTCCACATGCATACACAATCATGAAAGAATAGACTCTCACAGAATTGTGCATCTGCACACACATGAATATTACACCCACCCTAACACAGGCACATAATAGGTGTGCAAATGTGTGCAAAGAAGCATGAAAGAAACAAGTGTGGTGTTGATTTGTTTCCTCTTTTCCTAGCTCTTGGGGTTTCGAGGTTCTAGAAGCATTAAATTCCAGGAAAGTGAGCACAGTTTACAAACAGAAGTTCCCACTGTGAGAAGCCAGTGTTTCTTGGAGAGATGATGATTCTAGGATAGAGAAAGGGTGATGTCAGATTAGATTGAAGGAGATTGTTTTAAAAAGGAGGAGGTGTTCAGAGATGGATGATGATCTGGCAGGACACAGAAGCCATCTGGGAGTGGGCTCCCTGAAGAAATAGAAAAATTGATTGCCAGGAGATGGTAGAAGTAGCAGATTATTAAACATTGAATCAGATAAGAATTTTTGAACATATGTTAGCATTAAAATAATAAAATGAGGTAAAAAAGCCAACTAAAATATTGAAGGAAAAATCTAATAGAAAATTAGGATTTGGCAATCATCACACTGAAAACTCCATGACATAAACATGATCCTTGGGTGGTAAATTTATTAATTGGATTTGAAGACAACCAGAATATTGATATTATCATGGCACTTATAAAGACAGCGGTTATTAATTGCACATGGAAAACTTGCACCTTGACAGTGAAGAACCCTCCTATGAACCTATAACCAATCAGTGTATCATGACTTCAGTAGTAATGGGCCAAATATCTATGATTTTTTTTTATACTGAGGAAGCAGCAGGGTTTCCATGACAACTTACAAAAATTATAACCAATCTCATAATGCAGAAACATCACTCGAGCCCAGATAAACATCTGAAAAAAAAATCTGGCTTAGAACTTTCAAGCATTACAGTCATGTGATGTATGTGTATCTGAATAAAGAGTTGCTTCATCCAAAAAGAGAACACATAAATATGTCTATCAAGTATAATACTTCCTCCAAACTGATGCTTAAAACACTCTCTTTTTCACGCTACAAGTGGCACTTTTGAGACAACTCAAAAATTTGAAGGTCAATAGATAAGATAGAACCTTAATGTCCTATAAATACACAAATATTAATCCCTTGATTTACATAATTATGATGGTAAGTGTTATGGAAAGAATGCCCTTATTTTTTGGAAAACCATAACAAAATGTATGTGGTTGCTATGGTTTGAATGTGAAGTGTCTTCCACAGCTTGTGTGTCTGGACACTTGTCCTCAGCTGATGGTACTGTTTGGGAACATTGTGGGATCTTTAGAGGTGGCGCCCTGATGGAGGAAGAAAGTCACAGCATTGGGCTGGAGGGTAGGGATGAGGTGGGGCTTCGTAATCCAGCTCAACTTTCTCTTCACTTTCTGCGGTTTGCCTGTGGATGCAGCGTGACCTAGCCTCCTGGTCCTGCTGCCAAGGCTTCCCCGCCATGATCCATGACAGAATGTAGTTCTTGGTGCTGTGAGCCAGAATGAAGTCTTTCTCACTTCAATTTCATCTTGCTCGGTATTTAACCACAGCAAAGTGAAAAGTAACTAATGAAGGAATAAAGGGCATCACATTTGTAAGTTACTTGTGAATGACTTAAGTCGTATGTGTGCACTTGCCACAAACACCTACAAAGTGAATACTTTGATAACATTAATGGGGAAGTTGGGATAAAAATCATAATTATTCATAAAAATCACATCATAATAAATGCAGAGAGCTCCAGGCATGTAGTTACTATTAAGCTGAGAATAGCATGTTGCAAGGACAAGGAGACTAATTGCCTTCCCAGGCATCACTTCCTTTTGCCAGGACTACCTTTGACAGGGTCACATGTAGGTTGTCTACAGCAGAGAGCACTCTTAGGGAAAACGAGAAGCATGTCAGTCTCGTCACCCGGAGCACCCTCAGTCTGCTCACACAGACTGGGGAAGACAGTGACATCTTACTGGCGGTTTTCAAACCACAGCTCTGATAACGGGAGCCACCCTCCACCCGCTGGAGTGCATGCCAGGCACTGCAGCTCTCCTGTCAAGTGTCTGTGTCTGCAGGACTGTGGCCTGTTGTTTATTCAGTGTTACTAGACACAAAGCTAACAATTCTTTTCAACACTATTTGTTTCTCCTGTGTCCCCAAGAAACAGGTCTCACTGAATTCCATGAATATTTTATTTTTATTTAAATGATTACTTCCAAGGGTGAAAAAATAATAATGGAATAAACACTGGCAAACAAAGGGCTGCATTGTTCTAATGAATAGGTCATCTGAGAAGCCCGAGGATGCCTCAGTCCATAAAGACACTTGCTGCTGAACCCCAATCCTGAGTTTGCTCTCAGGAATCACATGGCAAATCTACATGCACACACACACACACACACACACACACACACACACACATGAGAGAGAATGTGTGTGTATGTGTGTGTGTGTGTGTGCTAAAATCAAATACAATATTAAGTCTTAGGTAATTGTATATTATCTGTTAATCTCAATGAAAAAATAAAGATACGGTAGTGCATCTTATATTACTGTAGCCCAATATTGCTATTCTAACATGGGATCATTACTGGAAGTGGCTGAGATATTCCGACTTCAGTGTGGTTAATACTGAGGTTTATTTGCATTTTGTGTCTCTAGCCTGCATTAACTGAACCGGCCATGTTGGGTATTCAGCACTCCTGTTGGACAGTGCAGTTGTGAGGAGGAACAGGATATTTATAACTTCTGTGATTTCGGTTACTTTATACAAAGATTATTTTCTGCTAGAGAGAACCGAGATTGAATTATATACCTTAGGTTAGCAGTTTTTTTCCCTCTCCTCTTTTTTTAAAGTCTTAAAAAAAATCAGATCTATAAAAAGAGAGATCTGAGACCATGGAGGACAGTTTAGCAGGAATCTTAAAAGTTCTTATTAATAAAATCAAACCCGAGGCAAGTTATTGGGGTCCATGCTGGTAGATCAGAGAGACAGGACAAGCCACAGCTATCTCACCTGGCCAGATCCTCAGCTGGTCTTGTCTCCTCAGACTGGAGGCCTCTGAGTCCTCATCCGGAATGGGTCTCAGCTGAACTGTGTTGCTCCATAGCCTGAAAGCTTAACCAGCCAAATGCCTAACCAGCCCAAAATGCCTCTAGTTTCTGGTCCTCACGCCTTATATATCTTTCTACTTTCTACCACCACTCCCTGGGATTAAGGGCTGGCTTTCTGGGATTAAAGGCGTGTCACCATGCTTGGCTATTTCCAATGTGGCCTTGAACTCACAGAGATCCAGAGGGATTTCTATCTCTGGGATGCTAGGATTAAAGGTGTGAGTGCCACCATTTTCTAGCCTTTGTATCTAGTGGCTGTCTGTTCTCTGACCCCAGATATTTTTATTAGAGTACACAATATTTTGGGGAACACAATACCACCACATCTCCTCTCTTTTTGTCTAAAATTAAAGAAAGCTTATAACTAATACAAGAAAACAATCTAATAAGTATATACAATATATACAGACAGAAATTACATTAATGATGTCTAGTCCATTAACATTTGACAGATTCAGATAAAAACTCCATTATATATATTAACAATGTCCAGTCCAGTAACATCTGATAAACTCAGACCAAAAAAATTTCATTACTTTTCTCATTTAAAACAAGGAGTTCCTTTTTAAAAGTAGATTCCATAATCTCCCTTTTTATCTTATCATATCCATATTCTCTTTTTTTTTCTTTTCATAATAGATTCAGTAGTCTACCTTTTGTTATTTTTATATCTTCCCCTTTTTCTTCAGTGTAGATTCAATGATCTACCTATTTATCCTATTATTTATCTTTTTTCTCAGAGTAGATTCGATGATCTATCTCATATCTATATTCTCTTTTTATCTTTTTTCTCAGAGTAGATTCGATGATCTATCTCATATCTATATTCTCTTTTTCTTTTTGCTTTCTAGGGGTGAAGATATCTTTAGGGAATCTTGAAAAGAACATTTTTGGGTTAATCATCAAGTCCTGTATCATTTGTCCAGTCTCTGCATAATAGGAAAGTTCAGGGCTTGTTTCAAGTCCTTGTTCGAGTAGTCTGTCAGGCTGGATCATCTCAACTAGTCTCTCGAAATTGTCCTGACCAGTTTGTAGTCCAAAGTCCATTTTTCCATGGTGTTAATTGGCTTAATGGCTTTATCATAGTCCATGTGGAATCATCGTTATAGGATCCTGTCATCTTTTTGAAGTCACTGTTAGGCATGGTCATGGTTTCCTGCAGACTTTTTTTTTTTTTTTTTTTTTTTTTTTTGCCTCCTCTGTGGTTTGGAGCAATCACAGTCTGATAAATGTCTGTCTCTCGGAACCATAAACATTCTTCCCTAGAACAGAAAATCTTCACAACAATTTCTCCCCACCATTTTTCTTGCCAAACTTTTCCAAACTGACCTTTGCCGATGCTTTCTTGTAACACGGTGGTCCTGGCAATTCTTCTCTGAACCAGCAGCAGTAAACACTTCGTCCCAGGTAGCAGCATCACCGCAGTCACCAACATGATGAGAAGGAGCTGGCAACGTGGAGCAGTAGCCACTGCTTCCATGGTCCCACCACTGTTTGTGGCTCAGTCCGGGCCAAAGCTTCTCCCAAACCTCCTAGGCTGGCTCAAACTCGGATCCTCCTGCCTCTGTCTCCTTCAGCAAATCCTACCGGCGTGTGCCACCACAACCGGCTGAGTATAGCTTGGGCCTGCGCTGGGGCTCACAAGGCCACAGCAAACAGCTTTTTCATGAATTCGTAACACGAACGTTGGCGCCAGATTTAGCAGGAATCTTAAAAGTTCTTATTAATAAAATCAAACCCGAGGCAAGTTATTGGGGTCCATGCTGGTAGATCAGAGAGACAGGACAAGCCACAGCTATCTCACCTGGCCAGATCCTCAGCTGGTCTTGTCTCCTCAGACTGGAGGCCTCTGAGTCCTCATCCGGAATGGGTCTCAGCTGAACTGTGTTGCTCCATAGCCTGAAAGCTTAACCAGCCAAATGCCTAACCAGCCCAAAATGCCTCTAGTTTCTGGTCCTCACGCCTTATATATCTTTCTACTTTCTACCACCACTCCCTGGGATTAAGGGCTGGCTTTCTGGGATTAAAGGCGTGTCACCATGCTTGGCTATTTCCAATGTGGCCTTGAACTCACAGAGATCCAGAGGGATTTCTATCTCTGGGATGCTAGGATTAAAGGTGTGAGTGCCACCATTTTCTAGCCTTTGTATCTAGTGGCTGTCTGTTCTCTGACCCCAGATATTTTTATTAGAGTACACAATATTTTGGGGAACACAATACCACCACAGGACAGCAAATCTGAAAGGGAAAAAAAATTCTAAGTCAAGGGGATGCCAATAAAGACGGCCTCTCTGCAGCCTCTGTGTGGCTGGGCAGGGCTAGCTCTTGCTCCCTCTGCTAGACACCATGGCCTCCTTCACGTGGCTGGTTTCTTACTCATCTCTCTCACCACCTTGCACACTTCTACCTTTCCTGCTGGTGTCGAGCTGCTTCTTGGTCCCCCATACACTGGCTGTTCCCACATTCAAGTACATTCCTTTGTAGCCAGCCCTCTCTTGGCTTGACCTTCTTCATGTACAAAAATAATTGAATCCTCCATCCTCATGTCAGTCATTTGCTTTGGATCCTATCATCAAAAGGAAGGTTGGCTGGTGGCCCTGAGGGGGTTCTCAGAGCTATAGCCTTCCTTTCTGATCAGTACTCATGCCTCACCTGGCAATCATTCTGTGTTTTATTTCTCTCAGTGTGCTTACTCACTGCATTAAATACCAGGCAGCATCTAAAACATAATTTTCTAACCTCTTGAAGCACCATATGTTTCATTATTCCTTTACCTTTATTTGTTACATTTATTTACAGCATGCATGCATGCACGCACGCACGCACGCACGCATGCACGCACACACGCGTGCGTGTGCGTGTGTGTATGTGTGTGTGTGTGTGTGTGTGTCTGAAGGGGGTGTTTGTGCATGAACCATGACCCATGAGGAGGTCAGAAGAGAACCCCAAGAAGTCAATTCTCCTCCTCTGCCATTTGGGATAGGGATAGAACTCAGGTCCTCAGACTTGGTGGCAAGCACCTGTACCTACTGAGGCATTTTGTCAGTTCCTACTTTGTCTTTCTAAAGTTCATATTACTGAGGTATGAGATAGACTTCTCAGAAATGCTCTGAAAGAGACACTTGAAAATGTCCACTCTCAGCTCTGTAGAAATCTCAGGACGAGGGTGAACAGGCAAATCCGGACTCTGGAATGTTCTTCTTTACACACCAGGCCCTGTAGTCCCTATGCTCTCTACTGTCCTAGTCAGTTCCTTTGTCTCAGTTTCCTGTCATGTCTTGATTTTGGATGAGCATCAGTGCCGAGCCAGCACACGCGGAAAGGTGTTCCTCTCCTCTTCTCTTCTCTTCAGTGAATTTCTCAGTGATCAAGAAACTCCAGGAAGGTCAGGGTGTTCTACACTATATGGTGTCTGTTAAACATTGTTATTTGTTGTGAGATACTCTGTATGAAGATGTTTTGCTGTGATTGGTGTAAAAAAGCTCAACATCCAACAGCTATGCAGGAGAATAGGTGGAATTTCCGAGGAGAGAAAGGAAGAGGAGGAGGAATGTAGGCATGGAAGAGAAGCCAGGAGACACATAGAGGAAACAGAAGGTACAAGATGGAAGAGAGTTAACGCCATGTGACAGAATATCAACTAATGGAAGTGAGTTAATTTAAGTTATAAAAGCTAGTTAGGAACAAGCCTAAGCTATAGACTGAGCTTTCATAATTAATGAGAAGTCTCCATGTCATTATTTGGGAGCTAGCTGGCTGGATAGAGTAAGACTTGCTAGAGTTATTGGTGTTGATTTAGCTTTGTGGATCCCTGCTGAAATCCTAAGTATTCTGTAGAATTGTTACCAGAGAAACCTCATTATGAGGTCATATTTCCTGAGAGACCTGATGCAAGGAGCTGGAACAGAGTAAACAACTACTGCCAGTTGGAGGACACTTCTGCCCACATGGACCTCATTGCACCAGTCAACAGAGGCATCAACAGTGAAGTCTTGAAAGCCTTGATTGGAGATTACTTACTCTGAGTGGATACGATGTGTTGGAAGCCAATCTCCACTGTCATCACAGGAATATTCCCATGTACATATGCCGCGAAGTGGCTACATGTGGATTGTTCATTATGACTTCAAGCACACATACTTTAATATGGAAAGAGAAACACCCAAGAGCTGCTTTTCATTACAGAAATTAAACCTGTTTTCCATCAATGACTTGAGAATCCAGCATCAGTGTTGTATCACTTGCAGGGCACCTTTCCACCGAGAAATGGTGGCAGATGTCCTGGCACACTGTTAGTCAGCCATGCCTGTTGAAGACCAGTCATTCTCTGATGTAGTAAGAGTCTGCCATTCTATGTCTCTGTCTCCTGCTTTGTGTTGTCGTAAGAGATTCAAACCTCTATCATCACATTCGTCCCTGCCTCAATGATGACATTTGTTTTAGGGGAAAAACTCTCTAATAAAACTAGAACAACACAGCTTCCAGGAGAACTGAGTAACCACACTTGCTGCCTCAGCCTGTGGTGGAATCCCACTGGACAGGTCCTGAAGAGTACAAAGAAAAACTTCAGCTCACCACTCACCATCTTTGGGGAAATAGTTCAAAATCTGCACTCATGACCCTTGGTTTCCAAAAGAAAAGAATTCCCTGACTTTCTCACAACATCGAAGACAAGCATAAAAACAGAAATCTGAGTGTTCTCTCACCACTGGCCTCTTTATGACTTCTAGTGTCTGGTCTCTTCACTCCATAGTCACTGTGGGCAGAAAACATTGTCAGAAGCTACAGCAGGTGTTAATTTCTTTTTCTGTGTATCCATGATTGGGAATTGATTCTCAGCTTGTGTCGATGTTTAAGCCAGCTGTTCCCAAACAGGGCAGTTTTGATTTTTTTCTTCTGAGGTATTTGACAATGTCTAGCACACTCTTCATGGTCATGATGATATATATTCTATACTGCATAGAGCAGTGCCTCCCACCCAGCAAAGCATTCTCTCATTCTGCATGGCTTACTGCCAAGACTGCATGCACGCCTTTGCTGCTATCCCAGTTATCACATATTTTGAATATACCAGATTTCTGGTTCATGAATTGGTGTTTATTACTTCATTGCATCTAGAAGATTTATGACATTCTAGGAAATTTATCTCTTTAGATTTTTCTCAATGTAAACAATCCACAACATGTTTAAACCCTTGGTGACCACGCCTAAAGAATCTGTTGTGATTCTTGGGTTTAAATTGCCTCCTTTTATTAATATGAGATTAAATTTAAAAATGAATTAAGTCAATTTATAACATACACTCTAATGGGCCATAACACTCATATAACTACCCTCGGCTGGAAATCTAAAGAATGATTAACTAATTAATAATTTAGAATAATTATTCCAAAGAGATAGTCACGTTGATTAATTTTTTAAATTATGTTTTGTGTGTATTGAGTTGGGAGAGCCTGACCTCCCCCATGGCTCTGAGAAATCGTGACTCCAAAGCATCATCTCCATTTGTCTTTCTTTACCACATGTTCTAAAAATCATAGTTTTCTAGAAGCAGAAGGATTTGATTACATCCTTTCAAGGGTCAACGAATTAAGATCATAAAGTTGATCAACACAGCTCCGCCTGCTCATTTGCATATAGTTAGCATGCAATCGTGGCTATCTGTGGCTGCCAATTAGAGGACTTGAGCAGCCCCAGCATAGATCATCAGAGCCTGAAGTATTTATGTTTCATCTTAACAATATGTTTTTTTAATCTCGTGTCTGAGTGATAGCAACTTTTCAATGAGTATTTCCTGACAGAAGAGGGAAGTGAATACAATGTAAGTCAGGGTCATATGTTTTGGTTGTTGTTTCACATTCTAAAACAGTATTTGGTTGATGAGTTTCTTTGTGCTTCCTTACATGATAGAGGTCTGATGAAGACCTTGGCTAATAGCCTGGAACCCAAGTAGCCCCTCTTTCCTTATCTGCTAGTGTCTTACATCTTGCTCACTGGTCAGGATTTCTGCCAAGCACTATTGTGTCTACCAGTCTGTTCAAACACTTTTTTCCCCCTACCTTTGTAGCTTCTTGGAGGTTTTGCTGTTGAATAGTTGTGCTTCACACAGAGCCTGGCTGAACTTTCACTTGTTCCACAATATCCTTACCAAGTTGGGTAGACTCCCGTCAACAGACAGTCTTTCCCCCTCCTTCACTGAGAGACGTAGACTCATTTCTCCACGCCTGACATTACAGGGCAGGCTTTGTGGGGCTCTGTTTCATGTTGCCATTTGGGAACACCATGAGCTTTGGTTGATAGTGACCCTATCACTATCAACCCACCTTTCACAGAGTAGCCTGGGAGAGTGAGCAGAGATCTGCATGAGCATCCGTTCTCAGTCAAATTCCACTGGCTGTAACTTAGTCCTGTGTTCTGCAACAGTTACAAGGCAGGCTGGGAAATGCGGCTTCTCTGTCTATCGAGGGTGAACAGGAGATGCAGGCATCACACATGAGCACGGAATAGCAACACAGCCAGGAGAGCAAGACGGAGCCCAAGAGTGCGCCTCTGTGTTCTCCTCCTCTAACCTACCTACTTAGAATTTTTTACTGTACACAAACAGATTTATTCATGCCTCAGACATTTTTGTGAATAATAAGCATGGTACTCTGAGGAAGGCACTTAACCTCTCTGGACCTCAATTTTCTCCACAGTACATTTTGGAGAGGAGACTCAAGAACTGTGGATTATCCCTGAAGTCCCTGCCAGCCCTGGAATTTTAAGCATCCTGCTGACTTGCCCTTCAGTCTTTGCTTGAATGATCCCTGTTTCTGCATCTTTAAGGAAAGCAGTTCCCATTAACTCGTGTACTGTTTATTTGGTAGAGTTTTAAAGTTGTAATCATGGTGAAATAATGATGTCAATCACGGCAATAAGAATGATCACACATTTATTGTGCCCCTACCCTGCATTCGGCTGTTAGAAAGCAACATCTCAGTTGTAGAGAATTGCTAAGGTTTGTGTCCAATTTAATCTTATTGACGAATTCAGGCTCAGGGCGCAGGTGTCTGCATCAAGGTGTTCAATTCATGTGTGGTCAAGTGAGGGTATGGAGGACTTCAGATGAACTGGCTGCTTCAGCTCTATCTAGTATTGTACTCATTTGAACCGTTTGTGACGCTACCTATATTGACCCCTGTTTTATAACTGCAGATGTTACTGTGTAATTGTCATTTATACTGCGATTTAAGGTCAAGGTCCCTGGACCCTCCTCTAACACAAGGATTCATGATGCGTGGTCTATTGAAGGTAAGGATTCAGCAGGTGAGGACTGGAGAAGATTGCCAAGAAAAGGAACCGGCCAAGCTGCTCTCAGAGCAGGAGCATACCCTCAACCAGATCACACAGGGCAGTAAGGACCACAAATCAGCCCAAGGCTCATGCTGCTGGGGCAAAGAGGATAGCCATTTACGCACAGTTCCTGATGCCCTTCAATTAACCCTATGTCTTGCTGTGTTTGGAGACAAAGTGACATAACTCTCCAGTGCAGTGACTCTTATCAGCCAAGAGTAATTCCCCAGAAGTGGGGAGAGTCTCAGCCAATGACAGGGTGCTCTGGTCTGTACACAGACCTGGGCAAGGTGCCAATTCATCCAGTGTAATGGATACTGCTCAAAGTTTTCAGGAATATTATTTAAGTTTGCTCAGTATTCTAAACCCTTACTACACAGTCATCTCTGCTCAAAAGAAACAAACAAATGCACAAGAACAAAACGCCCGTCATCAAAACAAGTGAAGTAAATGAAGGAGTTTTATGTCTTTGTGTCTGGCCATTTGTGAATTTCTGCTTTTCAAACAGCCTCAAATAAAGAGATAGATGATAGATAGACAGATAGATAGGCAGACAGACAGATAGATGATAGATAGATAGATGATAGATAGATAGATAGATAGAGATAGATAGATAGATGATAGATAGATAGATAGATAGATAGATAGATAGATAGATAGATAGATAGATAGATAGATAGATAGATAGATAGATAGAATATACGTGCATGTTTTTCTTCAGCTGTGTAGATGATTTAGTTTCATGAAAAGAGGTCAGGAAATGTCTATAAGCCAATAGCAAACACTGTCTGACAATCTCTGGCTCTAGGTAAATGGAGGGTTGATTCAATGATCTGAATACATTTTTGCTCTCCTTTTCAAAAGGGCCTGGTACCTGACATAACTGCTGGAGGATGTGCAGGCTGGAATTCTCTACCCTGTTTCCATTTCCTTTCCCATCCTGTCTTTCCCAGATGCTGACACTGATAGATAAGGAAACCCCACTGTTTCTAACTTTAATAGTACACTTCTTATATGGGCCAGAGATTATATATTGTGGAAGCTAGAGGTTTCTAGTTACCTAGAGGGTAAGTAAAAAAGAAAAGCCCTAGAGAAAAATAAATGAAAAATCGTGAGTCACATCTCCCTGACACTCTGTAGAGTGAGTGGATTGAAACTCTTCATCTGGTGACTGTGAACCATGAGTGTTTTGTCATCATAGATTTACCCAGGACCGCAATAGAAGTAGACAGAGCAACTGTGGATACAGTTGTACTGGGCACCGTTCTATCTGGGCATGTCTGTCAAACACGACTTCTACCATGTCCTCTATTGATGCTTTAATAGTATGCATGTTACTTCTTTATTAGATAAAAATGCTCAGTCTATGCACATCAAGTCTCACTGGCTTTGGTGCTATCACCCCTTTACCAAGTGTTCCAGCTAGTTTGATGTCAACTTGACTAAAAGCTAGTGACATCCGAAAGGAAGGAAGCTCCATTGAGAAAATGCCTTCATAAGATCGGGATGTAAGGCATTTCTTAATTAGTGTTGATGCGGGAGGACCCAGCCCATTGTGAGTGGTGCCATCCTGGGCTGATGGTCCTGGATCCTATAGGAAAGCAGGCTGATGAAGCCACAATGAGCAATCTAATAAGCAGCACCCACCCCCACCCCCATGTCCTCTGCATCAGCTCTTGCCTCCAGGTTCCTGCCCTAACTGCTTTTGATGATAAACTATTATATGGAACTGTGAATGAAATAAACCCTTTCCTCCCCAGGTTGTTTTGGTCATAGTACTTGATCACAAGAATAGTAGCCCTAGGACACTAAGTGATACCACATGATGCTATATAGATTGACTAAGAAATTTAACTTTTTATTTTAATGCAGCCATATTCAACTTTTAGGCATCCTCAACTTTTCTGTAAATATGCTCTAGAGAACACACAGAGAAGTTTGAATGAAGACATTGCCTACTGAGAGTAGTATATTCTGTCCAAACATGGACATAAATATTTAGGATGTTATATCAATAATTTCCAAGAAGTACTTACATAGCTCTTTGCTAAAATAATTTCAAGCGTTGCTTGAATAAATAGGTAAAATTAAAATATATCTGAGTTTCAAGAAAATATATCTATGATTGAAGATAGTGGAAAGAAAACTGTGTGACCACCTTTTTGTCAACAAGTAGGTTAATTCCAAAACTGTTGTATAACAATGGAAACATCTAGAAACATAAGAAAGGGAACATGTGTATACATATGTTTATAATACATGTAATATATTACAATATAATACATGTTTATATACACATATATGAATGTATATCCTTTAAGAAGTCTTTACATTTTGAGTATATACACTATACATACATACATACATATATATATATATATATACATACCTACATATGTGTATATATAGTGAGAGAGAGTGTTAGCTAGCCAGCTAGATAGATGAGAGATAGATAGATGATGGGTGTGAAGATTTTCAAGAACAGGATGCATCCTCTCTTTGTAAACTGAATGGGGAAAATTGTAAACTAAAATGCATTAAGAATGCTAGATAACAGCCAGAGATAATTACTTCAGAAGAAAGAGGAACAGTGCAAAGAATACAAAACCACACAGATTAAAAGCCCTATATTACATGGCATTCAACAAAGTGCTCCAGCAATTCTGTGCGAGATGGAAGACCAAATGTCAGTGAGTACCATGGCTCTTACCAGATATGTCATGTTGGAGCAATAGAAAAGATTTAAAGGTCATTACCTTACAGAAGAAACTAAAACAGGATAAAACTATGTTGGGTTACTTTAGAAACTAAGTCTTGATGAGACAGCTGCCTCTGACAAAGAGGAACCATATATTGACAAGGGCCGTAAAGATGTGCACTGGAGTCTCAATTCATTGTGAACACATGATACCTCTTTCTTGTAATAAATACTAAACTTTGAAATTATGAGGGCTCAGCTATAGAACTTGCAGCCTAAAATGGTAAAATTAATTAGCCATGTTACTGAAATTCTGAGGGTATAAATTCCAAGTGTATTCTTGATTGAAACTAGAAAAGGCAGAGCTTAGGAACTAGGATGGATGAGAAGCATTGGTAACACCCTTTATCCAAATGAAATATATTCCAAGTCACCCAGTGGGTGAATGACCTGGCCCCAACAAATCCTGTAAATAATGCGTTTTCCCACATAGTAAGTTTAGTTCATAAATTCAGCATAGTGACTGATTGGCAAAAGCAAAATAGTCCAGTTGGCTGGGGAGATCACCAAAAGCCTAAAGTGTTTGTTATATGAACATTAAGGCCTGATTTTGGATCCCCAGGCCCCACATAAGAGGTGGACTTGTACATGTGCTCATGATCCCAATACTTGGGGTTGAGACATGAGGATTCCAGAACAACAAAGTCTAGAAAACACACAAACAAATAATAATACAAGATGGTGGAAAATGATGTTGGAGGGCATCTGATATTGAGTTCTGGCCTCCAAGGGTGTATCAAATTCATATATCCCCTTACTCCCTCATACACATGCATACACCACACACTAGTTTATTTATACACCCAAATGAGAATTCATACAATTATAAGAATATGCTGTGACAAAAGCATGTGAGGTATGCGAACTTTGTCTCTCCCTCTCCAAATAGGTGACAGGCACCCTCAAGCCACCTCTGTCTCTATCATAACTGAGATATATGGTAAGCAGTTCAGAGGTGGGAGATTACCCTCATGCACATAAGAGAAACCATGTCAAAGATGGCATCCAGGGAGAAAGCATGGATTTCACGATTGTGATCCTTTAGTGTGCTTAACTCTGGGGAAGTCTCATTCTTTCCCTGTGAGCACTTGTTAATTGCCTGTAGATGAATAGCATCTATGGGCTCAGCCTGGTGCAATTTTCTCTTCCCACGTCAGCAGTCAGCATGTCAGCTGGTGTTGAGATTGTTCAGGTCTTGTTTAAGCAGCCATATTGTTGAGATTTTGTGGGTGTAGTTTCCCTGTCATATACAGAAGACAGTCTTGTAGACTTCCTGGTCCTAAAAATACACATATAAGCAACACTAATTAGATGCAGCAGGTTACATTTATATATTTATTTGCTTATGTGCATTATGTAACAATGATAATTACAGAGTAAAATGCCATGGATTTGAAAAGAGCAAGAGGAAGGAAGGGCATGGGAAAGACTGGAGGGAGGAGGGAGAATGATATAATCATATTTTAGTTTTAAAAAATGAATTAAAAATTAAGAGGGAAAGTTTCAAAATTCCTTAAAAGACTCATTAATTTTTTTTCTGGAAGTTTTCCATTTAATATTTTTAAACCACAGATGATTTTATGTAGCTAAAGCTTGGAGAGTGGAATAATGGATAAAGGGTCCACTGAAGATCAAACTCGCAGGCTTGTGGTGATATTGTGTTCCCCAGTATATTGTGCACCCTAATAAACTTATCTGGGATCAGAGCAGCCACTAGACAGACATAGAGGCCAGAAAATGGTGGCACACACACCTTTAATCCTAGCATTCTGGAGGCAGAGATCCATCGGGATCTCTGTGAGTTCAAGGCCACACTGGAAACAGCCAGGCATGGTGACACACGCCTTTAATCCCAGGAAGCGATGGCAGGAAGCATAAAGATATATAAGGTGTGAGGACCAGGAACTAGAGCTTTTTTAAGCTTTTAGCTTTTAGTAGCAGTTCAGCTGAGATCCATTCAGATGAAGACTCAGAGGCTTCCAGTTTGAGGAAACAGGATCAGCTGAGGAATTGGCGAGGCTAAGTTAGCTGTGGCTGGTTCTGTTTCTCTGATCTTTCACATTCACCCCAATACTTGGCTCCCGGTTTGTTTTTATTAATAAGACCTCCTAACAATTCATGCTACATGGGCTAAACCTTGTCTGAGATTCATTCAGTCCCTACTTGACTGAAGTAGTTGTGTGTCATCTTCCTCTCCCCTAAAAAATGAGAGAATCCACTCTCAAGGTGTTTCATCTCTATTCTGTCGGTGCAGGAAAGCAGAGTGGATTCAGGAAGAGGCAGACCCTATGACAGACTTAAACAGTAGAACGATGCTTGTATTTAGCCCAACCAGCAAAGTTAGCAGAAATTGGCTTCAAATGACATTGTTTAACATATCTGAGGAAATTTTAGACAGCACACACACACACACACACACACACACACACACACACACAGACACACACACACACACAGAGAGAGAGAGAGAGAGAGAGAGAGAGAGAGAAAAGAGAGAGAGAGAGAGAGAGAGAGAGAGAGAGAGAGAGAGAGAATGAGAATCAAATGCACTCATAGAGCAGTGAGAAAAAATATTTAAATACTCAATTTATTTGAAAAGCCTTCAGATGCCATTTTAAAGTATACGATCATAAGCTTGACAATACCGGTTACAAATGTAGAAAATAAATTTAATAAACTCCCCAAAGAGGAACAAAGACTGTGAGATGGAAAATCAAGAGACTCCTTTCCAGCCAGGAAGCAGATCATTGCCTTGCTCAGTTTTCATCAGAGAAGCTTCCTTCTGCTGCAGATGTTACACAGTGAGTGGGAGACCTTGGAACACGTGGTTGTACCTGCGATATCTCCATCAAATCCCTTCCCTTGGAGCTCAGGAAACTTGGGAGAAAAGGGAGCAGGAAGAGTGTCAGAGGACACAAGGGAAAGAAGGTCTTCTGAGTCGACATGATGGATGCACACCTAAACTCACAGAGGCTGAGGCAGCACACAGGGCCTGCATGGGTCTGCATCAGATGGGTCCTAGAGCTGAAAGGAGAAGTGGACACATTCCTGTGCCCTACCATCGCTATTTGATAACCAATTGCAAATGAAAATTTAGTTTTCTCTAAAAGTGTCTCACTGGGGAAACTAACTGCTCTGAAGGTAGGCTGTCTGCCCAGCAGTGGATGACCAACAGAAAATGAGCTCAGTGGCATCTTCAGACGTTCCTTGTCTTCTCATGTGCTGTCGGGGCTTTCCTTTTTTCTTTTCTTTCTTTCTTTCTTTCTTTTTTTTTTGTTTTATTCCACTTTATTGTTCAATATATATATTCTCTTTTTATCCTACAGGCCCTTTGTGTGTGTGTGTGTGTGTGTGTGTGTGTGTGTGTGTGTGTGTGTGTTATGGCTTCCAGTTAGTATTTTTATGGGTTTCCTGAGTGTGTGCAACAAGTGAGTCTTTGCATCTATATCTGTTTCTTGTGCCTTTTCTTGGGCTCTTTTCCTTCTGTTTGCTTTTTCCTATTCTAATGTGTTAGTTTTGCTTTATCATATTATATCCTTATATTGTATTAATCATCCCTTAGAAGCCTCTTTTGTTTTCTAATGAGAGACAGAAATAGGGTGGATCCAGATGGGCAGGGAGGTGGGGAGGAACAGGGAGGAGTCAAGGGAGGGGAAATTGTAATCAGAATACATTGCGTGAAGGGAAAAAAAAAATCCATTTTCAATAAAAGATAAAAAAATTAAGGGACCTATGTGAACAGTGTGTGATTAGGACATTAAGTCCCAGAAATACAGACTCTACTGGCAAAAAAAGAAGATGCATGGGTGCACACAGGGTGGAGTCAGAGGCAGGCACTGCAGGCCCGAGGGCAGCATGGACGACAGAACTACCAGGAGCTGCTCTCCAGGGAACCCAGGACAATGAATACCGGGGCTGTGAGCATGTGTTTAGGAAAAGGCAACTTGCAAGTGGGCTCCTGAGACAGACCAGAAGTGATTACATACACAGTGTGGACGTTAACTCCATGGAGAAAGGTTATTCGGAGGAAAACGCAGTCATGCCTTGTTTCCAAGACCATCTGTGTGTAATATTTACAGTACATAGTTGCAGGTGGGTAAATACAGCATGTCTAAACAGAATTAAGCTAGATCAGTATTGAGAATTTGGGAAATGGAGAGTGTGTTTATAGGGAAATGAAATCGATTTTAAAGGAGTAAGTGATATTTCCAACTTAATAAAAGCCTACACATAGTAGCTGGCATTATTGTTTAGATTTCAAGAGAAATATTAAAACTAACCAGTTAAAGATTCAGAGTTTGTACTCTGAGCCAATAATAGATAAACTACAGCTTAGCGGGTATATGCCATTCATTTTTTTCATATCATATAGATTTATTTTAAATTAAGTTCAGGGTTAACATTAGTGAAAGTAATAATAAGAAGAAACTACTCTGTCAATAAGACACGCAAAGGCTGAGATGAAATGATGCAAACACATCCAAGAAGAGATTGCAGAAAATGAAGTCTATTTCATGCATACAATTCATTAAAAAATTAAAAGAAATTAGATGCTTTCTGAAACTGGCTTTATGAAGGACATGTGTTTTTACCCATGTCACAGGTTCAGAGTGGGAGAGCGGCAATTTCTATCAAGATTATTTTTTATCAATTCAAAACACAGCAATGCAATACAAATTACCCTGGGGAGATGGGGATGGAAAACTATATTTGGAGAAAGTAGACACACTGGAAAAGTGTGCCCCAAATGCAAATTTCACAGGTGGTAATGTGTTTGGAATATAAGCAATGAGAGCAAATTTGTGCAGAATGTAAAGATTCTAGTATTTATCTACATGTGGTTTCTAGGGCTTTATTATAGTTTGTGATACTATCAATTTTCCATGATGTCTACTTTATTTTTCCCCAACAAGTCATTTTTGTCTTCTGAATGGGATGCTTTGCCTCAGCCAAGCCCAGCCTTCCCCTCTGTGTGTCTTTGAGCATCAGGCTAAAAGCAAGCGAGCTTCCCCATTTCCTTTTGTAAGTCTATAGGGTTTGTTAAATGTAGTTGTCAATGTTTGATTTTGCCTTCTTTCAAGTCTGACTAAATATCAACCATAAAAGTGTGCTCTGAAAAAATGTGATGAAAAATAATCCATACCCTCAATGATTTAACCCTTATGTTTCAGATCCTTTTTATTTACTGTGTATTATGGAGACATTTTAGGACCTGATATGTATGATTAGGAAATACAAAAAGCAGTCCATCTTGTCAAATTGACCCTGTGTATTCACTTCCTCTCTTCTTACCCGTTTCTCTATCTCCCTCTCCCTCCCTCCCTCCCTCCCTCCCTCCCTCCTCCCTCCCCCCTCCTCCCTCCCTCCCTCCTCCCCTCCCTCCCTTTCTTTCTCTCTCTCTATTCCTCCCACCCTTCCTCATTCCCTCCCTCTCTCCCTCTCCTTCTCCTAAAGTAAATGTTAAGAGGCCATGTCTATGTTTTGCATGGTTTGGATCTTCTTATCATATTTTATATAATTTCCCAATTTGCCATCTGTCTGTGTTGTTATCTGTGCACATGGATGCATAATTTACAAGTTTATGAAGAAATGCAAAGTTTTCACACCTGATTTGAAACTTTTTTTCTGCATTATAATTATAGTTTGTCAAAGGTTCATGTCCTCTCATCTAGATTTTGGGTCAAAATGCTGAATGATATTTCTCTTTTGCCCCTTACCATCCATGTACATCCCTCTATATGCAGCAAGTGGACTTGAGGCTTCTAATTTCTGCAGCAACTGATTTGGCATCAGTTTAAAATGGCTTTTCTTTTTCTAAGTGTCTCCAGCACCAATGGTAGTTTTTCTGCTTCTGCTCTGAGACCCACATCTTGATGGTCCATGACATCTGTACTAGGCCCTACTATGAATGAGCCAGGTTTGTGAGCAGAAGTGATACGTGCATAGAAATAAGTGGGATGTGAGATGTGTTGTCTTAGTCACTAGCTTTTTGGCCCCACTGTAAAGGAGAAGCAGGTGTTGGATTCAGTGTGGTCCCAGTGCTGCTTCAAGTCTGTAGGGATAGTCATGTATCTGGAAAACAGCAGCCAGGTTAAATGAGCAACAAGTATCAGTGTGTCTAGGGTATCTGTTCTTCCATGTCTCTGGTCTTCCCAGGATGTTCAGGGTCCTGTGCTGCTCACAGTATTATCAAGGACACACTACAGCAGACAGGAAAATGGTGGTCCTTCAATAGATACTGTGCCCTAGTCCCTGGAACCTGGAATGGGACTGTGTATGGGACCCCATTAAGAAGCTTGAGATGGAAGGGGCATCCTGGAGTACCTCTGTGGCCCCCGAGTACAGCTCAGTACTATTTCTGAAAGCTCTGTAGGGGAGAATTACACAAAAATCCAGAAACCTGGGGGGTATTCACAGGGACATGAAAAGTCCTTGCATGAAGATTGAAATGATAGGTTCACAGTAAGATTATGGCGGCAGCTAGAGCCTAAAGGGGCAAGAAAGAGTTATCGTCTCAAGCATCCTGAAGAAGGACAGCTCTGCCAGCCTCTTGAGTTTGCCCCTGTAATACTGATTTCTGACTTCTCCTCCCCAGAACTTCGAGAGAATATAATTACTTTCACTTACACTGCCATGCTTATGGTAATTTATCACAGAAGGCACTGTCAACTCATATACCTGTTTTTCAGTTGGACAAGTTAGTGAAAAAAAAAAACAAAACAACATTACACAGATTTTCTTGGTCTGGACGTATTGTAAACGATGCAAAATTACCTAATCAGTTCTTGTTAATGACACTGCAATGTGCCCTTCAGAACCTGGACTGCTCTTTGTTTTGCAGACCTACGCTAGAAAGATGGCACTGGCTCTAGGCACCTTGCAACCCTCTTGTCACTATGGGGAGTCTGTTCTAGAATCAGAATCAACAGAGGTCATTGTTTCTAGGAACTGGCTTCCCAGAATCATTGAAGGATACTTTGAATTATATGGGTTTGTCTGGACTGGAATCTTGTTTTCACAAGTTCTGCTTTTCAGTTACACAATATTATTATTATTATTATTATTATTATTATTATTATTATTATTATATTGACTCATGCTATTCCCAATTGAAATTTTTAACACCTGCCAGAAGGGATATTTGAGGGCTTGGATAATGTTTTTTTTTATTCTGAAGAACAGTCACATTAAATTTCCTAAGGTGGTTTTTCTGGCACTGTTGGCACTGTTCACATAACTTAGAGATGTAAGTTTGCTCCCTGTAATCTGTCAGCTCTTTGAAATCAGACTCTGTCTTCAGTGTTATGCATCATGTGTGAATTTCTTTTGCTGTAATTCATCGTTGCTTGTGGGAGTCATTTAGCTCATCAGCAACACACTTAACTTACAAATATAATTTATGTGGAATTCATATTCAAACTAGGTTTGGTCTTCAGAAAGAATATAAACTAAATCTGAATACAATGTCCATTATAGAGTAATGTGTCCCTAAGATTGCCGTAACAAAGTATCACAAAGTCTGTGGCTAACAACTGCACAGACCCATTCTCTCTCAGCTGTAGACACCAGAAGTCTGAAATCAGGATGGAGGTCATGGTTGACTTGTTTAGCCGCTCTGGCTCTAGATGTTCCTTGGCCTGTTATTTCACTCATTAGACCAGCTCTCCCACCATCTCCACAGGAACGTCTCCGTGTGTCTGGGTATCACAAGTCTCCATCTCCTTTTAGGACACAAGTCACTGGAGATAGATCTACCACATTAAGTCACAATGATCTTACTGTGGGGTCCTTTGTATAACTACCATGCGATGACTCTTCCTCTAAATAGGCTCACATTGACAGATTCCAAATGAGTGTGTCTTTGGGAGGTGTTCTCCACACTAGTACAGACAACATAGAGGACAATCCTTAGGAAACCTCTCTTGGCTCTATGCTTAGTTGTTTGAAAGCAACTTCTGGTGACATGAGGCATCTCTTTGGGTCAGGCTTAGAAGAATATACAAAAAGGTTTTTCCTCTTTGAATGTCTGTCTCCTTGACCAACATAGACATCCATGACAACTCTCAATGTTCTCGGGGACTCTTTTGTGCACTGTCAGATACAAGGTAGAGGAGGCAACATTTCTGATGCCATTGTTACATAAAAAAAATCTTTCCAGATATAACCAATGTCTCTTCAGAGAAACATCTGGAGGTGAAGTGTGGGCCTTCCATAACTGAGGCCAATAAATGCTTGCTGGGAGAAAGTCAGACAAGAGAAGCAAGCTGTTGGTAGAAGTTTCCTGTCCTGACTGCCTGCTCCCAAGTAACTGAATCAGAGACTTAATATAAATTATAAGTGCTTAGCCAATAGCTCAGGCTTGTTACTAGCTACCTCTTACATTTTAAATTAACCCATTTCTATTAATCTATGTGCTGCCATGTGGCTCATAGCTTTTTAACTCATTTTCTACATGTTCTGCTTCCTTTGCATCTGGCTGGTGACTCTCCATCCTTCCTCATCCCAGCATTGTCTGCCTTGGGCTGTCTCACGCAATCTCTTCCTGCCCAGCTATAGACCAATCAGCTTTTTATCAACAATGAGAGAAGTGCATATCTACAGTGTAAAAAGGATTATTCCACAGCAGCAGGGAATTGGAGGGCCCAGGAACCTATATGGATTCTGCCTTCTTCAGACTTGAAGTGGGAGGAATGAAGTCTCTGGATAAACCAGAGTGCTGTGGAATGTGAATGTATCTGCAGCCCACCCAGGACCTTTCTTTGGATGCATTCTCTGACTAATGTTGCTTGAGAACCTATTAGCCTCAGACACCCTGGAACCTGATTCTGAAGGGCCTCACAATGGAGGCAAGGTTAGGCTCACCCTTCCACCCAGAGGACACTGCAGGATTTCCAAGTCTCTGAGATAGGTGTGGGGCAGTTTCAGTCCCAAGTTTCCCTTTCCTCTCGGAATGTTGCTTCCATCTGTGGCAGTGTTGGGTACCTCAGGCTGTCACCCAAACCAGGCCCTTGAGAACTCTCTAGTGACAGTTCACCTGCTCTGGTGCAACTCTATTGGTGAAATTATTAAGGCCACTCCATGTAGTTAAAAGGGAGGTTTATTTTGTGGGGTAACTTACAAGTGAAGGGACAGGCTACAGGGTCTGGGAAAGGTGTGGCACAGTCCAGCGGTGTTCTCTGGAGAACTCTGCTCAGTCTACCTCCAGTGTCCAGGGTCCAGGAACCAAGAGGGCTGGCGCATGCATCCGGATCTTGGGTCTTCAGGGTCCTCCCTTGGCCCCGCTTTGTAGGCGTGACAGTTACCAAAGCCTCAGTGGGGGTTGGAATGGCTTACCCACTACACAACTCTAGCTAAGTCTCACAAGGGGAGAAGCGGGCACTCAGTGCCCCTGTCTGCAGCCTTCACCGTGAACATTGCCACGGCTTCCTTGTGAATCGGCTCTGACTTGTTACGTTTTCAGGAGAGGTCAGAGAGAGGTGTCACACAACAATACCTTCCCTCCTAAAATCTGTTCCAGTAACCAGTGTTTGCAAATAACAAAATTTGTCCAGAGTCTATACATAAAGGGATGCCCATTGTGGACCCTGGAGCCTGGCTCCTGCCAAGTCCGACTTGGAACACTGGTGGAGCTCTCCTGCCAGCTCCTCCGGCAGAGACCCTCCCTGCTTCCTGCTCAGAATCCACAGTGGACTGGGAGCTGCTAAGAAGAGTGGTCGCCTCTGACAGAATTCCTCGAAGCAAGGTTGCTGTATCAGTTATTCTGTTGCTGTGACAAACTACCTTGGGGGCAAGTCCCTTCAGGGAGCAAGGGTTTATTTTAACTTATGGTTCCAGGAGGGCAGAGAGTTCAGAGTGGCAGGGGAAGGCCTGTCATGGTATCCGGTGCTGGAAACTGGCTGATCACATTTCTGTCCTTGCACAGGAGGCAGAGACAGCAAGGGGTGGAATAAAGTTTAAACCTTTAAACCCCACCCCCTAATGATGCCCCTCCTTCAGCAAGGATCCACCTCCTAAAGTTTCATAACCTCCCCTAGGCAGTGCCACCCACAGGGTACCAAGCACTCAAATTCACAAGCCTATGGGGAACAGTTTTCATTGAAGACTCCGTTGAATTTTTCACACCCAACTTGCCTCTGACCTAGATTCTGCCTGATCTCTTCCAGCTGCATTCAGGCTTCCTAGTTGCGTCTCCTTGGCCTTTCTTCAGCTCAGAATCCATTGACTTCAGTCTGCTGATAACTCTGCCCTGCATTGTCTTAATTAACCCCTTTAATGCCAGACTGGTTCATCAATCAGTTTTCCTGTTCTAATCAGCTTTTCTGTACCATAAAAGGGCTAACTGCAATTGCCAGGTGAACTCCAAGGGATGATGTAGCTCTAAAATGTTGAGACATGAGTGTCCAGCAGCTATCAATGTGTGCCCCACTGTGGGAGCCCATTTTCAGGTTCCTCGTGGCTTTACCCAGCAGGTCCGCATAGAGGATGATTAGGACCTCGGACCTGAGTGCAGGTGTCTGAGATGGTCTGCACTTGGCTGTGCTGGGGGGAGATATTTTGCTCTACCCCTTGGCATGTCTCCCTGAGACAGAGACAGTCAGGGCCCATTGGAATAAGTTCCAGGCCCTCTCGAGGCTATCCTGTATTTTCTGTATATTTTTTTGTATATTCTGTATTATATTTCTGTATTTTCTGTTTATCTCCACAATCTAAATGCTTCTATCTAATATTTCCTGCTGCTTGCACTCAAGAAAACTCTGGAGAGCTATGGGATTGGTGGGTAAACGCCCCACACCCCACTCCCTCTGAGTCTTTACCAGTCAATGTCACCATCAGTGATTAATTGATATTGGAGTTATAAAAATTCTAACGCACTGTGTGCTTTGAATGACTGGTTGTCTGTGGCTTGCTTTACACGGTTTGTCTAAATGACTCACTAAAAGTATTCTACATTCCTAGTAGCTCCATGAGGGATGAATTTACCTAGGCTAGTAGCTTTCTTTCACTATTGGGCCGAACAGAAGTTTGTTACTAAAATATTGATGATAATGACATTTGAAGATCATATAGAGGCAACTTAAAATTATTTTAATTTTATCATTTTTCTTTAAAGCTCCTATGCTATTTACACATTTCAGCTACTCTCCCAGAGGTAGTAAAAGTGAACTTTAATCTTCAGATATTTTTATTTAAACCCTGTTCAAAATCTGTGCCAAATACAACAGATTTCATATTTAATATCCATCATTACCAAATCACTGTTTACTATCCTAGATTTTATATTTTACTTGGGAAAGAGCTGATAAAGATTAAAATAGGATAATTGGATTATGATTCGTCTATTCTACCCATCTATAGTATGGTCCTAGGCAAGCTGTAATAAAGTAGTGACAACTAGATCACTTAGATGGGAATCCACTGTCTCACCATCCAGGAGCCATTTGGGGTCTTACTAGGACCACATCTTCCCAGAGTGGTCCAGGCCAATCCTTCTGCCCCTCCTGCTTCCAGTGGCTATAAGTTTTGGTTTTACACTTGGCTTATGGACCCAGAACTCAATCCCTTGGCCAGCTCCTCCAGAATATCTTCACACCATCTTCCCTTGTGCACATCTGCCTCCAATTTACTTTTTATGTAAGGAAGCAGATCATGGTGGCTTAGGTCCACTCTCATAAGGTGCTTGTGGCTGCTAACTCCTCAGCACCAGCAATAATTGTTCACAATTTGTTGAGATGACAGTCCAACATGAAAGCAGAGTTTCTGTGTAAAGGACTCACTTTTGGTCAATAGATTTTTTTCTTTTTATTTCTTTTTATTTTTTTGAGAATTTCCATACTTTAATTTTTGAAAAGCTGCATTTGTAGAAAGAACGGTTTTAATAGAACACAAAGAATTTCCCACTTCCATAGAAACTCAGAACATAATACTGAGAGCTTTGTCACACACACTCTCAGCCTGATGTCGGCAGGACTCTGTATAAATATGTCACACCTAACTGCTTTCAAGAACTGATATTTTACTAGTTGGTACCTCATCTGTTTAATGCAGACGGCTATATATTATAGATAATATATTTGAGGATCAGTTGGACAGTCCCAAAGATATTCATAGCCTATGTATAACCAAAGAAATTAGAAATTGACTGTATTTTATTTGCTAGTATTTTTATAATGTTGGGAAATATTTGCTATTTATAAACTCCATTTCTTTGTATGGTTACTTTTCTGTTTTCTTGACCCAGTAATAACCCCTTTAAAAATAGCATGGTGGTATTTGTAAGTTTAAATACTTAACCAATGATCTTCTCATTAAACTTCCCTTTAGTAGGGGTCAGTGATCATGTGTTTCACTGGTTGATATACATTGTTCTTTAGCAAATGGAGACTATTATCTTTTCTGCTGGCTCTACTTAGAATCATAGAAAACATGGGATGGCATTTGAATTTTAAAAAATTGCTTCCCATTCAAATCTACTGAATACATATAATGTGATTCCCTGGAGATACTGTCCAATAAAACTAGGTTAACCTCTTTTAATCTTATGGATTAAAATGCAATATGAGCTGTAGTTGATGTGCATGCAGCAGACTTTTAAATTAGTCTTAATTATTAAAATGAAAAAGGAAAATAAGAAAAGATGTTATATAATCAAATAATGCCAAGAGATAGGCAAGCAAAAATATACTTATATACACTGTAGCCAACTGAGATCAAGAATCATGTAGAATTTGAATTTCAAAGCACAAATTAGATTCATACTGTTGCTAATAGTAGCGATTACCGATTACCTACCCAGTCACTGTGAAACTAGAATCTTGACAAACTTGCATTCTAAAGTTCACATTTGTGTTTCTACTGTGGCAATTCTCTCTTGCAATTTAAAGTGAGAGAACATTTGTTTCTCTCCTGGCCCTACATGAGGAGGTAGGATAGATGGCCACTTTTAAGGTAAAAGGTGTTTCTTCAAAAGCAAGTGATTTCCTGAATCTCTTTAAGTTGTTCATTTCCAGTCTTCCAGAATTTAGGTATTCCAGAAATTATAAGGTAAATTGTTTTGGCAAATAGACTGCATTCTTCTAAGACAGAAAGACACTCCAAGGTCTCTCTAGGCACTCCTGTTCCTAATGCACAAGATTTAGGAGGTTAAACATTAGCCATGGCTGTGGCAGCACTGTTGAGGGGCTCTCTGTGATTAACTTCTAGAGTGTGGCATGAACTAGAGCTGGAGGAGCTCGAGAACTAGCCTATGGTCATAGTCAGGGCGGGTCATGCTGGGACAGGGTGTATGTAGCTCAATTATTCCCTAGAGCCTGGACCTTTTGAGCAATCTTGGCTTGAAGTCTCCTGGCTATGGCGGAATGCCTATGAATTATGGGATATTTATCAGCATCTCTGGCTTTTGCCCAGAAGGTACCTGTAACTCCTCAATGCACTTACCTTGATAAAGATGCCTCTAGAAATGCCCATATGTTCCTGGGGATGAAATTGCCTCTGTTTAAGAGCCACTGATTTATACCGGCACCAGTTACATTTTGTTTTTAGGTGTCCATACAATTCACGCAAAGGATTGCTCTTTGCATTGCTAAGGAATTGAGTGTAAATTTTCAAACAAATATGATTTTCCACACCAACTTTTGTTAATAAATCACCATGAAAACAGATTTCCTGTCTAGAATTCTGCTGTAGTTAATTTTGCTGTAAATTCCCTTTGGTTTATGGAGATGAAGCAACTTTAATTCATCTGGCACTCCATCTATAATTTTTTACTAATAACAGGCGACGACAAAAGAGAGAGCATGGGGGACTGGAGAGGTTACTCAGTGGGTAAGGAACTTGCCGCACAAGCATGAGGGCCTGTGTTCGGAACGCCAGAAAACATGTGAACATCTGCATGGTGTTATTGAGTTGTTAATGCCAGCACTCCACGCCAAGGTAGGAAGCAGAGATCTGAGTATTCCTGCAAGCTTGGAGGGCAGCTAGTCTGGGATACAAGAAGAGATCCCGTCTCCAATTAGATGGAAGGCAAGGACTGACACACGAGATGATTGTCTGACCTCCACTCGGGCACTGGGTGTGCTACACACACACACACACACACACACACACACACAGAGAGAGAGAGAGAGAGAGAGAGAGAGAGAGAGAGAGAGAGAGAGAGAGAGAGAGAGAGAAACACAGTTTTTTCTCTCAGTTCTCTTTTCCTTCACCTACTGGGCACATGGCTTTGGACAGCTTATTAATTCTTAAGCTCATCGAATCTGTTTCTTTGGAATAACAATGCTTTCTGCAAGGTTCTGTCCTCAGTACACCTGTTACAGTGGTGAATTCCAACTATCAGGTTCACACTGGTAGCTGCTGAGTTTGGAGTTCCCTGATAACACTGTCAGGAAAGGGTGGGGAATGACTTGAAGTTGTACAATGGATGAGTAAATGTGGGAGACTGACATTTGATAATGAGAGGTGGGGCTCACACACTGTATTATCATTTTAACACTTAACTTCACTTAACTACCATTGTGGCTCTGGGCAGCTGGGCACAGCAAGGTAGAGGAAGAATCACAGACTTCTAGGGTTTCAGGACTTAATGAATCCATTGCTGAAAATGGCAGGTGCTGTGATAATAACAATTGTGTAAAGCACATTCAGAAATGTATGACATTATTATATTAAATATTTCATATACGCTTTAACCTGTGTTATTAAAGTTCAAATGGAAAGTATCTTAAACTCATTTTTTATAAAAATCAAATAAATTTCTGAAGTAATGGTTTTGGTGTCACTGAGGATTGGGATATGTTAGGCATTTTTAGGCAAGAAGAATTATATATTTGTAAATAACACGGGAAGAATAGTTTATTGTAATTTAGGCAAACTGCCAACAATGGAATTACCTCTGCGTGTCTGTTTGTGGTATCTACTTGTAATTGCTTTTTAAACTAAACTCAAACTGATTGTAAACTCAAAATTACTCAACGTAATTTTAAGTGACTGTGTCATCAATCATGCTATTAAGTGAAGTTTTCTAAAAAGCTTTTGGTTATTAGAATTGAAAATGGCATTTATGTTGTAATATCTTCCATTTTATCTTCATAGCTGTCTTTTAAAACCAGATGCATTGTGACTAGGCTATGCACATGCACTTGCCCAGTTGTGTGTGTGTTCCTGTACAACTGTGTCCTTAACTGCATAATTACAGGAACATGGCCTATGTTGATAAGGAAATACAGGTTGATTGAAAGCAAATGTCAAGTATGAAGGGCAGTGAAGCATGGAGTTTGGGGAAATATCTGTACATCAGGCCTCATAAAAAGATGTGTTATGACCACCATCAACCTGTCCCCTGGGAGCTTTTACAATTGAAGAAAATGTCACTTGGCTAAGAATCACTTTACAGCACAAATGTATGTCATTTGTAGGAAGTAAAAAGAGAAGGAGAATGGCCTTTGTTTGGAGAATGGGATTGAAAAGCTTGAGTGGTTTGCATTTATCTTGTTTCCTCACTTGAGCTCGCTCAGTTTCAGCATTGTGTGTCCTCAGTGAAATTAAACAGCTGCATTAGCTACTGCTGGGTCCATTGCATCATGCCTGCCTCTGCATCCAGCCTATTCATCCTGTGATGGCCTTTGCTAAATTTGTTTCTATTTAAATATTTAAGAAGAATCCTTCTTACCCCTGCCCTAATTGTAGAAAATGAACTTCATTCACAAAACGGCACTTGCTTGCAGCTATAAAGCCTCCAGTAGCACAGTTTCACATTTATTTTTTCCTGTCCCTTCACCTTGATGTCCCTCTTCTCTTGTCCCTTTCCCCCTTCCCAGCTTCTGGCCACTGCTCTGTTCCTGCCCCAGGCTTCTGGATAGGACCAATAGAGAAAGGCTCAGAGTTCTGTGGCCTCCTCGGAGCTTATGATCCCTCCCAGACAACCACACAGAAGCCCCTCAGGTTGGCGGTGGTTGCTAACAGGTCAGCTTCTTTGGGTTTCGGCCTAGATGGCTCTCTGCCTAGCCCTGTCTAAGACCCCAGACTCCTCCAGATGACCACCTGAACTCCTGGAGACCCTGGTCTTTCCTTTTCCCCTTCTGTATCCTTGGGTGTAGCTGTCTTCTTAGACCATCTTCAAGTTATCCCGTCAGCCTGGTATCTCCCATTGCTCTTAGGCCCCACGATTAATGAAGTATTCTATAAATATATTCTAATCTCCCCTAGGTTTTTGAAAGTGTTTTCAGATGGTATACATGCTATGTGATTCTTTTAAATTTGTCTCATAGCTTTTGCTAATTAACTTTTCCATCAATGTTTTTGAAGAGGAAAAGAAAAAGGTATTTAGAAATAATATAGCTTTATTTTTAACATGATAGCATAATTTTTTAATTTAGGGTTTGAGAAAAAAAATTTTTCAAAGCAATTTGCCATATTTGACTAGAATGGGGTGGGCAAACTCAATACGTAAAGGAAGAGGTAGTGTATGTTGAGTGTCTGACAGTGGCATGATCTCAGATGAACTAAACTATAATGGTGCAAAACCACCCACACAGCCAATGTGTAACTGATGGGGGGGGGGGAGGCTGAGCTCCAAATTATGCTTTTTTTTTCTCCTAGCTAAGCTCTGCCAATTCCTAGAGGGGAGGTAAGAAAACATAAGGAAACTCCAAAGATGTATAAATTATAAATCTGTATAATGGATAAAATTATAAATCCTCTAGCATTTAAATTGCTTAAATCATAGTAAAAAACTTTATATTTCACTAAAATATTCCAACAGATAAATATTATATTGAATGAATTATACATGATATGTATATAATGTATAAAAAGACTTGAAATGTCTATTGTGATTGAATTAAATACTATTTTGTGAATTAACCTGAATTAAATAGTATGTTGTATATTAAAATAAGATTGGATGAGTTAATACTTAAGAGATCCTTAATTAACCTTAACTAGCAAGTGTTACTACATAGCATCTTGTAAATCACACTCATGCTTAAGCTAGTATAGAAATGAATGTCTATACTCATTCAGCATGTCTGTGAGTATATGTGTGTGTATGTGTATAATTGTGTGCATGTATGAGTCTGTGTGTGGGTATATGTATTGTGAATGTATGAGTGTGTGTCTGTGTGCATATGTATGCATGTGTATGTGCAAATGTGTGTACATGTGTATATGCAAGTGTATGTGCATATGTACTCATGAGTGTTTGTCGAATGTGTATGTGTGCATTGTGAGTTTGTATGTGACTGTGTGTACATATATTTCTGTATGTGTATTTGTGACTGTGTGCATGTATATGGTATGTGTAATTGTTTGTACACATGTGTATATATGTATGTGCGAGTGTGTGCATATTTGTGTATATGTATGTGTATGAGTGTGTATGTGTGTGTGCATATGTATGTGAGTGTATCTGTGAGCGTGTGTATATGAGTGCATGTATGTCTCTGTATGTGCATATATGTCGATGTGTGTGTCATTGTGGGAGTGTATGTGTACGTGTGAAGTTTTGCCTGTGTCTTTGTATGAAGAGCAGGTAGAGGAGAGGAGGAGAGTTTGGTAACTGATTCTTGTCCCCTGAGATGTGAGCCAGCAGGGCTTACACACCATCTTCCTCATTGTGCGGGGTGAATGTAGAAAGGCACAAGGCTCAAGGCACTCACCTACCTGATGTGCGCAGCGCGTTGTCAGGTTTCGTTCCATAGGCACTCCTCACACACATGTTTCATAGGATGTTCCAGCTGGATTTCAGTGCCTTACCTTTACATTTATGGTGGTCACGGAGGTGGAACAGTCCTCTCGTGTTCTTGCCAGCATTATACAGGAAATGGAAGTGACATCAAATGGCCGTCTGGTGTAGGCTGCTCTCGAAGCTTGCACCTCTGGTTTCAGTTTTCCTGGCCACATCTGTGCATTTTTATCACTGCTTCTCCTGTTGTCTGTAAAACCAGTTGGATCGAAATTCTCTATGAGGTCCCTGACACTCTATGCTAGATGAGAAGCTCCCCTGCCTATCTTGGTGGTCTTCAGATGTACATTCCAGAATCCCCCAAAGGTACCATGATCCATTCCCTAATAGAGTGAAGGGCAGATACACTGACCAGGTGTCTGGAAACAGCTGTTATAGGAACATGCCAAACACTGCTTCCGTTTGGCAAGTTGAAGTTCCGAGTCTAGGTGTTTTGAATCTCGTGCCTGGCTTTAATGAGGCTGTGTTTAATTTTCATGCTAGTGCGTTGAGAGACTAGACTCTCTTGTTAATTGTATGCGTCTTTGGGGAGGAAGAACTCCAGGTACTTCAAGTCTGTCAAGGGAACTCACAGAGGATGGTGTATGTTGGTTCACAGCCCAGCAAGGAGCCTGAGGTCCCTGTCCTTTGCAGAATGCTAACATACACCCTGGAGATGGGTCACTTGCCTTGTAAAGTGCAAGGTTTTTTCTTTTTTTTTTTTTTCCTTTTTTTTTGTGGGCAGGAATATTTTCAAACAAGAAACAATACAAAATGCCTTCTGCATCAGAAAGCATCCTAGACAGTAGTTGGAAGGAAAAGGAGACTATGGAATCATGTCTAAATACTTCTAATTACAGAGAGGCGTCTTGAATTGCGTTGGGGGCACGAGGAATTTAGCACACAGCTGCAGACATTTCTTCCTCCTCTGTTTGCCTTGGTGTTATTATTGGAATAGAAGGATGTGAGAGTGAGTGTCCTGATGGGCACTATGCCCTAGACTGACAGAGTTTATCTGGCTGCAAGAGAATGCCCTTTCCCGTGCCAGGGTCCTGCTTCCTGATGGAAGGACATGGCTATGACAGTGACCTTCCCTCCCCCATTCCTAGAATAGAACAGGAATTGAAGCAATGTGTGGGACTGACATGGGGACAGCCATTCATTTAAGTTTATCCTTTTTGTACAAGTAGCTAAGACTGGGAAAACAAAAGAAAGCTGTTCCTAGTTTTCTATAAGAGAACTTTGTTTTGGCCCTGCTCTGCGATTAGGCCCTTTGTGTTTGTTATTGTCTCAAAGTTTTACCCCAAGAAAGAATTCCTGCATTTTAAAGCACAGGAGAAAAATTCAACCACTGATGATTGTCAGAAATAATTGATAAATAGGGTAGATTTTTAAATCAGAGTCATCATTACTTTTAAAAAAGGAAAGGGAGTAATTATAGTCTCCTAGTTCTGTTTTCGCGGGCTCCTTGTTCACTTGAAAATGCTAGCTTTTTTTTAAACATAATTCATTCAGGATGTGTCTACATTGAGACTTTTGAAGCAAGCCAATCTGGGTTTGAGTTTACATTATGAAAATGAAGGCCCTTTGCTTTCTCCTTGTCAGGATTAGTTTCTTTCAGAATTCTTTATTAGCTACTGTTTTAAAGTCAACTGAAAATTACTGCTGTATTAATTGCAATGTATTTCATTTGAGTCAGAGTATTCAGTCAGGAGAATAAATTTCATAAAAATGAAACCATTATATATATGTGTGTGTGTGTGTGTGTGTGTGTGTGTGTGTGTGTGTGTGTGTGTGTATAATATGCATGTGTGTACTGTCATAATTTATGTCTAATGCTGTTTGTAATAATCAGTCACATGATCCCCGGGTTCTGTGCTACTTACTGTGACCATGAGATAATGTTTACTCTTAGAAACTTAAGAGGCTGCTGAAGAATAACTGAGGAATGGTCACTGGGTTGAGAGGATATGCATTCATTTGGATATGTTCTGCCTAACACAGAGCATGTCTGTGTCAGTACATATAACTCACTAACTTGCATGAGTTGAAGGAATTGATTAAAGATAATTAGACAGGTTCCAGCTAGCAAGGTATCTTGGTGCCCAGCCAAAGATTGTGGTGTGCAGAAATCTGGCTTTGTCCAGGATTTAGCCCTTGGTGGAAAAGCTCTCTAGAGTTCTTTTCCTTGATTGTGAGCAGAACCAATGAATATGGCTTGCTATCATTACTGTGGTAATCAGAGTTGATTCTCCTGGGTAGGTTTGTTCCACCTATGTTAATCTTGAGAAGTGTAATAGCAGGTACTCCTTTGACCTTGAAGAGACAAACTTCCATGCTGCAAAGGAGTATGTGTATAGCATTGGACCCACCTGATGAGCCAACATAATTTTCAAACTCAAAGTGGCATGGTTTCACATTGGAGGCAGATTGATTCTCTGTTGTAGAGTTTCTTCCGAGTGCTACCTGCTGTTAGTAGGATTCCCTAGCCTTGACCCACTAGATATCAGGGGTACCCATCCTTCCTTTGAGCTGTGACAACAAAAACTGAGAACATTGGCAAATATCTTCGTAGGGAGAGACAGATCATTTATCTACCCTTGGGACTACCAGTATAAACCTAATTTTACTATAGAGAAAACAGATTTTGAATTGGAGCTGTCAGCTGGGTTGATTTAAATATTTGAATGAAGTCGAAGTACTTCTTATTTTTAGTACAGATAAAGTCTATGCTAGAGGGAAAGAAATGGAAATTTTATCCTAATGATAATAATGATACATTATGAAAGTACAATTATTATTCTGTGTTTTATGTATTTTTAATCCTACTTGGAGCATTGAATATTAGAAATTAAATTTTGATAACTCTTCTTAATTATGTTGTATTAATAAATTTAGTTGGGCTTCTGTGAAAAGAGATACGATAAAGACACATACCCCATGGGATATTTACACAGCTAGAACAAGACTTTTAAAGTTGTTTTCATGGTGCCTAGAAGCTTTTAGTTCACAACTAATACTGTTCATGAAGAATTGAGTGAGAGTAATAAGGAAATCACATTTTATAAATGTTGATATCTCACAGATGGATGGTTTATTTTTAAAATCATGTTTCTTAGCAATCAGATCAATGGCATCCAAGTCTGGGGAGGAAGGATGAGTGTTGCTCTGTTGGGTAACACCTCATCTTAGCAAATTGAATTAATTTGTGTATTTCCCACATAAAAATCCTATTTTGCTTTTTCTACTCTAATTTCTGTTTATTTTAGAGGTATCTGGTTTGCAAGCCCACCACAGTAACTGGAGTCTTAGACACTTCATATTTTTCCAATTGGTGATTAGACTTTGAGTGACATGTTTATATTTCTATTTCTGGTTAGTCAAGAATTTATATTTCCATTTGAGGCTAGTCCAATAGATAAGGCTTTGCATCTTCTACACAGACACTGGTCATCACCAGTGATGATGAGGGCAGAGATGCCTTCCAGGAAGAGAGCCTCAGGCTGAGTGTGCCTCGGCTTTGAACATGGCTCTGTGACCTGCCTAGACCATGTGGAAGTGCAATTATTTTCTAAACAGGGGTAATGATGGTGACTGGTGGTCCTAAGAGTCTCTTCCTCTTAGAGTTTTCCATAATTCATCGATCACAAGTGACAACCACAAGAAATGTGTGCATGTCTAGTCAGAATCTGTAAAGAGCTGGTGTGATGTAGTAGGTAGTGCTTGATATGTCCATCAACAGCGTACCTGACAACATGTCTAGTCAGAATCTGTAAAGAGCTGGTGTGATGTAGTAGGTAGTGCTTGATATGTCCATCAACAGCGTACCTGACAACATCAAGGAGGGAAACACCTGTGACAACAGGTGTAACATAAAGACCCATCCCGGCAATCCAAACCTTGAGATGTGTCAGCATACAAAGTGCATAAACTAAGATTGGCTTTGAGTGTGTGTGTGTGTGTGTGCGTGCTTCGCTCCTTATCCCTTAATGTGGAAATGCTCTGAGAAAAGGTGCATGTTAAAATAAACAGTTTCAAAATCCTGTTCCTCTGGCACATACCAGGCTCTATCAGGGTTCCACCACTCCTTTCCAGGGCGAGAAGTTAATATTTCAGACATTGTAAACCAAGAAGTACAACCAAAGATATCTCTTTATCTAGAAGGAGAAAACAGTTTATACGAAGCCCTCAATGACAATTTATAAATTTCAAACCATTCCTAGCGGGGCAGTCTATAAATAGGTAATGCATTTGCAGCAGGAGTCATAGTGCAAAGTCAACCCACTCAATTTTGTTTTCATTTTGCCTCCTACTTTGTCTGTCATTTTTTCCCCTTCTAACAAGAAGTTCCAATTAAACAACACTTTATTGCCTTGTCCAGGAGAAACTTCTCTCAAGAGGTCAAGAGTATCAGGGGCGGTTCATGAGCTCCCAGTCACAAGTACCTCCAGTTGACTTTGAAGGGACCAGGGAATGAGCACTGAAATGAGTGCTGTTTCTGCCTAGCCTCCATTTCTAAGCCCTCAGTGCCAAGAGCCTAGAAAGAGTTATTGTGTTGCGGGAACTTAGGGACTTGTTCTACTCACGTTTGGGGGCATCTTTCTCTGAAATGTTCTCTTTCGTGTAGATTGATATGTGTAGAGGCATTCAGCCCTTCAGAACTTCCACTGGGATATGGCCACATAGGCATCTTTTCCTAGAAGGTATTAAAATTTCGTGTTGTAGACGTAAAATAGGTACTTTTTAACCATCTAAGCTGCAGTTAGACAGACTAGGCCGTAAATGCCAGCTCTAATACCAGCTCAGGGCCAGCTGTGCAAGCCAGCTGCAGTGCCAGAGTTCTCTTCTGACACCTCTCTAAAGTTATGAAACTGTGACTGAAGCTCAGTGCCATATGTTATTAATGGGATTGGTTTCCTACATTAGAAATGAACCTCAGAGTTAATCCTTATTCTATGTTGATGTAGACTTAACATGTTCTAATATCTACAGACAATGAGCATATAAGAAAATAGATCTAAAAGAATCTTGAGATTATAATCAGACAAATCTATCCCTATATTGTTACCATTTCAGGGAAATTATTCTGAGAATACTTCTGCTCCATTTTCATGTTATTGTTTCAAGGTCATTACACTCTTTGATACTTTCACCATATTTTCAGGGGAACAAACAAATTCATGTTAGAAAACTTGCCCAAGTTTGTGTAGCTAATAAAAGCAAAACCAGAATGCAGATACCATTCTTTTGTCTATGAATCACACAGCTTTCTCAAAGTCTACCTATTGAATCAGACACAAGTCACACCTCTAACACAGTAGGGTTTTTTTCTCAGTATGCATTTTTCATTGTTCCCATGTATACAAAAAAAAAAAAAAAACTAGCACAATTGGTCTTTTTTATATTTGCAAATTCTATATCTGTTTATTCAGCCAACCTCAGACTGAAAATTCTCAACAACAAAAACAAACAGAAAACAAAACATTGCTATTGCTGAATATGTATGGAACTTTCTCTTCTCTTTGTTCATAAGAAGAAACCATGGCAAGTACATTATAGGAATTATAGGCAATGAGGACAGATTAAAATACAGTGTGTGTGTGTGTGTGTGTGTGTGTGTGTGTGTGTGTGTGTGTGTGTGTGTGTGTATGTGTTATGCAAATGCTATATAATTCTATATAAGGACCCTGAGTATCCTAGTATTTCAAGATCCAAGGGATCCTGGAAATAATCCCTACCTGAATCATTTGTCATTTCCCCCCTGTATTATCTATCTATGTGTCTCCTGTGTCTTAAGCACCAACATATATATGTCCCTTCAGGGTAGGGGACAGAGGCTGCTGGTAAACTGATATGCTGCAGGTGAGGTGCTCAGACTCTATCTCACAGTTCTTTCTACATAGCCTCCTCTCTACTTTTAGCCGAATTTCCATTTTTCCCTTTAGTGTGAAGTTCTTGCAACTGGGAGGAACAATGTTTTTATGTAACATCCACAAAGATAGTTCCTGATTTAAATATACATTGTATTTACTCCTTTACCATGAAGTCACCATCATTTCTTAAACAAATTGAAATATACCTTCTTGAAAAATAAATTATGATGCTTAAAACACAAACAAAATTTATCCTTAACTTATTAAATGGTTACAAATCAATCTGTTGTTGCTGATTAATTATCTATACCGAGTAGCATTTAAAAATCTGTGATAAATTGCTGTAATCCCTTGAAGTGTTTGAGGTGATTATTTGTGAAGTGTGATCTAAATGAAATTCAGGGTAGTTGAAGGAAAATAAATTCCTTATTAATAGCCAATTATCTTTCTCTCACTTCTGCATTCAATATGTCTTACTTTTGTGTTGACTCTAACTGCTGGGGACAATGATATTTATTATGATGACATTTTTACTCCCAATGTAATTAAGCTCCTTTCACATTCCAATATGATACTGTCATATTACCATTTACTGACAGAGTCTAGACTTCATTGCATAATAAAAATGATAAAACACAAGTTTTATATTTCATTGTCCAGGAGTCTCAGGACTGCATTTTCTCTGATTTTTCTTCAGTGAATGGATGGGCTTATCTCTGTCTGTCCAAGCATCCTCCATACAGAAGCAGCTTGTTGTCTACATCTTATACATACAAAAAATACCTTATACATTTTTCTCTAGGTTTCTAACATCAGCCTATCTCAGTTTATTTTTACCAATATGCTAGAAGTATTTGTGTATTATCCCTTTTGATTGACAGTTTAGTATCTATTAAGTCTTAACAGATAAAAATCTGCCAATAGATTTGTGAGGGCAAATCATAATATAGTTGGTGTGAAATCCATCACCAACAGCACAACATGGATAAAAACCTACTGCATTCATCAAGAGTAGAGAATATCAAATAGCATGGATGTCTAAAAAACTAATCAATAGTCTTAAGTTGCTTGAAAATAGTTTATCATATTGTTTATGAAATAGCACATAATATTATGATATTGATTAGGCTATGTTAGCATTCTGTATTAGAACCTATCCGATCTGAAGGGTTATTCATGTTTTTGAATGATACATTAAAAAATACTTATTTTAAGAAATATAACAGAGGTAAAATGAATAGTATTTATATTGAAACTGTACATATTTAGCAGTCAACCAAAAAGCCCATCAATGTCATACTTTGCAAATCAGGCCACATCTATTTACATGTCCACCCTTGGTGCCAAGCTACCCTGAAACATATCATATATGACATGACATTGCTTGAATTACTGTATTTTGGGCCTCTGTACTTGAAAGTGTAGCTAATCAGAAGGAGGCAGGACAGGTGGGGGAATTAGTGCTGTGGTATGGTAAACTCAAGGAGGATCCTGAGTGCACTTGGAGGGAGAGAAGATGATTTGAGGACACATAGATAAGCAGAGGACACAAATATGGATGTGGGTAAAGAATTCATCCATATCTCCAAGGCACAGAAACAGAAATCATGAGTGAAAGATATGAGTGATAAATACTAGTTCTGTAAGGAAGGGCTTGTTTATATCAGATTGGCTGAGGGTGGAAAGTAATGATGAACTGATGTTTTCAAATAACTGAGATTTTTAAAAGTAAATTATTTATTTATTTATTCATTTACATCCTGGCCACAGTTTTCCGTCACTCCTCTCCACCCAGTCCTTCCTCCCACCCCACCCCCCTGTTCCCACCCCCAATCCATTCCTCCTCTATTTCTGTTTAGAAAAAGGCAGGTCTCCCATGAGTATCAACATGGCATATCAAGTTGCAATAAAACTAAGCACCTCTCCATGTATTAAGGCTGTTCAAGGTAACCCAGTATGAGGAGTAGGGTCCCAAAAGCCAGTAGAAGAGTTGGTTCCTACTAAGTCCTACTAAGAATCACCTTCTCCCCTACATCACTTGATCTTAACTTTTCAGATTACAATATAATTACATCATTTTCCTACTCCCTTTCCTCCCTCAAAACCCTCCCATATGCCCATCCTTCCTCTTTTTTCACTTTATGGCTCCTTTTTATTAATTGTTTTATACATTATACATATACATATATTCATATATAAGTAAGTACAACACAGTGAGTCTACAAAATGTTACTTGTATATATGTTTTCAGGCCTGACCATTTGGTATTGGTTAACTGGTTGGTGCATTTTGAAATAAGGCCTTGACTAAGTTGCCCAGAGTACTTTGTTCTCACCTAAGCCCAGGCAAGCCTCGAACATGCATTCTCCTGGATAAGCTTCAAATCCTTAGTTTTTTTATAAAAGTGAAGGATCTAATATGTTGTGGATATTAAAATCATGCAAAAGCCTCCATCGTGGTGGTATGGAGACACAGTGCTGCATAATAACTCTGGAGCTTGAGCCAATAACCTTGAGACTTCCCTGAATTTGGCCATGTGCCAGCTCGGCATTGCACAAGTTCAGTCAAGCATAAGCCCTCACTGAATCTCAGCTTCCTAATCTGTGATTGGGATTTTTAAGGGATTGTCTGGAGGTTAAATTAAGAGCAATAATTAAAGTCTCTCTCCTTTCCTCTATGCTGCTTTCGGGGCTTCCTGGCGGCTCTCAGCCCTCCTTGTGCTCACAGGCAGGGTCTCACAAGTTCTGCACATTAAAACTCCTTTGGTCTAGATGAATTTTTGATGAATTTGTTCTGCAATGCTGGAGATGAAGTGGAGATATATCCTCATTAAACTAGTAAAAATAGTTGAACTGTGCCAACCCCTCTCCATTGAGAGAGACTAGTCATAATTTCATATCACTTGAGCATCTTATATTCTTTTTCTCAAGGAAGGGGTTGGTTAAAAAATAAAACATTGTTTTCTTGTACTATTCTAACCTACCTGATAAACATAGCTATGTTAATATAATTTTACACTAAATAATGATGCTTTATTCAACCAAGCATACAGCATTATAATGATAGAGATATTTAAAATCTGTGTAGCCATAGCTCTCTAGAAAGTGTTACAAATAACATAGCTCTCCCCTGAATCATGTCTTTGTGAGTTCTCTTGAACTTGGACTTTAAGATTGAGGTATGCACAGACATTCTACTTATAGGATACTTAGAAAGGAGAGAAACCCATGTGCTTTGAAATGAGTCCTTATCTTCTAACATTCACTGTTATTTGAAACAGCAAAGCAAATATAGAATTCCCGACAGGCCTTCTCTCCTTTGGAACCATCAGCCTACATTTACATCCCACATAGAGATTCCCCACTATCCTAAGATGCCCCCAGGGCAGATATGAGCCACCAGTATGTAGAGCTCTCTCAGGGTGGCACTGAGCACTGATGCCTTTTGTTCATAGATTGGGAAATGTGCACTGAGTGGATGTTTTGCGGTGGTAGGAGATGTGGGAGTGGTTTGGAAGGAGGGGCACAGTGGAGCAAAGAATGTTAAAACTTAGTAATTTCTCTTTCATCTTCCTCCACAAAAATCTGCCCTTCTCCTCCCAGCATTTCTCAGATGCCAGGCCTCACCATGAACAGATGGTGCTATAGCCAACTGCTTTACAGATCCTAGACTGCAGTGCAAGGTAGGTAGATAGCGGCCTCGTGGTGACCTGAGAAGACACCAAACAGATAGCTCACTTGATCTTGATCCTTCAGCCATCTTCTGGGAATAGTCACCTGCATAAGGTCCCCTGGATGGATGAGTGTTGACACCCAACCCTGTACCAGTAAGATGGACAGCATTTTATGAGTCACACTGACTGGAGTCCTGGAGTAGGAAAAGGCTACAGACCCTGCATGGACACATGCCACTCATGTCCAAAAACACAGGGAATAACCAGGAGCTGTAAAGGAGGTTCTGTGAGCTGGCCTTCATATCCAGTGGAAGATGTAGTTCATCGAATTGTTTGAAGAAATCCCATGAGATATTCAGAACCAGAGCTCTCTACTGGTGGTTAAAATCAGCTGAACTTTGTCCCTTCGACAAGCAGAACTACTTGGTCAGAAGACTTTACCAGATGGTGTTAGGGTAAAATCAACTGGACTTTGTCCCTTCAACAAGCAGGACTACTTGGTCAGTGGACCTTACCAGACAGTGTTAGGGTAAGACCCTTCAGGAGGGTACTTTGAGCTCCTCCTGGGTTCTCACAGGTCTGAGGCAGAACCTGGCAGTGGGCTTTAATCCTAGGCACACATCTCAGTGCTGAGGGATGGGGGGTGGAGCTTATTTGCATTCATAATAGACACAGCCTCAGTTAATTGGCTCACACATGAATATTTCCCCTTTCTCTTCCTCATATTTGCGTGCATGTATAGCAAGAATTCAAAGAATTAAATTAGAAAGAATTTTAGATGAGGAAATTTTCAACTTCCTTCTCTGGGGCTCAAAATAAGGAATATTACATGATTCTTGTCCACATTCCATGAATTGTAGTATGTCCTTCTCCATGCCCAAAGCAGCAAATCTCTACAGCAGTTCACACATTTGGTAATGTTGAATGGTTAGATGTGTTACCTAGCAGCTATATTCAATATCTAGATTTCTCTGTCTTCAAATATATGTACAAAATTATAAACTCAGATGTGTGCTTTCTTCTTGTGTGTTTCCATTCTTCATCTGTACGAAGTATACCCGAGCTGAGCTGAGCCCATAGTGGGAGGTTTCAGTGTAGGCAAACCACATTCCCAACCATACGCTGGCTGCCTCTGAAAACCTGAGGACTCCAGAGTGTTTTCATTTGAACAAATGCTGACTTCATTTTTTTTTCAATGAAAGTATTTTTTTATTTATTTTACAATACTATTCAGTTCTACATAATAGCCACAGATTCCCTTGTTCTCTCCCTTCCTGCCCCCCTCCCCTTCCCCCCAGCCTACTCCCCATTCCCACCTCCTCCAGATCAAGGTCTCCCCCGAGGACTGGGATCAACCTGATAGACTCAGTCCAGGCAGGTCCAGTCCCCTCCTCCCAGATTGAGCCAAGCGTCCCTGCATAAGTCCCAGGTTTCAAACAGCTAACTCATGCAGCGAGCCCAGGACCTGGTACCACTGCCTAGATGCCTCCCAAACAGATCAAGCCAATCGACTGTCTCACCTATTCAGAGGGCCTGATCCAGTTGGGGGCCCAGAGAGATGGCTCAGAGGTTAAGAGCACCAATTGCTCTTCCAGAGGTCCTGAGTTCAATTCCCAGCACCCACATGGTGGCTCACAACCATCTGAAATGAGATCTGGCACCCTCTTCTTTGTTCATAATAAATAAATAAATAAATAAATAAATAAATAAATAAATAAATAAATCTTAAAAAAACTCATTTTTTTAAAAAATAAAATGGCCTTTTTTAAATTAGAAGATTTTGGGGCACAGTCTGAAATAACAAAAAGAGGTGGGACGCTTAAAAAAAAAACAAAAAACAAAAACAAACAAACAAAAAAACCTCATTTTTTTAAAAATAAAATGGCCTTGTTTAAATCAGAAGATTTTGGGGCACAGTTCTTGAATTTACCTAGAACATCATTGAAGCAAACTGTAGGTCTCCCTGGTGGTGAGAAGATTTGATGTTTCACAAATCCTTTGTACCCCATTCCTTCCACTCTACCAATTTCTGTTGTTTACCCCAGCCTCTTCCTTTCTTCTGTTACCTCCTTCCTTGTTTTTGATAGTCTTACAACTTGGATTACTCTAGGCTATGGAAATGTGCTCCACAAATGTACACTGTTCTTCAACGGGAGACAACAGAACCAAGCTGAAAATAATGGGCTCTTATGCTATGTTTTATTTTCTTCAGGTTGTACAACATGGTTCTTCCAAATAGTCTTCGGTTTAGGTTTGTTTATATCTGTCATTGTAATTCCATATTTCCTCAAGGGAAACTAGGCACAAAGCCACCCTTTGAGAGTTTCCAATTTTAAAATTAGCTGAACAGAAACCACAAAAACAGATTGACCAACTAAGCTGGGTTCTTATCACACTCTGCAGGGAGACATCCTGCCTCTGAGATGAGGCAAGAATGTGTTTGAGAAAAGATAAATCATTACAGTCTGTGATCACTTTCTCAAATGGACACACACAGAGAAATCACCACCAGAAGTAGAGAAAAGCTAGTCTGAGGGAAGCTACTGATTCAGAGCAGCAATGATGGTTAAAAGTCAAAGGGCATTCTGGGAGGGAAATCTGATCTGATCATGCAAACACTTGGTAAAGAATACTGTTCTAGTGTCTTGCTAGGACCTCCTTCAAGTCATAGGTAAAGACTGAGTTAGGGGCTGGCAAAGCAGTTTAGTCAGTAAAGTACTTTCTACACCACCATGAGAATGTGTGCTTGATTCCCAGCACCCACAAAACTGGTTGTGGTGGTGCGCTCTTGTAGTCTCCACTCTGGGGAAATGGAAGCAGGGGCATCCCTGGATCTTGAAGGTCAGTTAGCCTCTTCTATTTGAAGACATCCAAGCTAGTGAGAGACTGTTTGAAAAAAAATAACAAGATGGTTCCTATGGAATGACATCCATGGTTGACCTCTGGCTTCAAGATGCACAAATAAGTGCACCTGTGCATGCACACACATACACACACACACATACACACGCACACACACACACACACACACACACACAGAGAGAGAGAGAGAGAGAGAGAGAGAGAGAGAGAGAGAGAGAGAGAGAGAGAGAGATTATATATGATACAGACTTCTCATGACTTCAAGAACCTTGGGTGTGGAGTAGAAAGTCAGCATTCAGTTCTATTCCTTTCATGGGGTAGCAAAGTTTTTAGAAATTCTTAAGGCATGGCATTATTCCAGCTTTCTCAAAATATTACAATAAGCAACTTAATATTCTAAACAAATTTTTTTTGGTTGGCAGACATCTGTATACCCACCCCCTCCTGACTGAATGGATTTAGCTTTTCAAGTCATTTGGAACCCCACAGGCATTTATTTGGAATTTTATTTTTAAAGCTCCCTCAAAGCAAAGAATAATTTTTCAGTGAACACGTGTGGAAATATTGTTACTATGGACCTTCTGTGAATATTAAAACCAAATCATTCCCAGTAGCACTTTGCATTTCCCTCTCCCATTGTAGTTGTGCTTCCAAGTTACAGACAGATAAAATGAAGGATTAGAATGGGATTAAATGGGGGCTTTTCCTTAAACAATTAAAGTCATTACATGGTTAACAACTTTTCAAGTTTCTTCTGTATAGACACTGTACTAGATGCTAAGTATTACGTCTCCTTAGTCCTCAACAAGACCCTTTGATGTCATTGTTATGCATTGTATCCAGCAGCCAATGAGAAAAAAGTGAGGGAAACAGAAAAAAAAAAAAATTGGACTAATCCTTTTAGTCTGTGTCTAGCACCACTCTCCATACCCAGGGTCACCCCAGGGTCCCATGGCCTCATTTTTTTTCCCATGTCCTTTATAAATGTCAAGTCCCTCAGGATGTTAGTGTCCCAGCTATTGAGCCTGAAATGGAAAACGTGATTGATCAAGAAGCCTTTCTTATCAACAGCTTGCCCCATTGGCTATTCATCTTCATTAGATAATGTAAAGCCAGTCCCAAGGCTTCAGAATTCTGATCAATGCATTTTTATCTGAGATGCCAAAATTTTTTATGACATAGTAAAATTTTGTTTAAATGAGCCTTTTAGTTTACGAATGTACATGAAAATGCGGTTATGCCTCAAAGTAGCTTTTCGAGTAGCTGTATATGTAGGGGGGAGGGAAATGTCTGTAACTTATCCTTCTCATATTCCTTGCAAATCAATACGAGTCTTTCTATTTTCCATTAGTGACATAACATCTTGTTTGGCATCTCATCTCTCCAGTAACCCTTCTTGGCCCTTCACAGTTCATTTTCCACACTCAGTCCAGATGAACAGGCTGCAGGTCAGGGACTCTGCTTCTTGCTTGGCTTCCAGCACCTCTGGGCCCTGTTGTCATCTGCAGCCTCTGATGGAAAAGCAAACCCTGCCCATGGGCTGAGTGTCTTGCTATCTCTAGGGCCTTGGTTTCTGGTAGGGAGCTCTTTAGGGGATCCCCCTCCCTTGCACATTTCTGAGCCTTGTGTAAAGGTCCTTGGAATACATGTCATTGTCGACATAAGTAAAGCATCTGAAACCACATCCACATTGCTGCCTAGTTCCTGAGCTGGATTCTGAACCACTCGTGATGCCTTTCGCCAGAGAGGAAAGACAGTTAGGTGGTGAGAACTTGGTTTATTTTCACTGTTATTCACTGGCCACCTGTGCAGTGGGGAGATGTAGTTAGTTCTTTAGATCCCCACAAAGTCCCCTCTCATGCCTGTTCAGATATGTATTTTCAGTCAAGACCATGATGTTTATATTGCATTTTCAGGAGGAAATTAATGAAGGATTAATAAAGACAGTATATAAGTAGTCTGAACCGTTTTGTCAGATGGGCAGAGCTCAATCTTTAGAAGAGCTATGCATGTGTGGCCATTTCCATAGTATGATGGGCCATGTACCATTTGCCCATTGAAAACAAAAAGTAGATTGGCCAGTCCCTTAATGGAACTTTTCAGGTTGCTGAGCACAAAAGATTCCAGGTCCGACTATTCCTCCTGAAATATACTGGCCTACATTTCATAGGTACAACTAGTTGCACCTTGACAACCTCCACTAGGACCTGAGGAAACAAGAGCAGGCATTATTCCTGCTCTGTAGAAGTGCAAGGTGGGCTCAGAAATGCAAGTGAATTTGCCTGGACTTCACACTCAGTTTGAATTCTTAAACCGAATGCTTCTACTGAGGAATGTGGTGAACCTCTCACTTTCAAGTTTTCAGAGAAACTCACTGTGTCCTTTCAAGCTACCAGATTAGTCCTTCTTTCAGCCTGGTTTTAATGAAAATGTATTCTGGGGCAGGCAGACCTTAAATGCTCAATAATAAATTATTGAATCACATTACAGGACTCTTCTGTGAGAAGTTGTATAGTCAGACAAACATTTAATCAATCGGTAGTAATTAAGAAAAGCAGTGATGAGTGATGCTGCCAAAAATGCCAAAATGCCAGCAGGGTCCCTGGTATCTTTTTTTTAAGAGGCTCATGCTGAAAGCCTACCCTCACAGTGTGTGGCTTTGGAGCTGATGCCTGAATGATAGGGAGTTAGGCAGAGGCGAGGGATAGAGTCCTTTGGGGGAAGGAGCCAGCAAATACACAGGCACAGGACAGGGGCAGAGTCTGGTGGTCTGAAAGCATCTAAAGGGTTTTGAGATCCTCCCCATTGTGCTAATATGTCAGAGGAATGCCATCAAACAGAGAAACGGGGACAGAACCTCACTGGGCTTTATGAATGAAGCCAAGGGCTCTGGATTTCATCTCTAAGATGGTGGTGGCAAGTTACTAGAAGGCATTGAGCTTCATCTAATTTCTATCTATAAAAGATACTTTAAGTTAGAAGAGTGCTTTCATGGAAGAGGATTGGAAGAAAGACACTAGAAAGGAAATCATTGTAGTTAGATGTAGGAATGACATAATGGAATGGGCAGGGTTGGTTTGTTTATTTCTTTGTTTGTAGTCATCAGGATTTACTGTAGGGTAGATACTGGCAATGTGAGAACAAGAAGATTCAAGAACAATTAGGGTATGTTTAACAACGGAGGGAGGGATGATTATCTAGTCAACTCTAGTGGAGGACAAGTTGGAAGGCACGGAGGGAAAACATGCAATTTTGATGGCTAATAATTGGGATGCTTTGGGACCCATTCTAAGGGATGTGTCCAGGAGAGAGTTGGAATTGATAGTCCAGACTAAGTGATGCTCCCCAGAGAGCAGGAGTGTAGAAGAGGGTCCTGAGCACATGCAGGGGCATGTCACAGCCAAAGGAGACTGAGAAGCTGCATCTGAGGGAGAAGACAAAAACCTAGGCAAGAATGGCAAGGTTAAGAAATCCTTAATAAAAAGATTCATTCAGGCCAGGCGGTGGTGGCGCACGCCTTTAATCCCAGCACTCAGGAGGCAGAGGCAGGTGGATCTCTGTGAGTTCGAGGCCAGCCTGGGCTACCAAGTGAGTTCCAAGAAAGGCACAAAGCTACACAGAGAAACCCTGTCTCGAAAAACCAAAAAAAAAAAAAGATTCATTCAATAGTCAAATGCCAGGTTAGACATTGTTCTCTGTTCTCCAGGGAGCTAATAAAAATAAAGATGATGGTGGTGGATTTTTTTTTTTATTTTAATGTCATGTGTCAGGGTAAATCAATTGTCCCTTTCACTAAGAGTTTCATATGGGATTCTTGGATTAATTTTATATCCGTGACATGGGCAGCATCTTGATGTAAACCCTGTGTATACTGATCAGCCACATGGAAGGCTACTTCATCCATCTGTGGGCTATTGAGACTGACTTCTCTTCCATTTCCATCTCCCCAAAACAGGAGCAAAACATAAACCCAAATAAATATGAGAGCCATATGTACATCAGTAGACTTTCTTTGTTCTCAAGCAAAAAATACGTGTAGAATGAAGGTAATCTACAACTTACCATTACCTTGTATTCGGTTTCTTTCTAAACAATAAACTAGTTTTAGAGCCACCACCCTATTTGGGTGGAATACTTCAAACTCACCACAGAGGTAGGATTCAGACTCTTCTGTCTGAAACAACAGAGGCCTTTGCCATCTCTCTTTGCCGCCCACAATACCTGTGTGTGTCCTGTACCACTCTCCCCAGCCTGCATGTGATTCTGCCTCATTGAAGTTTCTTGAACTAGGCTTCTTGTTTACCCCAGAAACTTCAACTACAGATGCTTATGACTTGGTTTCTGTTTCTTCTGTGCTCTGCCTTCCCTGTGAAGCTCCTATTGTATTCTATTAGAAATCTAGCTCTTTCTAGTACTTTCTGACCCAGAGAGTTGTACACAACGTACCTCAGTTTCTCCTTCCTTACAAAGTGTTTATTGCCTTAATATATGAAAACTGCTTTCATCACATTACTGCTTAAAACCCTTGAACAATTTTAAAAATACAACTTTACAGTGCATCGTGTAAGAGACTGTAGGACTCCCATTTTATGATTTTCCACATTCAAGATTTGATACCCTCACCATCTGATCCTGCCTGAGCCTCAATTGCAGATGTGTTTTGTGTTTTCTGAACCTGACATGCTTTTCTGCTTCTTAGACCTTGCCTATGCTGTTGCTAATTTGCAGCAACCATCTGCATTCTTTGTCTACCAGCATCCCCTATCCCTCCCTCCCTGCTCAGATAGCTTTCGCCCTAAGTTTGCTTATGGTATCAGTCATCTCTTCCTGTGGAGTTATCTGTGTTCATGAAATGCAGCCTGGCCACATGTCTGTGGGGTCTACATCAATAGATTCAACCTAGTATTGAAAACACCTTTTTAGAATGGCATCTATACTGAATATGTGTAGGCTTGATGTCATTAATCCCTAAACAATGTACTGTAACAATTACTATAACCCTATAGGTACTGCAGGTCACCTACAGATCATTTAAAATACAAGGGAGAGTATGTGGTGGCTGCATGAAACTATGAAACTATTTTATTATCTAGGGATTTGGCATCTGCATATTTGGATATTCATGGGGAATCTGGAATCCATCTGCCTCAGATGCCAAAGGACATCTCTATCTCTTTGCTTTTCAAGTTGTGTTAGAATTACTTATCTGTTATCTTCAGTGGGCTGAGAATTTCTGAAATGCAGGAGGCTTTAGCTGGCCTTTGTAAATTCCTGAATCCTTTCTCATAATAGGATCTCAGTAAATATTAGTTGAATGCAGTTTCCAGTTTGGAGAAGAACACACACACACACACACACACACACACACACTCTTCTATGTTCACTAACAGCTAACAGCGCCTGTTTTGTGATGTTTCCTCAGCATAGAACTGATAAAAGGATGGGATAAGCTTGGCATCGGCTTCTATTTGTGTTTCATATAGTGTGAGTATTTTAATATTAAGCATAGATGGGCCTCAAGGAATGTCTTCATTGCTATTTGTCATGGAAAATGCATAGATTTACTTTATTATCTTAGGAATGTTACACTATAGTAATTTTTTAACACTGATAGAAAGGCAATGCCAAACCCATTTTATCATGTTAGGAATTTGTTTCTCTGGGACTTGTGATTATTTAAAGGGCATGCAGGGATTGACAGAGATGGCCCAGAAAGATGATTTTAGCAGTAGTCATAATCAGAAATCTAGAAATGGTGAGGCTGTGAGGGTTTTTTTTTTTCCAAAGCCACATTTAGTATTGCCAGATCTCTATTTTATAGCTTCATTTAAAATTGGGCAATTGAGCATGTGGATTGTATATTACTGTGACTATAAATCTAATAGATTATAATGGTATTTATTCAAATACCATAGAAGGTAGACTGATCAAAACAGTTATAGATTTGGAAAGTCTTTGTACAAAGAAAATCATTGAAATCATTGAGGACCTAGATAGTTTGCAAAACCAGAAATCATTTCAAAAAGACTCAGACGTCTCCAAAACACAATGAGCTGTTGCCACTGTCCCAAGCTGCCTACTATAACTGTATGATAAAACTCTTCCACTTCAGATACTGCATGCTTTGGCTGTAAGACATAGAGAAATCATTTCAAACTGACTTGGAATTTCCTCCCTGCTGGTTAATTTTCCTAGTGCCTGAAGGTACTATGTAGGCTGCTGATTTAAAAAAAAAAAAAAAAAGGTATTAATGCTCTTGACCCTGCATGCTACAATACCAATTTGCCAGGCAGGGTGTCCCCACTGGTACAGTAGTGGTATGACTGTTAGGAGGGAACTGATTTCTGATTATATTTGAGGCCTGCTCCATAGGAAGCAATTTCATGCCTGGATCTATAATTCTGGTTAAAAGCCCATGATTTTGGAGGTCTTAGGTTCTAGGCCAGAACCCATTGTTGTTATTTAGTTAAACAGCCATGCTTTTAAATTGCCCCCTAAATATTTGTATTTATGCTCATCGACTGGAGTACCTCTCAGTCTTGGTTTGAGGAGGTTCATTTTGCAGTAGACAACATAAAATAGAAAGATGCATAATTGGTCAGAGCTCTGAGACTAAGAGAATCAGTGCTCAGCCCTAGGCAAGACTTCAGTAAGAACTGTACCACCACAAGGCTCAGGTAATAGAGTGAAAGAGGAGGCAGAAAAAAAAATGTTAAAACCAGAGTATGGGGGGAGGGTGCTATGAAGTACTGTCTCTGGACATGGCACCACTGCCTCAGCCAAGAAAGCCCAGCAGCTATGACCACTGCACAGGACCTTCATAAATCCAAGGCAGCTAAAAACCCAGCATAGACGGGGTCAATAATGTCCAAGGTCCACCCTTCACTGAGGGGCTATTGGCAATAGGTAGTTACTAGAGAGGAGGAATCATTCGTTTTTGAGTTTGTGGCCACCAGTAGGTTCCCAATGCTTCAGTAGCTGGCCCCACACATGTACACCTATGGTCAGCACTAACTGGACTTAGCAGATCATCATCATCATCAAGACATGAAGTTGGCAGGAGTATGATATAGGACATAGGGACTTAGAACAGGAAAATGGGGTTCTTAAAAAGAAAGAAAACAAATCAAAAAGCAACTAAATGCCTTATAGTTGATACTTAATCATATCTAGGTACAATCTGATTTTTACCACTATACCATTCTATATGTATAATTGAGTGACCTAATTATCTATCATCAAACTTCATTAAATCATTGCTACCAAGTGAAAACATATATGTAAATATATGGAAGAAAGTTAGCTTATTTGGACATACACATTAGCTTTTTAAATATACATTATTCTTATTTTTTGATAATTTTATATAGATTTTCTGAATGATCCATCTTAATCAGACAGTAGCAGTTAGGGAATGTGGCAGACATCTGTTTGCATTAAAGACTTTATAGCGATTAGAGACTCTGTAGGGTCCCCATAGAGTCCCCAAGCTTTCCCCATGAAGTATAGCACTTACCCAGGATGCTAAGAGATTATCTGCAGGGGATTGTGGAAGAGAGCAGAAACACCATACATGCCAGAGGAAGAAGATGCTTCTCAGAGAACATCTTTGCACCAGCCGCAGGGTATCACTGCTCTGTGCTGTGGGAGGATGGGCATTGCTGCCGTCTTCCCATAGGGGTGCAGACACCTGGCTTTTACCACATAGGGAGAATATGGAGTCATGGGATCTGAACTTGGAACTCCAGTGAGCTCTCTCTTTCTGACCTTCCTTCCAGCTCCAGTTTTGGCTCCAGTCCTATCTGATGACCTGTCACGGCTGAGCAAAGGTTATAAAACTTCAAACAGAAAATTAAACTGGAGTCTATTCCCAAACTGAGTTTCTACCTTACATTAGAGGGAATAAAGAAAAAAAACTATCCCACAAAACCAGTGACCTGTGTCTTGGAGCTGGGCATCATGTTAGTTTTGGATACGTGCATAGAATTGTAGTCACAAAATGATCTCAGTCAAGTTTACTTTTGTGTTTTACATCAACTTTGAGAGCTTAGATGGGGGTGGGGGATCAACATTGATGCATCACCACCATTTTGTCAAAATCTTGGAAATGAGAGTATGAAGAGGCAGATGTCTCCCTGGCCACTTTCTTAGCTGGAGTCTGCCTTCCTTTTATTACAAAGAGAAAGCAACATGTGTTCCTTATTATAACACATTCAAAGCAGGCACACCCAACCTTTCAACAAGACTTTGTTAAAATGGGAGGGAATTTTAGGAATAAAGCATATCCAGGCGATTCGTTGAAGAAGCCATTGCATGTGGGTTAACAAATCCTGGAGCCAGGCTGGCCTCAGTCTGAGCACTGCATTATGCAGACAGTAGCCTAGTTGCCTGGAGACACATCTTTTCACCTGCATGCATCATTTGAATATAATACATGTGGGAGCCATGGATTGCTGGGAGGGTACAATATGGAGATGGGCAGGGGGACACTAGCATCATCTCTACTCATCTGGTATAAGGGCAGTCTGGAGTAATTTCTATAGTACATTGTAGTTGGAAGTTTTTCTGTGTTCTGCCTGGTCTGCCGTCACTCAGACCCAAGTAAATACACAGAGGCTTATATGAATTAAAACTGTTCGTCCATTAGCTCAGGCTTATTACTAACTAACTCTTACACTTAAATTAACCCATAATTCTTATTTATGTTTAGCCATGTGGCTTGCTACCTTTTCTGAGTTCTGCCTTGTCACCTTGCTTCCTCTGTGTCTGGCTGGCTCCTTACTCAGCCTTTCTCTTCCCAGAATTCTCCTTGTCTGCTTATCCCTCCTATACTTCCTGTCTGGCTACTGGACAATCAGCACTTTTTTTATCCATCAATCAGAGAAACACATTCACAGCATGCAGAGCAACATCACCCATCAGTACATCTTACCACCAGCCTTGTATGGTGTTGGACTGTTAGTTTAGTGTTCAGCCTCTGTTATTCCTTTGCACCTCCTTATACCATTTGCGCTTGGAACAGGGTGTCCTCAAGAGGGGTGTTTCTGTTTCACACATTTGTAAGTTGAGTCTGGTTAAATCCATAATGCTGATGTGAAAGTTGATAGTGGTAAATCACATTCATAGTCCAAATTTGAGAGTCAGCGATATTCCTAGTATCATAACTAGCATTGAATTTTTGCTGTTGACATTTAGGATTGTAATGGGGACATACTTTAGCTGAAATTATAAATTCTAGGGAGAACTGTGATGTTGACTGGCTAAGGCCAAATGCCCTTTCCTGACTAGATTGGAGACAGAAAAAAAAGTAATACTAGCATTTAGTAACATTTTCTTTTCAGAATTCTAAGAGAAATATAAGACTCACAGATGTAAAACATAATTTGCTGCTCTGCTTTCCTTATTTTTCTGCCCATAAATTCCAACCTCTTTAGCTTTGCTACATGTCCTAGATGGCAAGTTACAAGTTTCCCCTCATTTTTCATTTCTGTTTGTGTCATTTTTTATATCATCTCATTTGCTTGACTTAGGACATGAAATTCCAAGCAAATAAATCACTATGATGTGACTTTGAAGAAAAGGTCTTGTGCCGAACTATTTTGAATTCCTGTGATGTTAGAGGTACCTGTCATGTGATTAATATGGTTTAGCTTGTTGTGCATTTTTTTTCATTTGCTCTGAAAAACAGAATGTATTGCCGAATACTAAAGTGTGTTTGTTTCAAAAGTGTGATGAATTTGTGTGAATTTGGTCTTTTTCAATTAAGCTGTTTGGAAGTAGTTCTGCCTTCCTATCATATTTTCCTTTAGAAACAATTATAAGGTGGTTTCTCATGACCAGAGGTGAGTCACTCATGGGGAAGGAAGGCATGTAGCTAAAGTTTTTCTGTGTCCCACCTGGTCTGCAGCTGCTCAGACACAAGTGAACACACACAGGCTTATATTAGTGAAAACTGCTCGGCCATTAGTTCAGGCTAACTACTGACTAGCTCTTACACTTAGCCCATTTCTGTTAATCTACATGTTGCCACGTTTTCCATGGCTTTACCTGTGTGCCATTACATGCTGTTCCCTGGATGGTGAGCAGGCCTCTTCTCCTTCCTCTTCCCAGAATTCTGCTTGTTTGCTTATCCCACCTACACACACACACACACACACACACACACACACACACACACATACACACACACATATGTATACACATATACACAGCAAGCACACAACCATATACACACATACACTATACACACACATTACACACATACATACATACACCCACAGACAAACACATACCCATACATGCATACATACACATATACACAAACAGGCAAAGACACACCCATATACATACATACACCCACACACACACACAAACACATCCACACATATCACACACACAAACACATAAACACACACACACTTCTCACCTCTTGAGTGGCCCAGCAACTTCTTCCCAGGCTGCATGCCTGCCTGGGATGGTACATTCACGGCTGTTCCTCACCCCAAAGTCCACTGGCTTCTTTCCTCACTTTACTGTTCATTTCAGCCCTGGGCACTAGCTGAATTCTATTCTTAAACACTTCCCCCTTCTGTTTGTTTACTCCCCTGATCAGGTCCCTTAGATCCTCTCCAACCTTCTGCAGTGGCTAGTGTTTATGTCAGCTTGACACAGGCAGGCATCATTTTGAGAAAGTTAACCTCAATTGAGAAAAATGACTCTACCAGACTGGCCTGGTGACAAGCCTGTGTTGGTACTTTTTTTTTTTTTTTTTTTTTTTTTTTTTTGGTCTTTTGAGACAAGGTTTCTCCGTGTAGTTTTGGTGCCTGCCCTGTAACTCACTCTGTAGACCAGGGTGGCCTCGAACTCACAGAGATCCACCTGGCTCTGCTTCCTGAGGGCTGGTACATTGTCTTGGCAGATGATCACCATGGGGAGAGGGGCCTACAGGGGGCGGAGCCATCTCCAGACTGGTGGTCCTGGGTGCTGTAAGAAGGCACGTTGAGCAAACCAGGAGGCGTAAGCCAATAAAACTGCACTCCTCCATGGCCTCCACATAGGCTCCTGCCTCCAGCTTCCTGCCCTAACTACAAGCTATAGGCAGAAATAGACCCTTCCCTCCCCACACTGATCTTGGTGTATATCACAGCACTAGAAACCCTAAGTGGGATGCTTCAGTGATTGCCATACGCGTTAGTTTTCTCTTAGCTCTGACAAAATGCCTGGCAGAAGCAGCTTCAGGGAGGGAGGGTTCATTTTGGCTCAAGGTTGAGGGCACAGTCCCTCATGGAGGGGAAGCCACCACAGCAGAGGCTTAAAGCATCTGCTAACAGTGTGTCAAAAGTTAGGGGCAGCGGGTAATGGATGCTGATGCTCAGCTTTCAGAGACCCCAGTCTGTGGAATGACACAGCTCACAATTAGGGTTGGTCTCTCCCCTGCCCCCCAAATGATCTAACCTAGGTAATCATAGATACACCCAGGGATTTGTTTCCATGGTGATTCTAAACCCCACTAAACTGATAATTGAGATTAATCATCACACTTGCCCTGGAAAACTGCATTGGATCCATTTTCTCCATATCCCAGTCTGCCTTAGATACCTCCTTCATTGGTCTCGGGGTCATGACATAGCTTTCTCTACGAGCTCTTGAGACCAGTGACTTCATCTTTGTTTCTATAGTGTAAGTGAGAAAAATATAAAGTCTCTTCTGCTTTTCTAAGTTGCTGACTGGAACACCTATAATAAAATAAACATTGCATAAGGCAGCAACCAAAAGAAGATGAGCACCAAGCATATCTCATGTCTACATACATGGGAGGTATCCAGAAAGAGGCATGACTCTAAATAGGTGGCTGAGGATTGGGGTTTTAATACTGTCTTATCTAAATACAACAAAGAGCAGACTTCCTGTATATGTGCAAATTCTTATTACAAAAGGACAATCTGTCCGCTTTCAGAATTCCTCTCAATTTTTCCCCCTAAAATATCCAGTTCAAAATAATAATTGTTGCTGAAGAGGCACATCTTCAGAGTGACGTATTTTAATCTGTAACAGGGATTCCTCTGATGTTTGGAAAAAACACAGAGGTTAACACAACTACCCTGTGTCCTAAGAGTTGTGTTAGTACCCATTGTATGTCATTCAAGGTACATGTCTACATGAGTGTCTAGGCAGGTTGTTCTCAACCTTCCTTATGCTGTGACCTTTTAATTCAGCTTCATGCTGTGGTGACCCCCAGCCATAAAACTATTTTTGTTGCTACTTTATAACTGTAATTTTCTACTGTTATGAACTGTATTATAAATAACTACATTTTGTAATGGTCTTAGGTGACCCCAGGAAAGGGTTGGTCCACCCCAAGGGGGTCATGACTCACAGAATGAGAACCTCTGGTCTGAGGACCTCTAACAAATCACCATGCACTTGGAGGCCTATGGCAACATAAATCCATTCTGAGTAGATGTTTAAAAATGATCCATGTGGTACAAAAGCCCAGGTAGCAGCTGGGTGGTGTCTCAAGAGATTTTAGTAGAGCTGCTCTTCTGAGTCTCTTAGCAGGCTTTGGGTGCCTGGCAGACATCTCTGAATATGGCTCTATGAATGCCCGTCTCTGTCTGCATTGTTTTCTCCCATATGAAAGTTACATGACATTCCTCATTGTCCCAACTCAGAATCGGGACTCCAATCCAACTGCAAAACCTTTCCTTTGCCCGCCCAGCACTACTCACAGATTCAAGCTGTTGGTGTGGCTGTTTTGCAGGGAAGACATTTACCTAGCTCAACAGTTTTACCCTCTCATATCCATTCACCAAAATCCATTAAATTATTCAATTCATTTACAATTCATTTACCCCGAACTTAAACTCATTTCATGGGAGGTTGGGTAAGGATGAAAAACTTTTTTCTTTTCATTTTTCTTTATTAAGAAATTTTCTACTTACTTTACATACCACCCACAGATCCCACCTCCGCCCTCCTCCCACCCCCCAGCCCTCTCTCCCAAGCCACCCCATATTCCCACATCCCCCAAATCAAAGTCTCCTATTGGGAGTCAGCAGAGCCCAGCACACTGAGCCTAGGCAGGTCCAAGGCCCTTCCCACTGCACCAAGGCTGAGCAAGGCGTCACACCACAGGCACAAGATTCCCAAAAGCCTGCCCATGCACCAGGGTTGGATCCCAATCCCCCTTCCTGGGTGCCCCCCAAACAGTTCTGGCCAAACAACCATCCTCCATATCCGAAGGGCCTAATCAAGTCCCATGGGGGCTCCACAGCCACTAGTCTACGGTTCATAGACTTCCACTGGTGTGGCTGGTCATCTCTGCACGTCTTCCCAAAGGATGAAAAATTTGACAATTAATTGTCTAATATGGCCCATCATATAACAAAAAAGCTCCTGAAAAATAGAAGGAAAGAGAGGTTGAATTTAACAAAAAAAAGTATATATTTTCAATAGAAGTATAATAGTCATAAATATTTTTTTAAATCACCAATTCCTAGTTTCCTTTGACTCAAACATTTTGGTTTTTAAGAGCTCTTTCAAATAAAAAATTTTGCTAGTATAAATAATATTTTAAGATTTATGGTATAAATGTAATCAGATTATAATATAAATGAAAAAATTGATAAAGTGAATAATAAAATTGTTTTAATTGTAGTTAACTCATTTGATTTACAAAGTTTAAGTGAATATTCATCTATTTTGTTAAATATTAGCTTGGTAATAGATATATCCACAATTGTCATAATGTTCTCATTTAACATTGTTACATAATTGTAAGCAATGCTTTCCTTGGACAGAAGTGTGTCACCCATTATGTATTGTTTTTAAAAATAAGTGTAAAATGTGACTGCCAAATGTAGACCAGAATGTAGCATGAATCTTAAAAGTTTTTATTAATAAGATCAAACCTGAGCCCTGTTATTGGGGTGAATGCTGGAAGATCAGAGAAGCAGAATAAGCCACAGCTTCCTCACCTGGCTAGTTTCTCAGCTGATCCTATTTCCTCAGACTGGAAACCTCTGAGTCCTCATCCAGAATGAATCTCAGCTGAAGTGCTTCTCGAAAGCCTGACGCTTAACCAGCTAATAGCTTCTAGTTCCCGGTTTTCACGCCTTATATACCTTTCTGCTTTCTGACATCACTTCCTGAAATTAAAGGCATGAGTCACCATGCTTGGCTGTTTCCAGTGTGGCCTTAAACTCGCAGAGATCTGGATGTATCTCTGCCTCCGGAATGCTAGGATTAAAGGTGTGTGTGCCACCATTTTCTGGCCTCTATGTCTATCAAGTGGCTGTTCTGTTCTCTGACTCCAGAAAAATTTATTAGGGTGCACAATATTTTGGGGAACACAATACCGCCACACCAGAAGACACCTTTCAATGTGAAGCAAATAGGAATAAGGCAAGCCAGGCGGTGGTGGCTCATGCCTTTAATCCCAGCACTCAGGAGGCAGAGTCAGGCGAATCTCTGTGAGCTTGAGGCCAGCCTGGGCTACCAAGTGAGTTCCAGGAAAAGGCGCAAAGCTACACCGAGAAACCCTGTCTCAAAAAAAAAAAAAAAAAAACAGGAATAAGGCAGTACAAAGCTCATGAGAGATGCTTCCCGAATAGCTTGAGAACAAGTAGATCGATAGGTTCTTAAGCTAGAAATAAAGTCAATCTTTGTAGAAGATGTATCTCAAAAAGTATGTGTGGAACTTGACTGATGAATTCCAAGTGGTTCACTGAGCATAAAGTAATTCCCCGATAAGGATGCATAATTTTGTCTTTATAAGTGTGCTGGTGAATGTGAAGTGCCCACTCTATCCTGATCTCCAGAGAAAAATTAATGAGATCTCAAGAACTGTTTGTTTTCCTGATGCCAGTGTCAGAAAAAAGAAAATGAAAAATAGAGAAGATTCACAGAAAAGCAGGAGACAAAACCCCATATATTTGCATCTATATTGACTATTGATCTGAGAGTTCGCGCCAGAACTACTTTGCCGGGATTTAGCTGGGATACTTGATAATAAAAACCAAACTGGAGACCACAGCTTTGGTGACTTTACATTTCAATTGAGAGATGATCACACAAAATGAAAAAGGAGACAGTCCTCCTGAAAACATAAGCCACTCTAATGACATCAGTAAAATAAAACACAAAAACAACAAAGGCGTACAGGAAAACAGACACCATTCTCTGTCCCTGTGTTGAGCATCGCCTGCATCACTCCCCACTTCCACTTCATTGTGCCTCCCAACAAAGGTTCTTCCGATTTCTTGTTAGAGTCCCCTTAAAACTCTTTAACCGTATTCCGAAATGAATCTCATCATGTGGCTCGAGAATTCACTCCTGTGTTAAGGTCATGTGTTCGATTTCTACTTCTTTCCTCAATGATGTTAGCTTATGATTGCTCATCATCATCAGATTTGTGAAAGAATATGTTGACAAAAACCACACAACAAACACCCTTTGTGAATACAACCCTGATGCAGGGTTCCTTGTACCAAGTCACTTGTCCCTACACGTATCCCATCCCAATATGCTGCTTTGGGTAATTTCTAAAAAATTGTTTCAGAAGACATCATGTTCAGGTCCCTTATAGCACTCGAATGATCTTAGGAATCTCACCCATGCTTGATAGTTTTCACACTTCAGTCCTTTCAGGAGACCTCTTCATAGATACAGAATATTATGTCAGATTAAACATAATTTGCTAGTCTCTAACAAATATCACATGTACGCTGTATGTAACACAAGGCACAATTAAATTTTTTTAAGAGACAACATTAAGAACTATGATTCTACAACCAGATGTGCTTTGGAACGACTAAAATATGCAGAGCAGTCCCTGGTACTCAACATCTGTGCTGTCAGTACTTTTTCCCATGCTTTATCGCATGCTTGATTGAGTTCCCATTGGGTTCTATACCGGGTAATACTTTCAGGAACTCATGTATAAAAACTACTCCTTCCTCTAGTAATTGGATTTTCACTAAATTTAAGCTTACAGAATGGACAAGGCCATATTTCAAGGCAGTCCTACTTGAATCCATGGAAATAATTTATTTGAAACTCTGGAGCGAGGAATATTTCTCTGAACCTGTAGCCAAGAGCCACTGCTGTGACTGTCCTTACCCTCCAATACAGCTTCCGTTAACGGCAACACTTTCGAAGTGTAACAGCTGTCTGATGCCATTGTGTCTGCCCACCGTAATGTCGGATTTTATACTGGAGAGCATAATGTTTTCCACTGTGGGGCTACCTACTAATTGTTTTCTTTCACAGCACCGCCCCCAGCAGGTTCACTCCTGCTGAGGAGTGAGTCTGTGGGAAGTCACTCTGTCTCACTCAGTTCCTCTGTGTCCTGGTCCAGTCCACATACCTGAGTCACCAGAGGCATCTGTTTCCAAAAGCCCTGGTTTATCATTTGTGCTTCCCAAGACCCCACAATTCCAGCAGTTTAAGAGTTTTTGACAGCAGTGGATGACTTGTGCAGAATTTTAAACTTAGGCATCCCTCAGTAAGTTCTGTTGTCACATGCTCTGGGGACCTTTCGTTACTGTACTGTGTGGTATTGTATTCCCCCAAATATTGTGCACGCTAATAAACTTATCTGGGGTCAGAGACAGAGCAGCCACAATATTAAACATAAAGGATAGGCAGTGGTAGCACACGCCTTTAATCCTAGCATTCCAGAGGCAGAAATCCATGTGTTCAAGGATACAGACAGGCATGGTGACTCACGCCTTTAGTCCCAGAAAGCGAGCCTTTAATCCCAGGGAGTGATGGTAGATAGCAGAAAGGTATATAAGGCATGAGGACCAGAAACTAGAAGCTTTTGGCTGGTTAAGCTTCAGGCTTTCGAGCAGCAATTCAGCTGAGAGCCATTCTGGATGAGGACTCAGAGGCCTCCAGTCTGAGGAGACAAGACCAGCTGGGGATCCGGGGAGGTGAGGTAGCTGTGGCTTGTTCTGTCTCTCTGATCTACCAGCATTGACCCCAATAACTGGCCTCGGGTTTGATTTTATTAATAAGAACTTTAAAGATTCATGCTACAGTACTGCCTGTGGGAAGGGGATCTAATATCATCTCAGATCTCACCCCTCACATAAGTGAGATTCAAGATGGCTTATTTCCTACTCCTTGAGAGGTGTAAATGTGAATGATTTTAGGAGTAGTCAGTCAGAAGAAAGCAAACGGGTAAGTGGATAGTGCACGTGCTATGACACACATCTGCCTTCTTAGCCTTACACTTTCCTGGAGATTTATAGTAACGCAACACTTACAGGTCACCTTTATCTTAGCTTTATCGTCAGCTTCTTTTCTGTGAATGGTTTACAATGTTCTGGAAATAAGTACAATTATTACTCTATCACTGTGAGAATGTTCTAGATTGTCCATTCCTCCTCTTCTTACAGAAGCTACTGAAATGAATGATAAACGGTGCTGGTGGCAGTGATGGTTACCGGCAGAAAGATCACAGTCAAGACAGAACTCAGTTGCTTAGTAGTAGAGAGCTTTATTAGGAGGAAGGGAGGAGGGACAAAAGGACCAGGCCTGGGGAGGAAAGAGAGAGAAAGATGGTGGGGTGGGGTGGGGAGAGCAGAGCAGAGAGAAGGTGGGGTCTGCATCTGGCTTTTTTTGGTTTATCGAGACAGGGTTTCTTTGTGTAGCTTTGTGTCTTTCCTGGAACTAACTTTGTAGACCAGGCTGGCCTCAAACTCACAGAGATCCACCTGGCTCTGCCTCCTGAGTGCCGGGATTAAAGGTGTGTGCCACCACTGCCTGGCTGCATCTGGCTTTTTAAAGGTCCCTAGTGAAGCAGGCTTTCGGAGCTACACCATGCATGATCTGATTACATGCCCACACCACGTGCACGTAGTTGCCAGCGCACACTGATAACATAAGATGCAAGACCCTTTGTTTAACTCCTAAACTACGCATGTGCAGGCATGTAGCTGGAGTGAAGGCAGAATTCTAACAGCTACCCATATATATACATACTCCTTGCCCATAGTCAGGAGGAACTGTTTTGGTGGTCATGTGTGATGAATCCACTCAGTCTGCTCCCAGACTTCAACTCCCATGTGCCTCTTCCCCATGGTGGAGGTTGGGGAACTAGTGGGATGTTCTGGAGTCAGTTTGTTACTGGTGTAGAACATGTTATACTCATTCATTTTTCTCACAACTATACAGTGTTTGCTGATTGTGTATATATATATCATTGTTCTATGGGCTACATATAGGTAAGTGAACCAGGCAACTGGCCTCCTCTCCAGGTACAGTTTGCTTCTTGGAGGTTAGGAGAGGCTTTTGTTTGTCTTTGGAATTTTGCAGCTGGTTTTGAGTACTTTCCCCAATGAACCAAAAGCTTCTAACATGTTGCACAAGTGATTATCACTAGACTAAAGCCCATCCTAGACAGAAATTTGCAGATACGATTATAGACAACTGAGCACAGGTATGTAGGATGCATTGGGCAATGGCTATATTGGCTTCTTAGATAGTCCACAGGCCACATACCACGCCATCCAAATCAGGTCTGCATTCTGTGACCATGCTAAGCATCACTAGCCACCTGGAGCAGAGTCGACAGAGGCTGTAAGAAAGGTGATAGCATGTTCTAGATATCTTTGGCTTTTATTGCTGGAGGAATGGGCATAGCAATGGTGTGACCTCACATCTATGAAGTAATAGAACTCTGCTGTTATATCGAAAGCAGGCTGGGTTTGAGTTCTCAAAAGCAGCACAGCTTTTGTAGGTCACACCCTGGCTGCGCAGTGGTTGCACCACATGAATCATGAGCTGCTTAAAATCAATACTTGGGCTGTGAGTGGGCCCAGAGTTTTTAAAAATGAATACCTTCCGTGACATGTGAATCGATGGACTCTGTGATTAATAATATACTGAATGCCAACAGCTCTGACCTTAGACATGTACAAATTTGTGTGCTTCAGGTGTGTATTTTTCTGGATCATGGCAAAGAGAAACAAAGAAACCATAAGAATCGAGTAACCTAGAGACACTTTAACTTTGCATCTCAGGAGCAGGATGGGACAGGCGCAAATCCAAGCCGTGAAGTTTCAGGGTTAGTGAGCTACATGAAATCACTGGGGTTTGGCAAACACCCAGACAATATCTTCATTCAAAATCCTATAGTAACTGTACTTATCAGATGAATTATAGCCAGCTAAGTGAGATAAATGTGGGGAAAAACAAAACAAAACGTTAGTACTGTAGCTAGCACATCCAAGTTCAAAGAATTGTCATTCTTTTGCATTAGATTTGAGAATTAATTTTACCCCAAGCAATGGCCCTTATTAGTGTATCATTGTCAGTCCAAATGTGACACAGTATCGGGTTTACTCTTACCCACTCCAGTCAAACACACGATGAATCTCAAGTTGTGACTTCATTTAGAAATAAGTCTTGTATGTGTATTATAATTAGTATAATTAGTATGTATATTATAATTTTGTTGTCATAATCAGTATGTGTTGGCCCCTGATCTAGTGGCTAGTGACCTTACAAAAAGAGAGAATTTTGTTCCAAATACAGGAGAAGGATTTACAACAATCTGAGGATTGTTGTAAGCACAAGCCAAGGAATGTCAAAGACCTTTTTCCCTGCTAAAGGCTGGGACAGAGGCCTAGGCAGAGTCCTCTCAGTTTCTAAAGAAGCTACCCATTACTGCCCTGATTTAGGACACCCAGCCTCCAAATCTGTAAGAACAAATTTATTTTGTTAAAATCACAGTTTGTCGTACAGTCCCAGAAAACTACAGCATTATCTATACTAGTTCAGAAGCAAAATACACAAAGAACATTCAACGCGTTTGGAGCCAATGTGCATTTAGCCAAAGTGACTTCGCTTTGGTAGTATGTGGAAAAAAAATATAGGTCTTAGTGTAGTGCTTTAAATATTTTAATACTTATGGAATCTCTAAGATTAAGATATATAACTGAGTCACATATTGGTGTTAGTATAGCAAAAATTAAAAACAAACTACCAAAATACATTGGTTAAATTTAGAGAAAGTTCCTTTTCAGCCTTGTGATCTTGAGGGACTGCACACAGGAAATAAGTGCAGTCTCTGACAGGATCAGAAAGGGAGGTATCCTGCAGAGAGCCATATAAAAAACGAACGGCTGCATTTAACATGAGGCACAAAGATGATGATGAGCATTAGACAGCTCTCCCAAAGGGAATAAAATATTTTACCTTTGCACAATGAGATTGTGTTTCCCTCTGTAGCAGACATGACTGCCACATCAAGGTAACTAGTGAAGACAGCCATATTCAAGGTTGGCTAAACTGACACTCTAGTCGAACACGGTGAAATCCCCACTTGTTTCAAGTTTCATCTGAGTTTTGCTTTTTGTGAACAGAGACATGGCCTCACATTCTCTGACAGTTTGTTTATAATGGTGGTGACAATGTAACACTCTCCAGTGTGTCGCCGAAATATATGACATAAGAATATAAATGCAAACATATGAAAAAAAAAGCCCTCAGGTGGTTGTTAATTTTGGGTGCTGTGTAATTAAACTAGTTTTTTTAAATGTTATCTTTTGCCAGTATCTAATTAGCACAGCCATCTGCTGAAAGAGCAGTGGCCCATCTGCCTGGAATGTTGTTCTCTTCATTGTTATGAAAAGCACCCGCCACTGCTAGGCCCCATCTAATTAACTTCTCTTGCTGTGGAATGTGATAATACACAGCTTTGTTTATACACTTCTGAGAACTGTGGATTTATATGTAGGTAACAAGTACATAAAAAGAGCCAATCTTTTTCTTTCCAACATCTGACTTACTCTTGAGATCACAGCTGCATTTGTCATGACTGGATCATGTCCCCTGTACCGTCTGCAGCGAAACAATAGGAAGTTCCTCACATCCCTGGGTTTCTGTCATCCTAAAAGCAGGGTTCTGAATGCTCCTTGATAGGTGTGACTGTAGCACCAGTGACTGGCCAAGTATTGAGAATACCCAAGCATCTCACTGGACGTGAGATGCACCACCGTGAAGCTACTGTACCAGAGAAAGGGTACAGGCACTGCTATGTGATCTGAACACCCGTGCAGTAAATGGTCGATTTCAAAATTTGAAATGATTTTATTTCAAAATATTGGAAAAAAACTTTTATTTCAAATTAATACTTAATGTGCACAAATATTATCTATCTTCTTCCATCAAACATTGTCTAACAGAATGTATTATACTTAGTGGATATTTAGTAGATGTTAAATGAAAAGGGCTTCATATAAGGAACTGTAGCAAAACCTTTAAACCCTATTTAATATCACAGAAGATATTTATGTGTCCTTATAGAAAAATGGGCTACATGTATGAATCTTTAGTCTTTATAGATGTAAACTGATTTATCTATAAAATAATTGATTCATTGAGTATTCAAGCAACCACTATTATTACTTTATGCTTGCCTCTGACATGTTCAATGAGCATTAAATGTTGAATAATAGAATATTCATGTTTCTTTTCTCTTCTGAGGTAAAACAGACAAAGGATAACAATAAATAAAGATAAATTTTTTAAAAATTACAGAAGTAAGACTGAGTTTTACTGGGATTGAAAATGTATAACACCTTTTCATTTGTCTTGACTGCCAGAAAAATAGATTTGAGTTGGTATAAAAGTAGCTAGAATGAATGTGAAGATAAGTATATAGAACACTTCCTAAGTCAATTGAGGGGTTTGCTCCAAAATAATGATATACTTAAAAATAACCACTTTCAGTGAGACTAGATATAAAGTTTGAGTCGAAGGCCTTTCGTTGACAAGGATAGATCCTTACAATAAAGGGCATTGTAGAGGAGCTCAAAAGAAGGCTGAGCTTGAACAAAAGAGGAGAAACTTTGAGAAGTCAAATCTAATGCAAGAAAATTCCCTTAACCCCTGTGGTTTTCTCCTGTGGAAACATGTTTTCATAACTGCCAGAAGATCCACAGAGCAAAGTCTAGTTTGGTGAATAAAAGAAAAATTCTGTTAGATTAATCCAGAACTCTTAATTTTCTTGTAAATCTAGAAAAGTCTCTTTTACCAACTTTGGTTCTTATACAGCTCTGCAGTACCTAACAATGTCTTTCCTTCACTTTCTTCTCGTGGTACACTCCCACCATTAGTATATAATTACTTTTCCTTCTATTCATGAATAATGTGAAACCATAGAAAGCTAAACAGTCATGATTTTAAATTAATTCTGGATTTGAATATGGTTGTCATGCTGGTGATACAGAGATAAAATATCTCCAGGAGTCCCTCCTCCACTTCAAATAAGAGCAAAGTTAGAGTGTACTGTCTTAGTACTGATCTAATAAACTGGTGCGAGCAGTTGCTGTTTTTCAGTATTCTGGACAAAGTAATAAAATATTTATGAAAACTCATTCTCTTTTTTTCTATTTCTTTTCACTCCTGGTCCTTGGCCAATATTTATCTTGAAAATGTGAAGGCTACTTGAGCACCAGGTAGAACTGGGAAGCTGTTTGTTTACTGGCAGCAGCAGTAAGATCTAACAATTGATGGCATTTGATTAATAGTCTCCCTTAATCCTGGTGCTTACCCTGCTGCCCAGACCTCTTACGTTTATTCAGGAAACTATTAATATTTTACTTTTTTCTTGCATTATCGGGCATTGAATCTCAGGTCTCCCACTTGGTAGGCTACGGCTCCATCCTCAGATTTCTGTTTTATGGTCCCACTGGGTCACACAGGCTGAGCATAACTCCTCTACAATCCAGGCAGGCTTAAAACTCATGACCCTTCCTTTCTAATGTATATCAGCATTTAAGTCTGTGTCTTTGGGTGTGCACATGCATCATATGTATGCAGGTATACTTATACATGTATATACATATGAGTGTTTGTATTTGTGTGTGTGTGTGTGTGTGTGTGTGTGTGTGTGTGTAGTCAACTTTGGGTATCATTTCTCTGGTGCTATCTACTTTGGTGGGTCCTATTTTTTTTTCAACATGATCTCTCACTTGCCTGAAACTCATAGATGAGGCTAGAGCATCTGGGCAGCAAGCTCCAGGGTCCTGTGTGTCTCCACTGCCTCAGAACTGGTCTTGTTAAGCAGTTTTGAAATGGTACTGAAGCTCAGGTCCTTGTGCCTTCACACAAAGCACCTTACTACCGTAGCTGTCTCTCCAATTCCCAATATTGAACTTTTAACAATATCACCAAGTCATCAAGAGCCATTGAGAGCACCTCCTCAGCTGAAGAGTTTCATTGTACAGATGTGCTCATACCTGTGTGGCTGTAAGCCCTCTTTCTGTTAAATGACATCAACCCGTTTGGTAACATAAGTTTAAATTGTAATGAATTCTTTGTTGCTGAAGGGATGTATCATTGTGTCAGTTTTGTTTTACATTTAAATATTAGCAAAGATGCAACAGGGATTTTTTTTATAGATAGATTTAAGAACGGAACATATTAAAGGTCAGACATGGTTAACAGTGAGTACATTTTTATTTTTTAAATCTGCGTGTCACAGTGCTGTGTGTGAAGCTCTTTGCTTTTCATGGGAATGCTTGCCATCCTGGATGGAATTCAAGGCAGTTATTTGCATCAGACATGGATTAGCTGTATCTTCACTGCCCCACCAAACATTGACCCAGGAAAGAGTCACAGAATTAACACATTCTCTTATTGAGGTCGATTCTGATCGAATTCTCAGTTCCACACAGTCATACAGAGACATGGCATTGTTCATATTGGAAGAACACCAGGATGGTTCCCCGTGGATAATTTTCTCACGGTCTCATGTTTGTCAAGAGGGTTAAACTATCCGGCACACAGTTGGTATACTTTCCTCTCTTATGCAGCAGTGACTGGTGGCAGTGACCTGACTGCATATTCTCCTACATCTTGGAGAATTGGGAAACATCTCTCCCTGGGGCCTGGGGAAGAATAGAGATAGTATTTCCCTGCATATTATTTTACTTTAGTTGATACTGGGTTTAGTTTAGTTTATTATTTGACATTTTTTGACCTAACAAGATTGCTCCTCACAAGTTTTCCTGATAATAACTTCACTAATCCATAACTCCGAATCTCAAAAATCTAATTTTAGTAGTTAGAAAAATATTACAAGGAGATATTAAAAACATAGGGGAAATGCTTTCCATTAAAAAATCTACGCACCACCAAGTAGTAGAAAAGAACAATACTTCCAGGCTTGAACTGGTGTTAAACGGCTTGCAGACACAGCTTGTGAATCACCTCTGTCTGTGAAACGGGCGCCATCACCTTCTGGGTTGCAGGTTCGTTCTCTTTGTGACTAGATGTGCTAATGCATTTGTCACCCTGATTAGCGTGGGTCCGGTTTGAGAAGTCTGAAAAACATTAAACACCGTGGCTCCAAATAGAGCTAGCATCTGCGTGGAGGCAGGAAATGGTCACCATGCTCTCTACGCATGAACCAATCCAACCCTAGCTGTCATGTCCATGGATATTGTGGTTGCTAGGATATGTTGAGTCGTCCCTGGCATTACCCAGGAGTGTTGATGCATGACACACTGTGGGTCTGAATGATTCAGATCATTCCGTTTCATGATCTCCTAGGCTGGGTGCTTATCTTGGTTTCCCTCAAGTAATCCGTCTTGCTTACCAGGAACTACATCTGAGTGTCCTGCTATTGTGACTATGACGCAGTGTTCTAGAGGACATGTCTTCTAAATGTCTTAATTCAAAGTGAAATGTCAGCCCATGACTTGATATCCCGTATGTGGTGTTAATTCTATATTATGGTAAAGATGTTGGGGCGAGGATGCGCCAGTGATCGAATGTAGCCACGTGGACCTTCCTGTTTTCCCTTTTCCTCAAAGCCCTAAAGGTTTGCGTTTGTTCTCTCCGCAGGCTGTGGAGTGGGAGTGTGATGAAGCTACCAAGAAGGCCTGTTACAGCAAAGGGAAATCAAAGGTGAGGAGAGTAGACATCGCAGGTGCCCCAGTCCGAGCTGGGCATTGTGTATAAAAGATTAGGTTCCTGATAGGAGGGCTCCCTGCAAAGGGAGATAGATGTGAAGTGTAAATGCACCATGCTTTAACATTTAGTGAAAAATGAGTCCCAGCAAACCATCATTTCACAAGGGGCCAGAAATAAACTAAGACCTAATCTGTACTTTGAATCATTATATAAGATTGAAAATAAACCAGTTATGACATTGCTAAAAAAATATAGGAAACAATTTTAAAATAGTATTTAATGTACCTCTTCTATAGTCTGTAGTTAACTACAGAGAGTAGTTAAGTTGTTGTGTTATCTTGTTTTTCAGTACCAGAGATGCAACCCAGGGCCTTGTACATACCAATCAAATATTCATCCCTTGCCCAATAAAATCACTGCATCAGAATTATATGAGATGTATTCTTGATGGTCTTAGCATATGCATTTGCTCTATCTCTGATAATGGTGAAAACTGCACTCCCAAATGAGCACTGATAGTTGAGGATGGGGGTACCCTCTAGTGCTCACACACAGACCTTTCACACAACTTGGGACTGGCAACACACCCAGGACTTTACCTCCAGGAACTCTGCTGTCTTTAGGTCTCCTTTGTTCCCTGAGGAAATCCCCTTGCAGCTGCTCCACAGTTCAGTGAGCATTGGAAAAGTCTTCATGCCAGCAGAGACAGAACACACTGGCAGAAAGAGGAGCATGTAGCCTTTCCCAATGCTGACTGCACTGGGTCCGTGGGGAAATTCTGCTACATGCAGAGGGTTGGAGGAGGCTGGCTGAGCAGCGTTGGCCCCAGGGCCAAGAGCATGTGGAACAGTACAGCAGATGGAGTGAGCAGCGGCGAGGGGCCCTCATCCGTGTGTCGATAACGAGTATGATGGTTTGTCTTTTCCTCCGGTTATAGAGCTTGCTCCCTGCCCCTTAGGAGAATGATTCTGAGAATTGGGTGATAATGTAGATCTCAGAAGTGTAGAAGGAAAGAGGTGGTAATAAATCATAAACTTAGCTAAGCTGAAATACATGGACACAGAAGGGGAGGGAGGGGTGAGAGAAAGAGTGAGAACAAGAAGGGAGAGGAAGTAGAAGAGAGGATGTAGAAATTGATAGACAATTTTTACCAAAAGATATTTAGTCATCAGAAATACCTCTGAGCTAAATCATTAAAAATTTACCAAACTATGCTGGCAGCTCCAGGTTGCAAAGAACCAGCATATGAAATACTCCCAAATAAATAAGTGTATAATGGTATAAATAAAAAAAAAAATACCAGAGAACTCTCTAACTTGCTTGGCAAGTTCTGTAAAACATACAGTGATGTTTGGAGCTATGACTTCTCCATGGCCATTGCCTCTCTGTGATGCTGAGACTCAGTACTTTGGGTGCGTGACAACACTCTTACATATCTCAACCAGCCATACTCTTGTGTGATTTTTCATGAACAAACATCTGTTCACCCTAGACAGCCAGCTATCAATAGACAGAAGAAATGACTCCACCCAAATTGTACTTGGTGAACCAGTACATTTACTGAGGTTCCCTTCAGGAGCGCGAGTGAGAAGTTACTGACGAGTGAGGAATCATGAATGGGGAAGGTTGCAAGCTCGAGGAGATAGGTACCTCTTCCTGATGTCCCTATAGGTTTCCCTAAAACCCCCCATCCTGAGCAGTAAATGAGGGAGGCAAGTTACACGGGGTGGGGATAATTATAGTGAAATAGCAAGATTCACTGCTCACTGGTGGACACACTGGACTCTGTTCCAGGGCTTCAGCTTTAACACAGTGCTTGGCCTGGTGACATAGTTGCCTTCCAGAAAGCCAGGGCACTGGCTGGTAACTTGGCCACTCTTTCTCCTCTTTTGGGCTGCCCCTGTCCTCTTCTCCCGTTTTTTTTTTTTTTTTTCTTTCACTTTGCTTTTGGTGAGTTTCTCTTACTTCTTTACTTATTTCCTGTGACGTGTAGTTGCACTGGTAAGCAGATACCCTACAATGGAGTGTGTTGACACTTTCCATAAAATTGATGTCTATAAATTTGGCTTTTGTTTTAGACTGTGCTAAACTCAGACCTGAGAGCTGTCCCTTAATACTGTCCTCATTGCTCATGAGAATCTCATTCTCTCTTCTCCAACCACTATTTGCATGACCACTGTTCCCAGCATGCCTTGCTCAGCTCTTAGGACACAGCTGATGTGTTCTGACCCTCGTTCTATCGTTTATCAGTCTTGGAAAGCCCCTGTAGCCATCTGTCTTTGCCCTGCCACACTGTGCTAATTATCCAGCCCTGGACCATGAGCTATGCCAATGGCTTCTTTATGGTTACAGTTCTCTCATGAAGCCCTTTGGCACACCGGGTCGAGGTTGGCGGTACTGTATAAGTGAATGAACACACTAAACTCACTCCAGTAGATCTGATTCAGTTGATCATCCTCACCTCACATGGTGGGGGACAAGATGTTTTTTAAGGGGACCTACTTTCTTTCACACAGTAGGTTTAACAGCTTACCAGCCTCTGTCCACCATGGCATGACAACCCAAAATAACCAAAATTTGCTCCAGACATTTCCAGGGAGTTGGTGATTAAATTTATCAAATGATGCATGAATTGGCAATTTTTTCATTGTTCATTTTTTCAATCCCTGGGAGTATTTTTGAATTTCACCAGGAAGCTATTTACATATTTGGTTCCCAGAATTTTAAAAAATGCTAATAGTTAATTCTATTCCCCTTCTTGAACTTCCCGCTCTTTGTGGTCCTTGTAAGTTAGATGAGAACATCAAGACCTGCTCAGCCATCCAGAGGTTTCTCTGCAGCATAATCTATAAGCCCTTAATCAAAGCATCCAGGTGGTTCTCATTTCCTAGTGCATTATTACTACTAGATAAATTGTTCAGCCAAACCATCAACCCACCTCTCACCTCAAGCTGTGATTTTTAGTTAATTTTGCTTTTAGAAATTAATTTGATAGAATAGTATCATCCATGCCTAGTATGTAATATACCCCTGATCCAATGAAGGGAAAAATTGTCAATACACTAAATTGAATTTTTCTAATACAAATAAGGAAAATGAGGAAACAAATGTACTCACATCAAATCATCCCCTTATAGTTCATATGATTTGTGTTTTTAATGGACTAAGAATAATGGCAAATCTTGGTAATTATAAGTTAATTCCAACTGGGTGTTTGGATCTTTAATATTAATATATTAAAACAAATAATAAATTTCAAACACCATATATTATGTGCAAGATAAATCAAATTTTATTTTAGGTTGCCTTAAGTATAACAATAAATTAACCTAGAGTTTTGAAAAACAATGTTCCATTGAAATAGGATTTAGTTGATGTAACTGCTTGTTGAGTTGATGCTTGCTTATGATTCTATTCCTAGAGAGGCTGAGTCAGGAGGACCACTGGAGTCCCAGAGATTGAGGACAGCTTGGTGTAACAGTGAGACCCTATCTCAAAAACAAAACAGAACAAAACAAAAGATCAGGAACTGTGTACAGTGGGCTCTCATGTTTACAAAATGAGTTGGTAACTTCACTACCATGTTAGAATAGAAAACACTGTAGTCTGGTCCAGGTGGTGAGAGCAAATGATGCCTAATCCCTACAGCCCCCAAAAGTCCTCTTTCCTTAGTTCCCATCTCTTTTTCTTCGCTCAAATGAGCACTGGAATGTTTACCATCCATCAAGGAATCCAAGCCCAGCACCTGGGACACATTAAAAAGAACACAATGGCCCCTGAGAAAGTATACCAAGAGTGGTGGCAATGGGCAGGCCCTGAATTCAGATTTCAGACAACCCAAAGATTTCCCCAGGCTGACAGCTCTGAGAATCCAAATCAAGGAACATTTCAATTTGTCTAGAATATAGTGTCTCTTTGGAGGAATGGAATTCATGCTTTTCATAGCGGTCATGAATTTATAAGGAAAATTCAAATAGTTAATAAATTTGCTTGTGCTGTAGTATTCTGAGAATGTGCACAGAATGACAAAATCCCCCTTCTCCCTGCAGTAAAAAGAACAATGCAAAAATGTGACATTTTAAAAATGCAAACGATTCAGGCATTTCAACTGAACTCAGTTCTTTGCTACTGTCCCCAAAAGTTGTGTGTACTCTACAGTACAATGTATCTGACTGCCCAGCCATTCAGATGTGATGTGTGGAAGGAGGTGGCTGAGCCTGTAGGGGGGCTACTGCCTGCACCCACTTCTTTAGTGAGGACATTCCTCAACTGGTTGCAGAGCTCAGTATAATAAATATGACAACTTTCCTCCCCTGGTGTTACTAGGTCAAGTGCAAGCATCCTTTCATGTGGTGGGAGCATGAAATTTATAAACCTAGGGAGTCAAGGCCACAAGAAGTTACCCAAATCTTTGATTAAGGGTTGCAAGGAAAGTAGGTACTGAGATTGTGGATCCTGAATAAGGTCTGAGTTTTAACTTACTTCAAGATGTTTCTGCTCACTATGGCTAAAATGCTGTAAGTATCTACATGCATTAAAGCCAGAGAAAGAATCCATTTTTATTGATGCAAAGACAGTATAACAAGATCCATTGCATTTCATTGTCTGAAATATGTGTTATTGAAATCAAACTCTAGGAGACTTTAAATACATTTCACATAAATATTATTTTAGACACAAATGGCTAATTGTCTCAGCATCTAACAAGAGAGCTTGTCTGTTGTTGGTTCTTCTGTCTGGACTCAGCTGCCTTCCCATGGCATTTAGGGACCACACAAAGGAAACAAAAGTAATTATTACTGGAATGAAAGAGTTGCTTTGTGCTTTTATGACATTTCATAATTTTCAAAATGTTCTTATTCATGATCTCACTTCAGTACTTTTGACACTAAGTTCCTAGAATTATTGTGCTGATTGGTGGGAGAACTTGGATTAGAATCTAAGGCTCTGTGTATTATATATTGTTCATTCTGTGTCCTGTGGTCCTGCTTCCTCGGCTGCCAAATTATGCTTGTAAAGAGATCAACTCCTAGTAACTAAGAAAAGAAAGGCATTGCACCTTCTGTCTGGGAACCTGGAGCTAGAGGGCTGGAGCTTGGAATTTTTACCTGAAATGTCAATGTTTAGAATGATTATGAGTTTAACCACTCACAAAGGATGCTCTAGACATGCCTGTATGTTACATAATTGCTTTAAGAACTAAGACCCTTTGTCTTAGACAAGGCACCTTGTGCAGATTATACACAGCAGATACTGTGTACATGTGTGATTTTTTTCTTAATTAAAGGGGTTCTTTTTCTTTACATTAATCCCTAAATAACACAAGATCTGTTTCCATAGCATTTGCATTCTAGAGGTACTAAAAATAATCTACAGATAATTAAAAGCATATGGTAAAATATGTGCAGCTTAGAAACAATTTCTACATATTTTTGTATAAGGGGTTTGAGCATCCTTATATTTTGTTACCTAGGAGGAGTCGTGGAACCATGGGAGACGATTCTGGATTGTATCATAAACGTGTGTGTGTGTGTGTGTGTGTGTGTGTGTGTGTGTGCACTCATCTGTTTATACACACAAATGTAGATACATATATTGTTCCTCCTCATCACCTTCGATGTGCATAAAAGTACTCCATCATTAAAAGGAAGACACATTATTTTTACCAGGAGCGCTGTGGGTAACATAAAGCTGTCAAACTCCCAATCTTGTTCTCACCTCCTAGAAATTGAGGAGTAGCCTGGGAGCTGCTGAGGAGACACTAGCAGGTCTATCCTGCTCGACAGTCATATCTCCACACTGCTACACATTTTTTTGATAAGCAGAACATACTTTATAGGGGAGGAGGAAATGATGAAAATATTATAAGGCAAAACCCAGATCATTCAAAAGAAAAGGCCGCTAAAACGCAGCACATGTTTTCCTCTTGGAGGCTGGAGGCTGTGTCCGTAACACCAAGTAGGCATTGTTTGTTTGCCATCAGGAAGTCTTTTCTGCAACCTGATCGTGTTTCTCAGTGATCAGTTGAAGTGTGATCTTCTGGGAGTGAAGGACAAGTTGACCCATCTATAAACCCGAGGCATATAGGGGCCATTTTAGTGTTGAAGTAGAATTATCCAAACATAGATAGATGACTCTCATTATCAACCACCAAGCTGTCTTCTGTGGCCTCAGAGATGTGCCCTATGACTGTTGTAGAATCAGAATTCAATAAGTCATCTTCATCTGTTTTCACAGTACAGAAATGGAATGGGGGGAATCTATAAAATGTAGAAATCATAGACATTTCAAAATGCATATTTGTAAGAGAAACAGTTAAAAGAACCCTTTGAAGTATCTTCTACCCATACATCTTCCCATGTTTCAAAGTGATGATCCCAAGCACTATTTTAAGCAAATCCAGGTAACCTATAAAAAACCGAGTTTGCTATTGACATTAATACCAGGAATTTATGACTTAGAAACACTGTCACAGGACTGCCTGTTACCACCCTGGCACTCTATGCCAACTTTGTCCATTCTTAAATTGAACTCTCTGATCCTGAAACATATCTTATGCCCCAAAGTTAAATATCTCTGTGTTTCTTTCCATATCTTTTTTGCATTTTATTTTGCTTGAACTTGCCCCAGCCTCTTTTTAAGAGAATGAAGTGTTTTAAGAATACGTTTTTCACACCCAATTCTTTTTGAATCAGAGGTGGCAATTTGTGAACTGAAGAGGAAAGAATCATTAAGAGAGGCACACAGGAAGGTCAGGAGCTGAGCTAAGCCCCAGATGAACTTGGGTCTTAAAGTGATGGAGACACACAGTGACCTCCTCTGGGTGTCTTGTTTAAAGTGTGCTCAGCTCAATATGGTCCAACTGGTGACTTCTCGGCCTTCTTCACTGACCTTTTTTATGCCATGAAGGTGGAAGTCCGTAGGACTGGAGTCTTCCAGAATATAGTCTATTACCCTCAAGAGGTTCTACTCATCGCATGCCCTTTGAGGTTTCTAAGCACTATGTCTGTCTTCCACTCTGTCAGATAGATGATGCCCTGGCCTCTTTCTCTGACCACCTTGGTTCTTTCAATGACTCCCTTCCTTCCCAACACTAGGCTGGGGAAGCTGGTCAAGGCCTAGTGAATTCTTACAACGTCCTAATTATCAGAACATGCTCCTTTACCCTCCACTCCCGCTGAAATAATTCCCTGTGCTCTCTCATCCTTGTTTCTTTGATTAAAGAAGCACTTGAGCTTTCTGTGCTTTTCTCTACACATTTCCATGTCACACACCCCTGCTGACATTCTGCTTCCCCATCAGGCTTGGGACATGCCTGCAGGAAGGTGGCAGCCTTCCCTCTCACAGCCACTGTGTTTTCATTTGGGGGATTTGCATAAACACACTGTTTGTTATCTCTGTTGTTCCCTTTTCTTTCATAATTGACTGGACTGCATGCTTTCTTCTTGCCAGGTCGGCGGAAATCAGCAGCGGATCAGGATTTTGGATTGGAACAATTTCCCCTTGGCTCTGTTCTTTACAGCGGCGTAGTTTCCTCTAGTGAGACTCAGTCCTTGGGGCGGCCTCTTGCTTTTAAGAAGAAAATTTCTTTTACATCTCATATTCGTCTTGAAAGAATTCAAAAGGCAGCACTCCACCCTCTACACTGAGTGTAATTTCCATCCCAGTCTTTATTACAGGGTCATTATCATGACAGTGTATCCATTAATCCCATCAAGGGAAGGGCTTGGTGGAGGTGCCTCATACAGACAGGCCTTGCTTTCCTGTGTTAGTCTTCCCTTTGATCCTGTTGTTGCCAACTCCTAGGTTTCTATGTCCTGGTCCTCACACCCTGGGAATGGTTCTTTGAAGTCTTTCCTGCTGTTCTTTGCTCCTTGGAACTCTCCTGACCTGTTGCATTTGGGAACAAAACAAGCTTTGCTCCTCCGACTGTTCTATCTTTCTCACTACCCAAGTAGTTACAATTATTCACACTTGCTTTCCAAATTTTCTGCTAACTTGGATCTTTCTTCCTGTTTTTGTTTTTCATTGTTTATCTCTTTGGGGGGCCCACCACCCAGCTCCCAAATAATCCATGGTGACTTATTATTACTTATAAGTGCCCAGCCTCAGCTTGGCTTTTTTTGTTTCTAGCCAGCTTTTCTTAAATTATCCTGTCAGGGTTGGGGATTTAGCTCAATGGTAGAGCACTTGCCTAGCAAGCATGAGGCCCTGGGTTCAGTCCTCAGCTCTGTTAAAAAAAAAAAAAAAAAAAAAAAATTATCCTGTCTACCTTTTGCCGCTGGGCTTTTATCTCTCTAGAACTGCTCTATATACCTTTCTTTACTTCTTACTCTGTGGCTTACTGTGTAGATGGGTGGCTCGCCTCTGATGTCCTCCTCTCCTTCTCCTTTTCTCACTCCTCCATCTCTCTTTTTCTTCTTCTATTTATTCTCTCTACTTGCCAGCACCACCTATTTCTCTCTCCTGCCATTCAGCTCTTTGTTAGACCACTCAGCTATTTTAAACAGGCAAAGTAACACAGCTTCTCAGAGTTAAACAAATGCAACATAAAAGAATGCAACATATCTTTGCATCATTAAACAAATGTTCCATAGCATAAACAAATGTAACACATCTTCAACTAATACTCCACAATGTTTTCTATTTTTTTCTCAGTTTTCTCAGACAGTCGTGATGTGCTGTTTTTATTGTCAGCAATGGAACAAAGAGAATCATGTATATTTGATAGGTCACTTCTCTTACAGAGCAAATTCATGGGAGTGAACAATTTACATTGTATGAGCCAGGCTATGCAGTAGACTGGATGATGCAAACTCATACTATTACTGAAAGTGAAGTTCATGTGACCAGAGAACAGGATTGCTATACCACTGAGTCTATTTTGTCAGGGTTTCTATGTGATTCAAATCATCATGGTATTCTCTACTCTCTGGGGAGTGTACCATAGCATCCAGGCACCATGCTAGTCCCATGAGGAGATCCTGTTGATGTGCTGTGATGATGTATTGTGTACCCCAATAAAGCTTACCTGGGGATCAGAGGATAGAGCCAGCCACTAAGTTAGACGTAGATGTCAGTGGTGGCACACACCTTTAATCCTATCGCTTGGGAGGCAGAGATCTGTCTGGATCTCTGTGAGTTCAAGGCCACATTGGGCTACATGAGAGAAACAGAACCAGGCAGTGGTGACACACGCCTTTAATCCCAGGAGGTAATATGGCAGGACACAGGAAGGTATATAAAGCGTGAGGAACTGGGATTCGCTCTCTTAGGCTGAGGATTTTGTAGAGGTAAGCTAGTGGCTGGCTGTTCTGCTTCTCTGATCTTTCAGCGTTCACCCCAGTATCTGGCTCCGTTTTTTTTTTTTTTTTTTATTTTTTATTGTAAGACCTTTTAAGATTTGTGTTACAGTGTGACACATTCCACCTCTGTCCCTTCACAGATCACCATGGTCCAGGCACTGAGGGTAAAGAGCTCAGGTAGAGAGCTGCCACTCCTCCACTCACTCGGTCCCTCTTCCAATGGATTCTTGAGTAATCCTTTGACAACAAACACGAGGCCAACTCACATTCAGAGCACCATACACACTCACTACCCTGGCCTGCATGGCATCCTTCTGGCACCACATTGTATGCTACATCTCCTGTGGAATTTCCAGCCTTCCCTAGGTGCCCTGCCCAGGTATAGTCCGTTTGCCTGGCCTGGGTGGGTGGTCTGTGTCCTTCTTTGGTTAGTGCAGTTCTGCATGCATCCTACATGCACCTCCACCTGGTAACCCTAACAAATCATACTCTTCCATTAAACTTCCTCTCCAGGAAATCTTCCTACACCCTTGCCTTCTCTTCCCTTTTAGAGCAATAGAGACGGTGTTTTATCATTACAGCATATGGACAGCTATGCAGTAATGTTATTATTACGGCATGTGGACAGATATGCAGTAAATGTCCTGGTTTTCCCCTTTAAACTGTAACTTCTGACAAAAAGGGTATCAAATCAGTGAGTGCTTAAATGAAGGGTCTGTCACATGACTCTGCTTATTGACAACACAATCTTATATTCTCCAATTGAAACAATATTCTATCTTGTTTCCTTGTTCCTCTAACTCTGTTAAGTTACCACTTTCTCAAACATTCATCACTGATGTTGGGCTATGTGATCTTTGCTATAAAAGCTCTAAGGTAAAGATACATGTATCTGTGGGTCATTCCTCAGCCCAGGGTGCATTCCCAAATGTTCTGAGAAACACTTCCTTGCTAGTTGTATGTTTACCTGTAAGAAGTTAATGGTATATATAGATATTTGCTATGTATTTAATGTAGTTTTAATATATATTAGTTATACAAAAAAATGGGTTTCATTATAACACTTCCATGCATAAATATAATACAAATAGATTAGTCTGAGCCCATAGCAATCATCTTGTTCCAATTTGTAGTTTCCATATTCAACCTTCTTAGTGAAAAAATGTTACTGCAACATGTTTATAATGGTCTGTGTGTTTTCTTTTCTTTTAAATTATTTCTTTTATTTTTTGAGATGATAATTACATCATTTCTCCTTTCCTTTGCTCCCTCCAAACTTTCACATATACCCTTCCTTTCTTTCTTTCAAATGTATGTCCAGTTTTTAATTAATTCATGTTACTTGTGTGTGTGTTTGTGACTGCGTGTGTGTATGAATATATTCCTAAGTATATAAATACAACCTACTGAGTCCATATAATGTTTCTTGTATGTATGTTTTCAGGACTGACCATTTGGTATCAGATAACCAATTGCTGTGCTCTTTCCTGGGGAAGATTATTTCTCCATCTCTCAGTATTCCTTGGTTGCATAAGGTTTTTTGCATAGGATTGAGGCCTCATGAGCTTTCTAAGGCAGTTATATGAGAAGCATGGAATGGGTTAATTTTATTTATTTTCCTATATGTATTCAAGCACAATTCAAGATTAACTCATGTTTGTCAAAAAAAAAAAAAAAAAAAAAAAAAAAAAAAAAAGACGTATTTAGAAGGTATAATTTGATGCACACTTACTTTAGGAAATACTATCCATTGAACAAATGTCTGGGTATAGCTATAAGGTCAACGATTTCATTGCTACCTTTGGGCAACACTGGAAAAAGACTGCTTTTTTCTTTTCCTGCCAGACATAGTATATCCATGCTCACCATCCCTCTTGCCTTTAGGACTTCTCAATGTGTTCCTTATGCTTTTGATTTTCAGGAGGAATGTCAGAACTATATCAGAGTGCTCTTAGTGGGCGGGGACCGGCTATTCACCTGCGGGACCAATGCTTTCACACCTGTCTGTACCATCCGCTCGGTATGTTTCCACACTAAGTTTCAACAAATTTACACCAGGAGCAGCAAGACCTGATGCCTTCAAGGCCCCATGTAAATGTGTTCCTGTATACAAAGGCCAAGTGCCTTTTGCAACATTGTAGCATCCATTAAATACTTGACTTGTTCACTTCTAATCAGCTATGACAGTCATATATATGAAGAAACAGAAATTAATTGTATATTATATACTATTTTCCCTATAAATGGCCTTAAGCACTAATCATAAACATATACTTCTTTCCTATTTTCATTGTAGTAGAAGTATTGTCAGTTACAAAAGTGCTCCAAAAATCACAATTCATATAGGAAGAAAATATATATAAACTGGATAGGAGGTATGCCAAACATAAAATAAAGAAACATATGCACAAACAAAGTAAAGGTAGAACTGTTGTTATAGACCGGGAGTTTCATCTTACAAGTCCCACTGTAGAAGCATGGCAGGGTCATTAGACATGCATGTTATCTTCTTAATTAAGGATATTAATTTAATCTTCCTTGAGAAATATAACTAGGAAACACCATTATGTTAATTTATGGATAGTAAAACAACTTCTCTTAAAACCCCAACTTATCATCTAGGCTTGGTGTTCATTATTTTAAAATTTATGTTCAGTTATTGGACAGAAGGAGGAGGAGGATGGTAAGTGCTGACCACAAACAGTTCCCTCCTTGTCATATGTGGCTGTCAGCATGGGACCCCATTGTAAACACCTCATCCTCAACATCTACACCAAGAGGCTGTTACTTTGGGGGGGGATAGTTTTTAAAAGGGAAGACCCTGAGACGTAAAGACTTTATGTAACTTCCCTAGGACCATGTTTCCAACATCAGAGGACAGAGTGAGCTTGCTATTCCTGCATAAGCCATCTTAACTATTTTTTTAACTCAGTTAAAAGTCAAGAACCAAATTGACATTGAGTCTTGTCAAATATCAAAATACCAAATAAGCGAACAACAACAACTTTTCTCATGTTTTATTAGTTGGCAACCAGTATTTGACAAGCCAAGCTGGCCCTTGACATGCATGCAGCTTTCTCAAGACTAAAAAAAGGGAAAAGAAGAAAAAAAAGAAATTTGTAGTACATGGTACAGAACATTGACATATACTTATCACTGTGGTGGTATTCTAATTGTACTGAAATGTGATTTTGATTGTATGTTAATAAATAAAGTTGCCCGGAGGTCAGAGCTATTAGAGCCATAGACAGAGTGTGGCGGTGGTGGCACACACCTTTTATCCCATAGATCTCTGTGTGTTCAGGGATACAGCCAGCATTTGAGTCATATGCCTTTAAGACCTAGGGGACTGTACATTCAGACAGTGATGAGGCAGTCATGTGTTTGGGTTTACAACCAATGAGAAGGCAGAATGACTGGAAAAACGATTTACACACAGGAAATAGCTCTCTCTCTCTTTCGAAAAGCTGGGACAGCAGGAGGAAGGGTGAGATTTTAGCTCTGAGCTCTGACTTCTCGGTTTTCTCTTTTACATTGTTTCTGTGTTTCTTATTTAATAAGACGGTTGGTTACATCTACATATCACTAAATAGTATTTAGGGCTAGCTTTAAAAAAAATTGTCAGAGTAATACTGTGAAGATACTTCCTTATTGTGATTCACATATCTATAACTATTAGAGTTAGATTCTTCATTAAGGTAAAAAACAGTGAAAACACAGCCTACATCAAAGCCATATATATATATATATATATATATATATATATATATATATATATATATGTAATACTCTTGCTTCATATTCTATCACTAGCATGAAGTTCTGTAACTACAGGGATGGAGTCACTGGCCAAGATTGCAGAGAACTGTTTTCATAAAGACAGGATTAGAAAAACTTTGCTTTCACACACCACAGAGTGTACCTGGGACACACTTGTCTAGCAGTAGTATAAGGTGGAGACCCCAGAGTGTACCTGGGATACACATATAGCAGTAGTGTAAGGTGGAGGACATGAGCACATCCAATGGGATTTCTCAAGGATAACTAGTTTCCCTCTCATTTTCACCAATAGTTAAGTAACCTGACTGAGATCCATGATCAGATCAGTGGCATGGCCCGCTGTCCCTACAGTCCCCAGCACAATTCTACAGCTCTGCTCACAGCCAGTGGGGAGCTCTATGCTGCAACAGCCATGGACTTCCCAGGGCGAGATCCAGCCATATACAGAAGTCTGGGCACTTTACCTCCTCTCCGGACTGCACAGTACAACTCCAAATGGCTCAATGGTAAGTCATTCATTCACCCTAGCCTCCTGTTGCGGGGATTATAATTCCTGGCCAGTTGTTGCTTGAAAATACAGCAGAACAAAATCTTCATCTTCAAGGTATAATATATTTAGTTGTGATAATTAGCAGTATATCTTTAGTATCAGGAGGAGTGATATTTCTAATACCATAAGCCTCAATAATAGGCCTAGATTGTCAGCTGATGCTGACAAGACCACTCATGGGTATTAAGCTGTTTCTTCCTCTGTTGTTTGAAATATAGGAAATCGAATGCTATGTCATAGACACATGTAGGCTAATGTGTATTCTTTCTTAATGTCTACTTAATATATTTTGAACCAGAAATTTCTTGACATTTTCAGACAGTATAAAGATTCCATTTGCCACAAGTAACTCCAAATAATTGACAATTAAAAAATGCCATTAGTGTATGTATCTATCACTTTGGGGCAAGCATCTTCAGAATTTAATTCAATGCCTTGAGAGTTCATCAGAACGCAAGTCTTGTCACTTTAAATTCTGCTAACCACAGCCTGACGATTGATCATCAAAGCAGCTTTGCTCAGCTCACGGATGCAGAATCATCACTATAAGTTCAGACTTATTTCCAGATGTGGAAATATCCCCTAGAAGAAGTACCACACTTGTGTCTATTTCTCTTTTAAGAAACTGGACTACCAAGTGAGTTCCAGAAAAGGCGCAAAGCTACACAGAGAAACCCTGTCTCAAAAAAAAAAAAAAAAAAAAAAAAAAAAAAAAAAAAAAAAAAAGAAAAAGAAAAAAAAAAAAAAAAGAAAAAGAAAAATAAGAAACTGGAAACTAACAGAAAGTACCAGTCAATTCAAGCAAGAAACAAATAACCTGTTAAGTAAACACCCAGAAAATGGAGAGAGGCAGCTGCACAGATGTGAGTTGCTGTATGCAAGTCCTGTGTGCTAGCAAAAACCATCCCGGTGTGTGTGTGTGTTTGTGTGTGTGTGTGTGTGTGTGTGTGTGTGTGTGTGTGTGTGTGTGTGTGTGTGTGTGTGTGGCCACACTCACAAGGGTAGTGTCTACCACACTGTGTAACTCATCACCTCAGGATTTATTTGACAGTTTGCACAAAGGTGTAATCTTGACTTTGCTAGTATAATACTTGTCTTGCTCTTTCAAGATCTGTAAGGATTTAGTGGCATTATTCCCATCACAAATTATATATGTAGATAAGAGTTCCCTCATTGATTCTGCTTGTCTGTTCAGATAATTCTTTGTTATGGGAAAGGTATTGTCCTTGTGAAGGTTGTTTAGTGTCATTTGTGATCTCTGCCCATTAGAGCCTAGTAATTCTTCCCCTCTTTGTAAGTTATAAAGCAAAAATAAATACATTATCAAATATTGTCCAGGGGAAGTTGTCTCCTTTTGAGAACTATTGACTTTTACCTAGGAATATTTAGCATCCATCTGTCTTTGTGTATCTATGTATCTATTATCTACCCGTCATCTATCCATCCATCATCTTTCCATCATCCATCATCTGTCTGCCATTTATCTCTCACAAGTAATTGCTGAATAATACAGTCAAGCTGAGCATCATAGTTTGTCTTTAGAACACCCTCATAGGAAAGCTGTGCCACCATCACTGTGCATCTAGTAGCTTGGCTGACTCAATTATTTCCAAAAAGCAACGTGAATGGTTTTCTGAACCGAGGCAGTAACTAGACTTCCCTTGTTAACACCTCTTCTTTTAACTCATTTCAACTTAGCCTACCTACTCCTTGTGGACAGTCCTCTATTGTCCCTGAAGCCTTTATTGGGGTATCTTAAAGTTGCTTTCCTGTGTATGGGCAATTTTCACTAGCTGAACAGTGTATAGCGTTGAAAATCAACTAACTTTCTTGTACTGGCCAGCCACTTTGATTTGGGTCTTTCTTCAAATACCCACTTCTCCATGGAACGTCATCCTGATCATGTAATTTAGAATTGCACCCTTTGCTCTCTCGCCCTCATGCCTCTTTACCATGTCCAGTGTTGACCCTTTGCCATTATGATATTTTACCATTTTTCTCCCATCTTTCAACAAAAGCGGCATTCACCAATCATTAGAGTTAATCTCTCTGTCTTGTATACTGGTTTATTTTATACTTTCAGAGGAATGTAATAAGTGTTTGGTTGATGATATTTGGATAAATGAATTAATGGATGACATATTCTATGTTCGAGAAATCACAGATTAAAATCTTATTCCTCTTCTTTCCATGTGAAATGTCTGGAAGATGACTGAGTCCTGAAGGTGGGGTCCACATGAAGGTATTAGTGCCCTCTTAAAAGAGGCTACAATGAAGAGAGCTGCTTCTTCCATTATGTGAGATATGTAAACTTGGAAGTAAGCCTTCATCCATATGAAGTATGTTGGTACCTTGACCGGTAGTGTTTAGATCCAGACCTTTGGGAAACAAATTTCTGTTCTTTATGATAAGCCCCTTGGTGTTTTTGCCATAGCAACATGAACAGAGTGGAAAAATAAATAAAAAGGATAATTGACTCTTTTGTTTCCCTTATTAGTTTGTGAATTTCTTGAGGGCAAGGGTTAGGTAGGAGTCATCTTTGTGGGCTTGGTACCTTAGGCTTAGTCAGTGGTTGTTAAATGAGTAGGAGATAAGAACATTTCGTAAACAGAAGGATGAATGGTGTTATTACATAAGGCAAAATACTGCAGTTGGCAGCCTAGAATCATAAAGAAAACAAAAAACTCAAAAGGAAACAACCACCACCAAAACAAGAATAGTCCGTTTCGAAGTGACTCAGGTGCAAACATTTGAAGATGTTCCTCTTCACCCCTTCCCATCTGCCCCCACTTTAGTCATTACATACGCGCTTATCAAAGCCAGCGTCATCGGCTGAATGACACTGTGCAGGCACCTGGAACATTAAATTGTGGGTTTGATAGTGAACGTAATTTTCAAAACCAGATTTGTTCCCTCTGTGCCAAAATTACTCTTAAAACAAATTTATGTGTTTAGAGACATTTCTTAACAGCTTTAATACATTAAAATATTAATCATTACTAACCCTTATTAAATGATTACTGTAAGGCAGGGCAATAAATGTTTAATGGCCAAAGCCTAAAATAGAAGCTATAAAACTTGCCTTCATGAAAGTGACTGTCAAATTGGGAAACAGTAAACCTAGGAAAAAGAAAAGGAGAGAGTACGTCTAAAGGAATACCGTGCAATTGTGTTTGTAAACTGAGGTGATTGTATGTTTGCTACCTCTGAATGGGCTTTGAAAAGTCACCATGACGCTAGTGTGGATGTTAGTATATTAACACTTAGGGACTTGCTAGTTTTCCTCCTCTGAGGAATCATTTGCCTGCCCCACTTGCTGGACATGCAAATTCCTGAGTTTCTCCGCCTGATTACCTCCAGAGGACTCAATTGAGATCCACAAACATCTTCATGGTGAAAGTATCATGTTCTGTGAGGCGGCATGTTTCTAGTCCAGAAAAGTTTTTAAGTGTCTGTCTTGAACCCTCCTGGTTTGGCATAGAGCTGTGATGCTCCCCATTGTGATTTATCTGTGATGCTCACCGAGACTTTGGTAGACCCATTGGAGACGTTAAAAATAGTAATTAAATTTTAATAATTAGAGATAATTTTCTTGGAGGAAGAAGATCTCTGTAGATATGTCAAGGAGCAATAGTTTCTGCCTACCCCTGTAAAGGATTGGTGCCTGCCCTGTGAAGTCTGTGCTAGCTCCTGGTAGCCATTGTGTCTAGCCTGGGCTCTATTCTGGGAACAATGAGGGTCTGCCTTGTAGTGTCTATACAGGGAAGTGTTCCAATGAGGATAATACCTTGGCCTTCTAGGTTGACATCACTGGCTGCAGCTAACAAATTCCAAATAAAAGCAGAGTATAGAAACCAAGGAACACACGACAGAGAGGATTTGGTGGGTAAAATTAAATGAAAAACCCAAGTTACTGTCAAGAGAAAGAAAAACACTATAAGACAAGAATAAAAACAGATTCCATAGTCACCTATATAGTTGTTAATATATGCCTAGGGCGATGTTTAAAATGGACCTTGCTGTGTGTCGAGCTCTCTCTTTAGCCATATGGCTCCTGAAACTTAAACTGGGTAGGGCACCATGACAGGGTCTCAACATGTATCACATATGTGACACACAATAGTACAATGATTTTTTTCTAATGTTCATGCCTAATCTTGTTCATCAGAATGATGTGTCAAGATGAATGTGCTGTGCAGAATCCATTTATTTTGGAAATCCTTACAAATTATATATGGTTATCCTTATAATGTACAAAAAATATCTTAATAAATTCTCTTTCTGCACAATCTGCCTGTTGGTGCTCCTGCTGCAGACTTGTTACCATACAAGGTACATGATAAAAATTCCAAAGGCTGGGTAGAACACTCCAGTTAGAAAGGATACCCCACATCTATTTCATCAGCAGTCTTCTGCAAAGGAGATCCTGTCCCCAGTGTCCAGATGGTACCTGAACCACACCCAATGACAACCTAGGATTTGAAAACAGATCCCACCTAATATCCTGTACTCCATACCTACCACATCAAACCAACCTCCTTTGTGTTTAGATTACACATTAGGAAATACTAGCATCATATGTGAGCTCCTCCTTTCCAGTGATACATATATCTTCAAAACTGCCATGAAAGAGGGCCATATGTACTTTGAGAAAAGGTTGAGAATTTTCTTCATTGCTGAATCACTGCAAAAAAAAAAAAAAAAAGATATAATGAACTGAAATTACCCAACCAAAGAAGACAAGCTGGCAGGATAATTTAACACAGCCCTTTATGGGATGTAAGAAATCAATTTGATACTGCTTTTTTGAAAATAATATGACATTAACTGAGCACTGAGTGTCTGAAAGCAGAGGAGCCTCAGAGTCCCTGCCTGTCTCGGGAGTTTCTGTACTTGCCAACAAGTCACTTAGAACCTGTGGGTTTTGATTTGCACATCTCAAAGGAGAATGGGTGATATATTTCAGTGAAGGCACAAACAGTGTGTGCTGATTTACATGGAGCTCCACATTAAAATCCGCACTGGAAGAAAGAGAGCTCTCTCCAGAGGAAAAAAAAAATGTAGACATTTACTAGCACTGCTGTGAATTAGAGAAATGTTACATGCTCATTGTCTCTCAATCTAGAAGCTTCCTTGTGAGAGTTTCCCATTCTTCCCCTGCTGGTTGTAAACACTACTTCCTTTCTGTCTGCTCAGCGGCCTGCTTGGGACCATATTCTTGATCCAAATGATGTTGTTATCTCTCTCTCTAAGATGCATAGTTCTGAGAGTTGAAGAAAATTGTCTTTGTCATTCTGCTACGCATTTTGTTTTCCCTAGTGGATGGCTTCTTGCATTAGTTCACTCATAGCTATACATTAGACAGCTGAACCTCTATGGTTTTTAATCTTTGTTTGTTTTTGTTTGCGCTTTTCCTTGGACCCAGTCAAATCAAGAGACAAAGATAGAGCCATCATATGGTATTACTTATTCTGTTGTAGCTTGCCAGAAAGAAATTTGATAAAAGCGAACAATGTTGCAGCAGAGATCATCTTTCAAATGAATTTCATGTGTTTTACTTTGGGATATATATATATATATATGCATATATATGATTCCATTATTTCCCATTTTCTTTTAATTCAACTGAGAATTCCAATTAAAATCTTAGCAGTATTGATCGTGGAAATTAAGTTATCAGCTGTTAAAAAAAATTGAATCCAAAAAGGAAAAAAAATCAGAAAAAAATGAGCATTGCAAATAGAAATTTTCAATTTAAGTGTTTAGAAATATTATGAAATTGGTCTAGCTAATGAACCTGAAAACACATGGCTTGGGAAACGTGATAAGGGCGGTGGTGAAGCCACAGGAAGCTATGTGCCTGGACTGCAGGTAGATGCACAGTGGATCCCTCTGCCTTTGTTGCTTTGAGAGGGAATGTCTAAGCAAATACCCAAATACTGAGGTTCCTGTCAGCATCAAGAAGGGGAAGTCTAGGAGGGAGCAGCTGTTTTCTAGATGGCTGGACATAGGTGTGAATGAGTCTTCCTTAGCAAAAGGGCATCACAGGCTGTAAGTCATTCCAGGAATCAGCAAACCCATGCAAACAACGTACTACAACGTGTCAAATTCCCACCACGGGGAGAGAAAAGCCACTTGAACCAGTGTTTCAGCTCTCCTCTGACTTGCAACCTGAGACTGAGTTCCTGAGGTGGCAATGGTCGCATGACTATATAGGATAACCAGGGATATGCTTGCATTGGGCTTCCACACCTCTCTGACACCTCAGATTCCACAGGAAACTGAATATTCCCTTGTGAACCTAAAGACCCAACTTTCCATGATGGATTATTAGTCTGTTCAGGTTTTCTGTCCCAAACCTTCGGTCCTGATGCAGGCTCCATTCCAATCCTATCTCCCCCACCGTCCTCTCTCAAGCTGCTTCCTCATTCAGGTGTGCACATTTACCCCGCTCTTTGTCTGTGGCTTCTTCTGACTTCACACCTGCTCTTCCCCTACCTCCTTCTGGCTAATCCTTGAGTTCATAGTGCTGTATTGATATTCAGGGTCCTAGTCATCACTGCAATTGCAGTCACTCGCTGGGCTCTGTCTTGGTTTTTTTTTTTTTTATTTTTTTTTTTTTTTTTTTTTTCCCATTATTCCAGGAAACATGAAGTGTCTCTTTACAAAGGATCCCAGGATTACCCAGGATAGTATAGGAGCTGTTCAGCAAGATGGTCTGAGAGGCACACTACAGCTGGCATTGAAGGATCCACGTATAGCACAGTCCCTGCTGCCATATTGCCCCAGACTAATTGGAAGCAGCAGGGCCCTAATTTCATAAGCAGAATGGATACTTCATGAGTAAGATTGTTAAGTAAATAAAAAGGATCTGTTTACTGATTATGTGTTTATTCAGTCTACATAATGAAACAGTTATAATTTCTGTCCTGTGTTTTGATTATTGCCAACCAAGTACTTGGCACTTGGCATACATTCCCTTTGAATCTCACAATGATACTTCAAGTGGGATATCATTATTGCCATTTTAAATCACAGAAAATAATGGTTAGCTAAATTGAATAAAAGTCCATACAGCCAGTAGATGGAAGTATTGAGCTGTGTATACATATGCCTCAGTACTGCATGTATGTGATACACATACACCTACATGTGCACATACACACACGTGTGTTTCATCTATGGATGATCTATCTATGATTTAGTTGAAATTTAGGGCTCCATCTCCAGTGATTCCAGCTCTGCTTTAGGCAAGCATTTTGCTAAGTGTTATTTTGCTTACAAGTGATTGTTTTCATGGATTTTGATTCTAGTAATAATTTTGTATACTTGAGAAATTAGAGTTCTTTCATGCCTTTAATATCTATTCTCATTGATTCTATGTCAGTAACTAGTAGTGTAGCAATCCTTAGATTATACCATTTGGGATACTATATTCCAATATGAATGCTTTGGGGATTAAAGAAGGAAGTAGAGATGAGGGGACTTCCTGCAGATAGTTACTGTTTGATTTTTACATGGTCACACTCATCTCTGATGCTTGTTGCTCTGCATTCTCTCATCACTCTCATGTGTTTATAGTGAGAGTCTCTTGGTACAGTCTTCATTCTGTAAGATGTAACACTATTCTTATATCATGATGGCTAACCCTCTTCATTTATCTGACATATGTTACATAATATTTTGGAATCTATAGTTCAATGTTTTAAAAATATGAAAAAGTCAACTTCTCCATTCACACATGTATAGACATGCTCAGATAGAACCATGTTTCTTTCTATTCTAAATTAGCAGAAAAAGCTTCTATTCATCTGTAGCTCTGATAGTAATGATGTAAAAAATGATCTCTCAGCTTGCTCTTTCCAATATGCATCATAGACAAGACAGCAATGCTCGATGTATGACTTACTCAGTTCCTTCAAGAATAATACATACTAGTTTGCAGTGAATTGCATTTCATCAAGAGACAAGGGTCAAATAATAGGAGAAAAACAATGTGTGTCTTGTGATTCTGCCTGGTGAGATTGGTGTCCTCTTCTTCCAGATCTATACCTATAAACACAAAAGATACTTGGCCGCCTATTTGATCATTATTTCAGTGTTTCCATTGTGTTTGAAAAAGGAACAGGATGATGGGTGAATTTCAAAAGACCTGCTTTCTAAGAAATAGAGCTTCCTAATTTAGCAGCTGGTCACAGAGTCAGGGACCCATCATCATCCTGAGGGTCACTGCAGGGCAGCAGGACGTGTTTACAAATGGACTCAGTTCCCATGCCAGACAACCTGCAGTGTAGTAAACTAGAGAGCAACAGATACTACAAGCTCAACACAAGTTCTGTTTTCTCAATAAGAAAGGAAGGTACATTTAAGCATTTTTATTGATATGCATCACTGCCATTCAGGCTTGGATGTACTAGTGGAGGCTTCATGTGGAAGAAGGAAACTGTGGGCCTTGGCTTACCTTACCTATGGGGAAACTGCATAAGACATAGTGGACAGTGTGCTAAAAGAGCACCCACCCGATGGCCAGTTGTAGATGTCCCTTTGAAACCTGCGGCTCTGGAGCTGCTTACATGCTCCCAACAGCATTCTTGTTCATTAAGCCCTTGAACAGCTGACCTCTTCCTCCCCCTGTCCTTCTTCCTTTTTCATCCATAGTGTTCCTGAAAGCTGACAGGTAGTGGTTCCTCTAGCCATTTAACCTTCTTTTCCAGTCCATTCTAAATCCTCTTCATCTTGTGCCCAAGTAAACCTACTTAGCACTACCAGCGGAAGGTTATGACTCTTCATGCAAGAGCACTGACCAAAAATCCAATCCTGTTATCTATTGTGTGTGTGTGTGTGTGTGTGTGTGTGTGTGTGTGTGTGTGTGTGTGTGTGTTTACACTATGTGTGTAGTGTATGTGCATATGCCTATGGAGGTACACAGGTCTGTATTTGAGCATGTGGAGGCCACAGAAATATCTGGAATGTCTTACTCTCTTGATCTCCACCTTAGTATTTGAAACAGGGTCTATTCCTGAACTGCAACTCAACATCTTGCTTAGGCAGGCTGGCCAGGGCGCTTCTGGGACCCAGTTGCCCATTCCCTCAAATGCACACACAGCCATATCTGGCTGTTTCATGGGTGCTTAGGATTCGAACTCCAGTCCTCTTCTTTCATAGCAAGTGTTCTTACCCACTGAGATGTCTCCTCAGCCCCCAACCAGAACGGATAGAATAAGATACTCTGTTTTTGAACGGTGTTTCTCTTTCACTCCTTTGTTTGTATCAGTGAAATGCACAGGCTCGAAGGTTGGGCATTCTGATTCTGGCTTCCTCAGCTCTCATCCTCCCCAGCGCTGCTTTGTGAGCTTGGCTGAGCCCTGAGCCGTTAAACCTTTTAGTATCCTTCACTCTGAAGTAGCATCTTGACGCACACCCATCTCTTTGGTCCTTGTGAGTTTAGTGGCACAGACACAGCTTAGCTCCAGAACTAGTTCTGTAAATTGTAGCTATTTTTATTATTAACTCAATGGGGAGAAGCAAGATGGATCCTTTCCTCTGTGGTTATTCCCCTACTCCACAGTTCTTATGGACTAGAGGTTTATAGCACACGTTTTTCACACATTCGACCCATAGTAACGGCAGAAGTCACTATTTGTGAGGGTATTTGATAAATCTCTGTGAAGTCTGCTGTACACTTTCCAGTTGAGTACTGTTAACCTTAGCCCCAGGAAGGACACATCCTGTCCTAGTGTTGTCTGTATTTTATCAAGTTAATTTTTTCCAAGTTTATTTTTTTAATTTTCATTTTATTTTTAATCATATACATATGTGTGTAGATGTACACATGTGAGTGCATTGGTAATAGAGTCCAGAAGAGGGTAATGTGTCCCCTGGTTACTTACTGATAGTTGTGAGCTTTGTGATGTGGATACCAGAACCCTAACTTGTATTCTCCAGAAGAGCAGAATGCTGGGCCATCTCTCCAGCCTGCATCTCCTCCAGTTCCCACAGGGTTTATTGTTGTTGGTCATGATGGTGGTGGTGGTGGTGGTGGTGGTGGTGGTGGAGGATGGTTTGGGGTTTAGCTCTCAAATTATAATCTGGCCATTTGAACCTGGGTATAGGATATATTCTGAAATGAGTTAGAAACCTTTTGCGTGAAGCTGTGCATACAGATGACTCTTTAAACACTAAAGGTAGTTTTGCCATTGGTCCCTGTCTTTCATTTGGGTGTTTGTTTCTGCAATGGTTCTCTCTTGGAGATTCCTAGCTGGCATCACTTAGAAAAATCCCTCAATATTTTATTTGCGTTCTGTGCAGACTCTTGACTTAATGAGTGTCTCTCCAGGATCCTAAAGTGTACAGTAACTGTGCATATATCTCTTTCCCATGTCATATACTTTAGTGCAGTTTGGTTTGTTTATTTCTAATGTATCTGTTTTAGGTTAAAGCAGCAGTGACCTAAAAAGCAAATGCTTGGTGGCATATAAATTAAAATCATTTCTTGTCAAGATTTCTGTGTATCCTTTGATTTACTTAATTAGCATAAGAGAATTAAAGAAAGCTAAAGGGAAAAGCAGAATAGATATGCTATTTATTATATTTATTTATTTTTAAAATGTAGTTTTATTAAGACTTTTAATGAGAGAGAGAAGATTGAAAATTGGTGACAGTTTTGCTGGACATGCTAAAAGTAGGGTCAGCATTGATGTTATGTCCTGACAATCCCAGCCCCCAGATGAGCTGTTTTGTGTCCTATTAACATTGAGGGCTTATCTCGCTGGCAGAACTGTTCTCAGCCCTCCTGTCAATAGAAGGCAAACTGGTGCAATCAATCAGATATTGTCAAGTACAAAGCCAGGTAAATGGCCCCACAACAGAGCAATTGTCTCTAAAAGTGAATCCTTGTGTATATATAGCTGCTATGTCCTTCTATTAATTTTGAACATCAAAGGTTATTGCCATAATTATCCTAATTACACCATAAAATTCTGATGTTTACTGAATGAATTGAGTTGCCTTTGAAATAAATGAAGGAGGGAGAGGTGGAACTGGTTACTGGAGTTTTTAAAGAAAAGAATTAGGGCATGTAAGTATGTGAAAACCTAGCATCTCCATTATTAGGCTCAATCTCAAATTAAGAAGGTAACACTTTAAACACTATTTGTAAAATTCGCATTCCCAAATTCCTAATAAGCTTGATGGTTAAATAAAGGCTTCCCCCTTTAATTTAGCATTTCTAAATTCCTATATTTCAGCTGATTGTGAGACCATAAAGCATCCAGACTCTATTTCAACACTCATTTTCCCTCTCTGTTGATTCCCTTGGTGACCTAGAAATCAGAAAACAAGGCTTGATTGTCACAGTTGCAGGGTCACCATAGTAACAGCGGATGCTAAAGCTAATTCAGGGTATCAACCTTGCTGCATGAGGTTTTGATTTGTTTTTTGCCATCAAAGATCATTTTAAGGACCTTAGTGAAAGCATATAAATTATGTCCAGTAACATGAAAGTGTGCATGAGTTTCACTGTCACACATTATTAGAGCCCAATATTCCCCAACATATTCAGTCCTCCTTACCATATTTTCCTCCTCTTTCCGCAGTTTAAGAAAGGATTTTCAAACAGTAGAGCACTCACTGATCTGGGAACCTATACTATTCATTTGTTTTTTTGTTTTGTTTCATATTTTTAAGATTATAATACAATTAGATCATTTCCCCCTTTCCTTTCCTCCCTGCAAATCCTCCCATATACTCCTCCTTGCTCTCTTTCAAATCCATGGCCTCTTTTGTCATTAATTGTTGTTGCCTGCATATGTGCATATGTATATACATATATTCCTAAATGCATGAGCTTTTAATGGCACTATTGCCTTGCAAACTGGAGCATAGATTTAACAGGGTGATTGAGGGTAGAATTACTTTATTGATCTTTCATTAACACACACACACAAAACCATGCATTTCCTTGCAGCATTTATCAGTTAGCTGCTTGCAGGATCTCTCACTTTTCTCTTTTTTTCTTGTGAGTACTAGTTGTTGTCAAACAGAATCATCTTTCCTTTGAAGAAAACATTATCAGACAAGACTTTTCAAGAAAGGAGTGGTGTAGAATGTTGATGTTTTCTTCTCTCCTCTTGTTTCCAGAACCAAACTTTGTGTCTTCCTATGACATTGGAAATTTCACCTACTTCTTCTTCCGAGAAAATGCTGTAGAGCATGATTGTGGGAAGACCGTGTTCTCCAGGGCCGCCCGGGTCTGCAAAAATGACATTGGAGGGCGATTCCTCCTGGAAGACACCTGGACCACCTTCATGAAGGCTCGCCTCAACTGCTCCCGGCCCGGTGAGGTGCCCTTCTACTACAATGAGCTGCAGGGCACCTTCTTCCTGCCGGAGCTGGATCTGATCTATGGCATCTTCACCACCAATGTGTAAGTAACTGTAGCTGAAGTTTCCTCTTTCCCTCCTCTTCCACTTTTCCTGAATGAGTCTTTTGTTCTTTGACCTCTGAGAGTTTAAAGTTCCCTTAGAGAAAGTTTTTCTTATTTTCCTGGGCTAACAGCCAAAGAATGACAAAAAGAGTCTTTTCAGTATGAATTAAATGTTAGGTAAAGATACATGCTTTGTGGGACTTGCTGCAGGAAAGCTAATTCAAAATATTTTTTTTTTTATATTTGTCCTCAGGAAAAAGTAGTATCAAATTATTGCATTATAAATTGTTCCTTCCTGATTAGTGTGTTCTAGACACCTTGTGAAGTGCAGATAAATATCAGATTTTTTTCTGTAGGAAAGTCACACATTTTTGCATAATAAAAACATCTGGAAAGTCTGAGCTTTGCAATCACATCATTCTTGCCTGGACCTCGGTATTTAATTGAAGTGCAATTGCTATTTTCTCCTCATAGCAAGTATCTTGTGCTTCTCTTGGGAAGATGCTCCTAACCTCAAAGGCAGTATTTGACTTAGGAAATCCTGGGAAATTTCCAGAGCTCTCATTCAGTCTTTCCTTGGTGGAGTGTCTCATGACCCTGCAATGGTTTTCCCTCTGTAGGCTGTGAGAAGACCTCACAAGCACATCTCCTGCCTCTCTGGGAATTAGGGATCATGTGAGAACTCTGGGATATACTCCTTTATTAGTGGTGATGGTGTAGTTCTACAGCACAGGTGCCAGTTTGAAGCTCCAACCTGGAGATCCAACAATTTCGACAAAAGTCAAGCAATCCTTTCCAAAGCAGTGGATTCAAAGTAGATGCAGGGAGACATTCCTCATAAATGGAATATTAACCCACATCTCTGACTGACTTTCATCTTGGAAAACCTTATTTCTGCCCAAACTAAACAATGGATTACCCTGTGATGCTTTCTCTACTGTCTATGTATTTTTCCTTTAATGCTTATGTCTGTGTACATGTACATATGTGTGATATGTGTGTATACATTCATGCGTACGTATTCACATGTGTGTGTGGGTATACATATGTCCCATGTGTGCATGTGCATGAGTTTGGAGGCCCAAAGTTGATACTGGATATCTTCCTCCATTGCTTTCCTTTATTTATTGAGGCAGGGTCTCACACTGAACTTAGGACTAGCCAATCCTGGGCATTCCAGCTAGCCAACCTGTCCAAGTGATCCCAGTCTCTGCTTTCCAAGTGCTGGCATAGGTGACCACCATTACTGCCTGGCTCTCCATGGGTTCCAGGGTTCTGGTCTCCAGGCCTCATACTTGGGCAGCAAGTGCTTTATATACTGGACCATCTCTGTACCCTCTCCTTTGCCTACATCCCTCTGGTGTCAGAAGCCTGCCTACAAATGGCATTCCCAGAGAGTCCCTTATGCCATGGCCTCCTGCTTCCTTTTTTCCTGCTCTCACCACTGATGATGAGTGTCCATGTTCACTGGATTTAAAGATTCACGTGCTGTCTTCATTCAGTGTGAAGTTAGAAAAGTGTGTACTATGGATGGCTTGCCACCACCCCCTTCACGGTGGCCATACTTGTTGTAGATCTGCTTTTCAACCCCAGAGGTCATTTTCACTACTTGAGGATTATTGTTCTCATAAAAAATCAATTTATGGGTTCTAAAGTTGATTTGATTCCCAAACCTTGTTTAAGAAATAGTGTTGGCTGCACAAGATGAATGTTCGGTTGTTCAGCTGACATCAATCTTATACACAATCGGAGCTTGACTTACTTAGCTGTCCACTTGATGGCTCTGAGCCAGAAATACCAACAGCTCCCATTTCAAAAGTTCTATAGGGACCGTGCTGAGCCATTCCAAGGTGAGTCCATCTAGAAAGAAGTGAAAGTGTCTCAACTGCTCTTCAGGATCTCATGTGTTCACTGTGTCGAAGCCACCCAGCGTCAATTTTCTCCAGACAGACAGGAGCATAGGAGATTTTCATGTCCTACTCTCCCAAAGACAATGAGAAGAAGGATAAAAGCAGCAGAGTGAATAAATCCACAGTAAGCACCCACTTCTTTTTAATCTCTGGCCATGGAAGTACCTGGGCTCCACGTGGGACTCTTTTCTCAGTGTTGTACTCCTAGGGGAAAAAAAATTCATCTTTTATGAGATGTTCTTTAGCACCATATCCTTCTCACAGAACTCTCACAAAGAACTGAAGCCCAGATCTTTATTGCAAAGTAGCTAGGATGCTGCTCCCCATCTATGGCCAGGTGTCAGGACCTCACTGAGCAGGCTTCATTTTTCCTACATGGACATGTCTTTTGCCTTGAAGATTCCAAGATGGCATTGGAATTAAGGAAGTCTGTAAAGTGGTATCCTTCCCCTTTTCATTGTTTCCCAGGTAAACAAATGCAAGTTAGATGTGAAGTTCTAGAAGTCCTGTGATTTTTCCCCCTATGATATAGGGAAAACAATGACTTATTTTGACAAAATATTGACTCAGACCATTAATATGGAAAATACATTCACACCCCTCATTTGGTCTCCATTTTCCTTTGAGAACCAGAGCTCAGCTTGAAATGCAAATTTGAGAAAGAAGCATTTGCCATCACAGAGTTTAGTCAAAGGGCACTGACCTTCCAGAGCTTTCTGCCGACAGCTTTCTAGTAGAACCTGAATTCTAAATTAAGGCTTCCAAATTTCATGTCACTGCTCTTTTAATTTTTTTTTCTTGTTGACCCTTTAGATTTGCAGTCCCTTTTAAATAATAAATAAGATGAATCTGACAGGCATTCCTTGCAAAATACATTGTTTATTATTTTTTAAAGAATGACAAGCACAAATACCCGTAGATTTAATGGGAGAAAAGCTTTGGCCAGCTGCCACCTAAGCAACTGGATAAATAGGTGGAAGAGGAAGCCATGGGAGATGGATGGATGGCTCCACCCACTGGAAGACAAAACCCCTTTCCTCTGGAATTTCACATTCAGGGAGCTTTTCAAAATCCCTTGTTGCTCCTGCTGTAGCTGAGTGAATTTAGTCCCCAGCTGGCAGGGTTATATCTGCTACTTATCCTTATGTCATTATCTGAATGTTTGTTTTTACATGAAGAAATCACAAGGCAGCCCGGGCATTGCCCTGACTCTATCCTCTTGAACTTGAAATAGCTAAAGTTCGATGCTGTCCCTGTGATCAGTGGAGGCCAGCGGTCCCTGGTGGGCTCTGACCAGCCTGCGCTTTCTCCTTCCCCAGGAACAGTATTGCTGCCTCTGCTGTATGTGTCTTCAACCTGAGTGCCATCTCACAGGCCTTCAATGGACCGTTCAAGTACCAAGAGAACTCCCGTTCAGCCTGGCTGCCTTATCCTAACCCCAACCCCAACTTTCAGGTAATCTCAGGGGAAGAGGGCATCGTGAGTATCCTCCATTAAGAATGTAGAAACCCAACATAGCATAGTGAGCCTGAGCAATTAAACCGTGGCTGAATGCACAGTACAGCTGCAGTCTTCTGGCCCCTGGGAAACAGCACCTCCCTTGACTTAGCTAATGCCGATAGAACACAGCCTTTTGTGGACTATGGCGCCTAGACAAGAAAAGGGGGGCCTTTTGTGAACTGTCGTGACTGATAGTTAACTGAAAAAGGCCAATCTTATGCAGTGGGCTAGGAATCCAGGCTTCAATTACTGCTAATGATGATGTACTGTGTCCCCCAAATCTCTGCTCCCTAATGAATGATGTCCCAGTGAATAGGGCCCAGGGCACAGAGCAATGGGTCTTGACAAACAGAATTAGAGCTCTAATTGGCAAGTATGGCAAGGCTCCCTGTTGGAAGGGTAGATTGTGGCAGTGGCTGCTGAGAAAAGAAGCCTGGCTGGTGTTGATTCATCTTCCAGTCACCCAATTAGAATGTCCAGGCTGTGATGTCTTTTGTGAATCATCCCACCTCCCATGTCCAGAAGAAGTAGAGACCTGGGGATGAAGTTATTTATTTTGTTCATCTAGACAGCAGGTGTATTCATCTGCTTGGGCTGCTGTAACAAAATACCACAGTATAGATGGTATTGAGAGAGAGAGAGAGAGAGAGAGAGAGAGAGAGAGAGAGAGAGAGAGAGAGAGAGCGCCTTATTTTGTTTTCTGGTGAGTTGTCCAAGATGACCAGCTTTTCCTTGTATCCTCCCTTAGAAGAAAGGAACATCCTGGTATTTCTTCCTTCATTGCTCTGGGTCAGTGCATGACTCCTAGGACCCTGAATGCTTCCTACAGGTCCTGTCTTCAGTTGCCAGCATGCTGAGAGATAGATGCTACATGTGAATTTGGGTGCAGCACATACAAGAGCAGCCTTCCCTGTAGCTCTGTTATCAACTCAGGCAAAATAGTTAACATCACCAAGTTCGCAACACTATGTCTAATGTGTCAGGTCTATAACCTTATGTGGCACCAGTGCCACATGAGTGACAATGCTCTGTGTACAGAGAGGGACATGGAGTCTCAGGTGAAATAGCCGGAGCCACATCTGATTGGAGATCAAGCTCAGCTCTTCCCTCCACCAACAGAGGCAAAATGCTGATCTTTTTATCCAACTAAGTGCCCGTTAGTAACAAACGTTGATCAGTGACAGAGCTGAGTCCTTGCAATTCTGGTTGGTTTATCACCTTAAATCATAAAACCTGTAACTTCCAAGAAAGTGGGCTTAAGAAAAAGTTCAATTTTTTTTTGAGAAAGTTCAAATTTTTATACTTAGATTTTGGTAAGTATCGATCAATTACAATTGAGCTTTTTTTCATTTGTTCAATATTTTTAAGATTTTTGACAAATTATGGGATTAAGAATATGATAGCTACTTTGCATGTCATACTTGGCTTTTACTACTTTCCTTGGTGTTTAGCATCTTCTCATGACTTCCTTGATAGAAGGGGGAAGGCAGGAAGGCAGGATACAAATAAAATTGGAAGTATCAGTCAATATACATCATTATTGCACAAAGCATTTCATTCAAAGGACCCATGGGAACCATCTGTCTGGAGTCTTATGTGGCCTACATGTTGAGTAATTACATATTTTGACTGTGTTTTTCTTTTTGATATGAAAAGAAAATATATTGTCCCTTTTTTAAAAGTGTCTAAGTCCTGAAGCTTAAAAGAACAAAAAAGGCACTTACATTTATAGAACCCTCCATTGCATTATGACATTGGATTGAAACTCTTCACAATGAACAGTGACTCAGCCAACTTTATAATCCTTTACATACTTCAGGAAATGTGTATCTTAGCCCATGGATGTATCTGTAACACATAGTAAGTCCCCTCATGCTCTGGTGTTACAATGCCTGCATCACATTGACAGGATTGCTTTCATCTACTAGTAGAATTAGATCCCCGCTGAATACTAAAGGAAGCATGTGTAGAGGTGGAACACATGCCAGGCAAGAAGCTGACTCACCTGATGTCATCCTTTGAGTATAGATTTAAAACTTCCAGGAAACTAAGGTTACAGATTATGGTGATGGTAGTGTGTGTGTGTGTGTGTGTGTGTGTGTGTGTGTCCCCATCTCCTACTACAGATATATTTCCACTTCTAGATTGTGTTTAATAGTCTCCTTGTCATAGGTGGCTGAGCAGTGTTCTAGCTCTCACCTAGACTGGCAGAGAATGTGAACTCATTTTATACCAAAGATCCCTCCATTCGACATATATAAGTGTCTCAACATTGATAATAACCAATGGTGATATTTGTGTGTATTATTGTTAACATTAATGTTATTGTTATTTTGGTTTTCCTCTTGACAATTAGAATTTATGTAGCACTTGTACAATAGGAAAAGAGCTAGTTAACTGGAGGAACTGGTTCAGGACAAAGATCTAAAAAGAGAAACATATCACACTTCAAAATCTCAATTAAAACCCATCAAACAGCAGAAACTGCTAGTCACACTTATTAGCCTCAGCCTCCACATCCTCAGTGGTATTTGTCTGCCCTAGTAGAGTTAGGATATCTTGAGCCCTGTAAGACTGTTAGCCACTTAAAGCACTGTCAGACACAGTGGCAGAACAGCTGGCAACAGGCTCCAGAACCTTCCATGTGTTTTATGACCAACAATCAGAAATGATGCAGACAAAATGGAAACATGGGAGTGCAGGAGCAGTCAGATGAGAGGACTGCTTGGAAAACGCAGGCTGGGACGTGGCTGCATCCTGGGTGCCCATGGACACGCTCTTGTCTTTGCAGCAAGCTCTAAAGGAGCAAGGGGATCCGGGAGCAGAGACACTGAGAACGTCAAGTCAGGGATGAAGTGAGTGCATTGGAAGCTTGACCATCAAGCCTGGATGTGCTGGGATGAAGACAGATGTGTTGTGCTTGAAACAGATAACACACAAGCAGTTGTTATTTTCCTACCAAGTAGTAGAATTCCTGATCTTGTTTGAGCATGCATTGGCATGACAGCTACTGAAGGCTGTAGGCCACATAGGGATACAAGCTATGTTCTTTCCAGTTTTTGTGGTTTCTTCTTGTGCAGGGTCCCCAGGGTAGCACAGTCCCTGACAGTAATGAGGGGAGACCAGTGTATAAGGTTCATCAAGAGAATTTACAACCCGTAGAGAGCTTGGTGAGCTGCTATACAGCAAGAAATACATCTAGTAAATTTGAATAGTTTTCAAAATATTGGAAACAGAATCCTTGGGTGAGATATTCATTATAGGATGGCAACAGGAAAGAATGGTAGAAAGCACTTCATATACAGTTCTTGACAATACGGGCAGACAACATACAGGAAACATGGCCTCCCAGAAGAAATGTGGTCTGTCCTAGCACTCTAATTGCCCCTAGGTCCCCTATATCTGTTTTTTTAAGGGCAGTAAGAGGTCATTGCCTTTAGAGTATACCTCCGGGTTTTCAGCATGCCATTTATTTTAAGACAGAATGCATATATAGACAGTGGCTTTATGCTATTGAAGCCAGCAGGTAGGTCATTGTTGGACCCACCCCTCAAGTATTGCCTGTGACATCAATACAAGTTGACCACCACACACACAGTCACCTTCTGAACTAGCACTTACCTGAAAAGATTACAGTCCAGACCCAGGTGGTGATCTTTCTTACATTTAAAAACTGTTCCTAGGGACTTGGAGAGATGGCTCAGCTATTAAGAGCACAGATTGCCTTTTCAGAGGAACCAAGTCCTGATTCCCAGAACCCACATCAAGGAGCTCATGCCCATCTGTAACTCCAGCTCCAGGGGGATGTGACATCTTTGGCCTCTCTGGGCACCTACACTTACATAAATACACACACACACACACACACACACTTAAAGGTAATAACAGTTAAAATATTAAAAAACAAAAATCCACATTCCTGATAGGCAATGTTTCCATACTTAGAGTATTATTACTAAATACTATTTATACAAAAATCTATTGGTACAGTCTTCCCAGATACCAAAACAAACAACTGCATGCAAAATTACTTGTTCACTTATCTGTCCCATTATTTATTCACTTATTTCCCTCGGGACCATAAAGCTCCAGGGACTATGGACATCCTGCCTCATTTAGACAGATGCATTTACAATCTGGTGGATGGCTTCTGCACTATCAGGAATGTTGTCTTATTCCTGGCATTTACAAGGACTTAATTTATAAATACTTTCCTCTCATTACTTCGGTTTTCACATCAGCCAGGAGACAGGAGACAGGAGCAGAGCTGGTGTGTTCCAACCACTTAGCATTTGAGGAGACAAGCTAGGAATCCAGGTCTTTCTTGAGGCCACAGGTCATCTGCTGCAGGCCTTACTTTACCCTCAACACATCCTTTATGGGATGTGCGGGTGCTCCTAACAAGAATGTAAATTTAAATTAATCACTGGTCTAGTTGTGTGCAGTCCATTTAACTCCGGTTTCTCTACTCTGCAATCCACCTATCATTTTATGGCATATAGGATATTTTATCAAATGCTACAAAAATATAATTTACTTTCAAAAAGCAATTTCCATCTTGTACTCTGGACCTCTAACCTGTTATAAAAATCAAGTATTGGGAGTGACATGTTATAAATGGTAGTTCCAGGCAGTGTGGACCCCATCAACCCTGCTCATACGGAGTGCTGCTGAGGAGGCTCACTTCCCATGCCAGGCTTTAAAGTTTATAAAGGAACCGAGAGAGGCCATTCTGTGCTGGACTTGGAGGACGCTGTGTCTTTCCCACCTGCCCTCTTACCTTGACCTTGCCACCTGCTGTTGTTTGTGAGGCCTATCAGCCTCCTTCCAGCACAGCTCTGAGATTAGTTCCCAACCATTTCTGGCCTGCCTTTTCCCCCAAGTATACCAGATTATCTTCCTGCAGACTGATTCTTCTTTCCTTTTTCTCCATTTTCCATCCTCTCCCCCTTTCTTACCCCTCCTTTCCTCGCTGCTTTTATTGTCTTCTCCCATTACCAACTTGCTGTCTTGTGTTGCAAATTCTCAGACTCTAACCTATTCTTTTAAACTTTCCTCTAACAAGAGATACAAATACATTTGGAGCAGTCACACTATTTGTGTTGCCCATGTGAGTGATGTTGTTTACAGATTAAGATAAATACCAGAGTATGCCATGGAGTCCAGAGTTGCTTATGAGCCCACTGTGATAGCAAGAAAATACATCCATCTATATGTGCTCATCTGCTTCATATTCAATGTCAGTTCGCCTTCATCCATCAGATATTGTTGTATTGCAGTTCAACAGACAGCTCCCAAGAGACCTGACAGACCACGAGGAGATTCTCTGCATCTGCTGTTCAAATTAGAGTCAACAACAGTGCCTGCTCCATTTTAAAATGTCACATTCGCTTTGCCATCCATTGAGGGATTCCAAATATGATGAGTTTCCATCTACAGTGGGAGAACAGGAGGGATGAGAAGGTCAAGGGATATGGAGGGATTGATTGATTTTCAAACTCAGTCATGCATCATGGCTTACTCTGTTTTCAGCTTGTTCTGTTTACCTCTCTATTTGGTAAGCACATGAGCTGTGAGCACGCAGGTAGCCAGCTTTTGTAACATGGCCTATCTTCCCTTACAGTGCGGCACCATGGACCAGGGCCTGTATGTAAACCTGACAGAAAGAAACCTTCAGGACGCTCAGAAGTTCATTCTGATGCATGAGGTGGTCCAGCCAGTGACCACCGTGCCCTCCTTCATGGAGGACAACAGCCGCTTCTCCCATGTGGCCGTCGACGTGGTGCAGGGCAGGGACACACTCGTCCACATCATCTATCTGGCCACAGGTAGGAACTCCGCCTTCCTTTAGATGGTTTTCTGCCATCTTATCATTCCATGTCTTTAATTCCAACACTCACCTTCAAGCATAGCCATGTGTCTGTATTCTGTTACAACAAGAAAAAAAAAAAAAAACCCATAATGTGTGCTTCTCCTTGTCAACCTATACACCTCCTCTTGGAAATCTTACTTTCACTCTTTCTGCTGGATTAGAATTTTAACTAGAAAGACAATGTTCTCTTTCTTAGCTATTCTTGCTCTCCAGTGGTTCTTGGCGTGACTATATTTGGCTAGTTTAAGACAACAGAACATTTTGTTAGAAGATACTGCTGGGTGAAATGTTTTCTGGAGATTTTCATGCTAATTTCTGATTGGGGCACAGCAGTGCTTATGGCAAGCTGTTCCTGACAGAGGCTCATGGAAACACTTGAAGAACATATGCAACACAATGTTCCCTATGTAGCGCAGGCCCTGGGACTTATCAACAGTAGATAACAATAGACTTCTTCAGAGTTCAAAGTAAGTGAGGACTAGAAGGCGTGCTCTCCCTTGTTGAATTCTCTGACAGTGCAGAGTGCATCGCCCTGCCTCGGGGACTGTCTCAGCTCCGCCTTCCTAGCCCCAGACAGCGTAATTTCCCTGTGGAATGGGTTCCTCCCATTCTTTGTGTAGTGTGATGTATACTTGGCACTTCCTCACAAAGCATGGTTACCTTTTTATGTGGTTATGAATACTTCATCCTTCCTCCATAGGGTTTCGCAGTTTATAATTGTGTCACTCCATTTATTGTATTCATGAAATTGCAATGACTCGTTTCTCCACTGTCTGTTGAATTCATTTGGCATGCTGGGGGTACGTGGTGAGCAGGTTGGTACCAGCCTGCTCTCCCAGGGCTCACATTCTTAAAGGGACATGCAGGAAATAAACTAACCAGTAAGTAAAACAATCACCAAAAAAGTAGTGAAGAGCCAATGAGAGGGGTGCCAGTAGAGGGATGTGGTGATGGCTGTGCCTGGGAGGCTCTTGTGTCTTGGCTGAACAGTGTCCTCCAGTGCCAGCAGCATTGGATGCTGCACACCACAGAGAGAAACTATGAACACTGGGAAATACAGGATGGATTAGCATGGATCAGTCCTGCTGAGGGGTCAGTAAGGCAAGGAGAAATGCTACCATTAGCTAGGGACATGAATGGGTAGAGGTCAGGTGGGGGGAGATTGGGGAGTAGCAGAAGGATCATAAAGAAAAAGTCATGGAACATAACTGCTAGAAGCAACAGTTTGCAGAACTGACTCAGAATATGGGTGACTGATAAGGTATCTAGTTTTCATGTGAGGTCTAGAAGAGAGTTATTTTCTTCTTGTTGTTCATTTGAAGAGAACAGAAGAAATTACTTGCCACTGAGAGATTATGTCTCTTTATGGCTTTGTTTGTCCTTAAAAAACCAGAAGGCTGCCTGACACATGGTAGATTTGTAGAGAGAGTGAACTGGATATTCCCAAGGATGTTCCTGGTTTTTCATCATAAATGTTCAGGTTAATGTGGCATAAATGAATTTTCTCCTTGGACTTCTAGAGACAGTTGAAGTCCTCATCTGGCCCTGTGGTACGGGATGCCGAAGAGTGGAACTGGGCAAGGCTAGGCCTGAGTTCAGAGCCTTCTGTCCTGTTCCCATTAGAAGACGTGTGTCTGTCCTGTTTACTGTCCTTAAGCTCGCTATGATCATCAGTGAACTCTGCTGACCACTCGAAGGAATTCTCATTGTAATTATGATGAGTGCTCCCATCATTTCTAGTTGTTGGTTATTGTGGGCTACCACCCATGCAAGAGAACAAATGTCAGGAATCCTTATCTCCTTGTTCTGGAGGCTGGGTCCAAGAGTAAAGTTGTCAGCTTGATGATGTCTGGGAAGAGCTTTCTTCTTGGTTCAGAGATGGTCACCTGTTCATGCCATTCTTATAAGTAGAGAGAGATTTCTGTGTTGCATATCTTCATTTGAATTTATTGAAAAATAGTCTTGTCTAGCAGGCTAGCCTCAAACTCAATGTATGGACTAAACTAACCTCAAACTTATGATCTTCCTGCCTCAGCTTCCCAAGGAACAGGATGCATCTTTTTGTAAGAAGAGCAATGGTTGGATTATGAAAGTTTCACCCTTATGAATTCATTACCTTTGGAAGACTCTGTCACCTAGTACCATCACTTTAGGGTTGAGACCATCAACATATGAATTCACATGACACAGAGAACTCCATGCCCACAGGAGTATAGTATTTGAGGATCTTTATTACAAACAATAAGTCTGAATACAAGTGAAAGCAGTCCAACATTGTGAGATTACACGTCTGAGGTGAAACTGTAGCCAGCGTCAGTTGGTTATTAAATGCTTTTAAGTGGTTTGAGAAGCAGTTGGTACCACTTCTAGAAGTGTTCACATAGAAGCCTAACTGGAATGATCTCCTGGTTTGGCTACCCACACCCCCGCCACCCCCATGTCATAAATGTACGCCACTGAACTGCATTCTAACAGGTAGATGGTCCGTAGCAGCCTGCCTTGAATGAGTCTACCTGTGACTTTGTTCTCACAGTTCATGTGATCAACAGTATTGTATAGAATGTTTTCATTAAGCTTGTGCATTTTAAAGACAACTGCTGTTGTACCCTTTGTGAACTATAGTAATAACACTTTGACAGTCATTGGGAAACCAGGAGTCTATGACTTGCTGTACTGTGGCATTTCCTTATTAAACTGTCTGGGCCCAAACCCACACTATCTCCAGGGGTTTTGCATGTTCCTGTTAGCTTAGGCTTGTGGGCTACGAAAGACCCCAGGCTTGCTGACTGTCCCTGGGTTTACTCCTTCGTACCACATGAGTCACACTGTGATGGATGCCCTTTTTGGTGCTACTGACCTAATGTTTTGTTTCTGTTTTAATCTGTTAGCTATTTCAATGCTGAGTCCTCCTGTGTGACTAGGTTGTACCAGCTGTGATCACAGGTCCTGTTGATAGGTGAGGGTAGCTCACACATAACCTTCCTCAGTGAGTCTCCATTGCTCACTAGTCAAGCTGTTCCTCTCAAGGTGGGGGTTTCAGTGGTTGACGACACTCTCCAGTAAGAAACCAGCCTGGACTGATGGAGTCCTGCAGATGGTCCTGCTCTAAACCTTATGCACAACTCAGGCAGGCACATGGAACATTCTGCTGAAAACTAAAGGCCTGTTTAGATTACCTTGACAAGTTTATCTTTGGAGTTTTTATGAATTACAAACATGTTCCATTAACCTCTAGGCAGGCTACTTAACTCTTAAAGCATGCCTATGCATTTTCAAATTTTAATTCATAATAAAATTTAGTTTAAATACATATTATTTTAATATCACAGTGTGCAGTTGTTTGTATTTCCAAGGTAATAAAATGTATAAATGAATTGATGAGGAATTCTATTTCAAAAAACAAGCTGCACATCACTTTTAACTAAAACTACACAGAGACAGCTGACTCTTGATACTTGGAAATGTAAAGAACAGTGATTTTGACTTTCCTGGCTCATGAGGCTGATGCTTGTCTCGTGTCTTGTTTATATCTTACCCACGTGCAATGACAGTGACAGTTGTGTCCTTGGACAGGAAAGACAGAGTCCTCGAGGTGCAGTTACCCTTGCTTTCTCTTGACCATAAATTCTCAAGGCATAGAGCATGGCTATACCACTCCCAGTAGTGGAGGTGATGCACACTTCTTCCTTCCTTCACATGAAAATAGACTCTGATTAGCTTTCCCATTGCTCCTTTGGTGGAAGTATATATTCTCCCAGCCTGAATATACACAAATAAATGCAAATAGACCACCTACTGGCAATGGCCACTTAAGAAGCTAGTTCATTTTACTCCAACATGCCCTCCACAGATATCCACAAAGTTTCCACATGGTGCTAAAATGGTGCGCACTGCATCCCAGATGCCATTTCCCTGCTGCGCCTCACCCCCACCTCCCACCCCCATCCCTAACCCCCCCACACACCAGGTTCCCTGGGCCTGACTAGATGGCAGGTCACTTCTTTGAAGGTTGTCTGAGTTGGAGCTGGGGTACGTTTCAGATGGCAACTCCTTTAGATCACTTATGACAGGAACTCTCTAAGTGGCTGAGTCTTAAATCCATCTACTTCCAGCATTTTTTTTTTTTTTTTTTTTTTTTTACAGAAAGACTATGTCCAAGTCTGCTTGAGCACGGTAGTCTGGAATTCCCCTCCTCCCTTGGTTTCAGCACAGCAGACACCCTGACACCCCTTACCTGCTATAATGGAGGCACTTTGCAGACCTTTCTTGTCTCCTTTGGTCTCATGCAGGCCTGATGCTCGGCTTTGGCCTTGGCCTAGGGGTGTTCTTATTTCACACTTCCTCTTTACACATGTTGCCCAGTCTCATAGCTCCTCCTTTCCTTCTAGGATCGACATTGGCAGCTTTATTTTCGTCTGGCCTCGGTTCCGGTGTGTTCAAATTATTCCAAAGTTACACTGTACATAACTCTAAAATGGGTTAAATTTAGATTGTAGTAATTGTTGTTCAACTCAGAATGTTGTGAAAACCAGATCAATTTTCTGTCATGCAAATTATATGCCAATCATGGAGTATTCACAAGCATTTATTTAATCCCCCCCAATTAAAAAAAATTAAGAAAATACAAAAGCATTTTCAAAGAAAATTTTTACATTATGAGCAAAATTTCTTTAGAAAAATCAAAGCAGGTGATAGATGGGCATGAAAAGATGAAAAAGAAGGTACACACACACAGGTTTAAATGCTTCTAGCTATTTGAATGGACTGGATTCTTGTGCTAAGTTTACCAGCAGGATAGTCCTGCTTCTTCCAGCTGTGGATTTTTATCTTGGAATAAAATACTTATTGAAAAGCCAGAAAACAGACCTGACTGGGGGCCTTTAATAGGGAAAGCCTGAGTTCACTGGGCTAAAGAGAAATAGACTGAACAGGATCCTCCACTGAAGGATTGAAAGCCCATCGACCACAAATTGACTTTGCTTAATATGAAAGACAAGAGAGAGAGAGAGAGAGAGAGAGAGAGAGGAGAAAACATGAATAGAATGATAGAGCATCCAGGAGGAGATGAAAAAAGCCCACAGAGAGAAGGGAACAGTGGCAGATCTATTCTGCTGCTGAGGTAAATGATTGCATCCTATCACCATGGCAACAGAAGCAAAGGTAAAGATGGCCAGAGTGAACTTATACAACGAGAGACAGTACAGATTCTAGACAAGAAAGACCCACAGACAAGGCAGCAATGGAACAATCATTGTGTCTGACCCAGAGAACCACACTGTAATGTCAATGACATTGTAAATTGTCACGTGATGTTTGCACTTCCTGAGAAGCTGGCTCTGGGGATGGGATTGCCCCGACCCTCATTTCAGACCTAAGCATGTTTGTCTTCAAATGCCCCCTAAGGGACCTTGTCTGAGGATGGGCCTGTCCTCCTTCATAATTCTGACATGGAGGAGAGACCAGCCATAGAGAGAAAACAAAAACAAACAAACAAAAGAAACAAAACTGTATCCTTGAAAGCAGCTAGAAAGTGAGCCATTTCCCACAGATGTATCTATTGTTTGTCCCTTGCTGCTATTTGTTCTTTACCTGTAAGGACAACCAGAGGGGATCCTGTACCATGCCTGAGACTTGCTCTATTGAGAATCATAGCTGAATGCCTTAATGGGTCTTCCCCCATTTGACTTCTGATGAATATTTTGAGTCCCTGATTTGATGATTGCATGGGTTACATTTCTATTGCTGTGATAAAACACCATGACCAAAGCAACTATGAGAACAATTTATTTGGATTTACGGTTCCAGAGGATTAGAGTGCACGATGGTGGAGCAGAGGCGGCAGGTGGCAGTCATGGTGACTGAGGCAGAATCTGTTGACTCACATCCTGAATCAAGAGCTTAAGACAGAGACAACAAACTAGAAATGGCATGAGTCACTGACCCAGTGGTTCTCCACCTATTTGGCAAACCTAGATCTCCAAAAATATTTGTATCATGATTTAATTACAATTATGAAGTAGCAATGAAAATAACTTTGTGGTTGGGATCACCACAACAGGAGGAACTGTATTGAAGGCTTGTAACATTAGGAAGGCTGAGAACCACTGCTTTCAACTCCCAAAGCCTGTGTCTGCTGACACACTTCCTCCAGCAAGGCCACTCCTCCTAAGTCTCTCCACACAGGGCCATCTACTGGGGACCATATGTTCAAGCACATGGGACTATGAGAGACATTCTCATTCAAATCAGTGTCCACAGTGACAACTGTCTGCTTACTACCTTCATGCCTGCTACTGCTATTTATTCTTTACATTTGCTTGCTGTGTAGTTGTGAAACTCACTCCTTTAGAACTGAAAAGATGCCTGCTTAGATCATTTCTCTGGACTGTACATCATATCCACATAGGAAGCCAATAAATATCCCTAAAGTTATCATTAATGAAAATTTTTCTGAGATAAAAGGATTAAGTCTCCATATATCAATACACTCCACATCACAGTAGTAAAGATTGCAAGTAAGTGTACAGATTTTCAAATTCTAAGAGTAAAGAATTATAGAATTATTTAGAGATAAATTTCTTACCAATGTAAAAAACAGTTCAGAGGGGTCTCTGAATATACTGCAGCTGTCTAAGTCCATGAAACATCTAAACATTTCTAAGAAAACTAAAATGTGATTCAAAAATATAATCACCCCAAGAATAAAGAAAACAGGAAGGCAAATGAAATTTTCAACAAAGCAATATCAAGGATCTTCTTTAGGAACATGAAGCGAGACTAATTAGTGGCCCAATTCTGCCAGAGATGGAGACTTGAGAGGAAAGAGAGCTGAGCACCAGACTTTAAGCAGAACAGAACATTTAAATCACAGAAATTAACATTTCTCAAGAGATTTATTATAAGCTAACCTTCCTTTCAAAAATAAATATACATTGAGAAATTATGGACATAACACCTGTCATAACTACTTTTAAGGCCAGAAAGTCTCTATTTCTAGAAAAAACATAACAAAAAAAAATAATAACAATCAGCAAGTGAGTCATGGAAGGAAGGAAGATGGTTGGTGGCTGAGAGTCTGTTTCAGTACCTGAAAAGGAACTAAGGCGTTGTGTTAGATCATGATGGAAGCAAGACTGTGCCTGACACAGCAAAGGACACCTGTAAAGGTATCCAAGAACTCTCCCACCCTCACCTATGCTTGTCAAACCTTGCATCCTCCCAAGAGTCTGGAGAGGTGGCTGTTTCTCTCAGTGTCATCTACACCATGAGCAGGGAGCCCAAGGAAAGAGCGAGGACTTCAGAGAGGTCAAGTCAGTCTATAGAATGCAGCAGCTATGAGGACATGAAGAAGAGACAAGGGGTGCCTTTGTTTGACACAAATGGCAGGATGAGGAAATTAAGGAACTTTCCAATGAGAAAGACTATGAAAAACCAAGAAAGATTAAAAAGCAATGAGGAGTTTCCAGAGTGAACAACTGGAACCCACTATATACCTAGTGGTTTTCAAGAGGTGTGAGGGAAAGGTGGCATTCCAATCTAGGACTTTGGTTTAGGGTAAGGTTGGCCTTGACTATATTTTGCAGAGATTAGAGTCCATGAATCTGGCTTAAGATGAGCATCATCTCTCTGAGAGGGGGGAATATGGAAGAATGTGAGGCAGAGGCTCCCAGGAGCATGAAAAGTGCACAGGGAAGTGAAAGGAGTTGGCTTCCTTCAGATGGATCCAGACTCATCCTGCCTCTTCATTTTGCTTTGCTGAGAATACCACACCTGAAATATAGCGAGTGACCTCTACGCCCACTCCTTCTCTTCCTTTACAGAGATACTTTAAATATGGAACATGAGATTTCATTGCTAAACTCAAGAAACCAGTGTCTTCCAAAATGAACTTGTAGATTAGCAGCAGATGAAGGACATTCTAGGAATTTGCTCTGTGGGGGATGCATTTGCCAACGTGCTCAGTAGATGCTGATGCCCCACTCCTGACTTGATTTCTGTGTACTGTGTCTGGCACTTACTGCCTCTTGCTCCTTTCCCAAAGAAAACATGTGAAGCTACAGGGTAAGAACAAGCCTTGCTCTTTCCTTTCCTTTTCTTGTGGGGGGAGGACAGAAATTAACTAATTCACTTACTGTTGCTGCAATTGCTAAGAACTCTCAGCATTTATAAGCAATTGACAACTACTTAAGGAGAGTGAATAAGCATTAGTGTTTACTCAACACTCATCCTGAAATTAGTTTTTAAAGGAGCTCCAAATTCTATCCTTTGCACTAGAAATTCTAAATCCACAACTAATTTGTATTATGTGGAATTTTTATGCAAGAGATTCTTGTGAATTAAAAGAAGACACTATTTAGTATGAGTGCTTATTTTATAAGGAAAATGGACTTACTGAGAATACTTTCGCCAATTAATAGCAGTATAGAAAAGAAATCTAGTAATGAAGGACTGAGTTAAACTGTGTCCTCCACATACACTCAAAAGGTATGTTGCAGTTTCTAACTGCTCCCACAATCTCAGGTGTAGCCTTGTTGGGAAATGGGATCTTTGAAGATGTGCTTACTTAAGCCAATATGAGGTTAAATGAGTTTTAGGCTGTTCTGACTCAACATGACTGGATTGCTCACACACTAAGTGAGGGCCAGGATGCAATCAAATGACAACACAATGCAAGCTGCAGTGGCCCAGCTCTAACGCAAGGACACTAGGAGTAGATGGCCATGGACAGCTCCAATAGGCAAGGGAGAGCTCTACTGAGAACTTCGGGGAACATGGATGCTTGAAGACTTCCTTTCCATGTAATAACTATCCAGAGCTCTGAGAGAGAGTACCTGTCACCCTGATACCCCCAGAATGTAGAATGTTCGTGTTTGTTATGTTTTGCTTATGTGTGATGGCAATGGGTATGTATACATATCTGCATATGTGAGGCCAGGGGTAGATGGGGGTGATCTAGTGGAGGCCAGAGACATGGAGTGTCTTCCTTAATATTCCTTCCACCCCCCATGTACAGGGTCTTTCCTTTGAACCCAGAGCTTGCTGATTAGGCTAAGCTGCCCAACTTCCTCAGTGAATGCCATCTCTGTTTTGCATACACTAGAATTACAAACAGACTAGGAATCTGAACTCTAATCCTCATGATTTCATTGCAAGTGCTTAACATACCTGCTGAGCCATCTGCCTGTAACTGGAGAATTTTCCCTCTGGTCCCGCCAAACCCCGGCAGTCCCACTTATAAAATAACAACCAAAACATCAAAATCCAAATTGTCACTCCTTATCTCTTTTCATATGGATTTTTTCTCAATAGATAATTTCATACAACCCTTTTTGTCTCACTGCAAATTGATAGAAATTAAGCAGGAGAGAGGATGGTTTTCTGTTTCCTAAACAGATGTCCCTGGCTTATCAACACATCTGGTTAGCATGCTGTGTTTCTGTGTGAGATGACGTCATAACTCTGGGGAGTTTTAATGAAGGTCACATAATGTCTCCAGGTTTCCTGATGTGCCTAGTCTAGATCTCTACTTCTGTGAAAGGCCATTCTAAGCTCTTGTGAAAACTTCAGGAAGCAGCTCCATTATGGCACACCAGTTATTGGAGTCCAAAGGGCAAGATACTACTGAGAAGTTTTAGCAGGTATTTTGTCCTGGGGTAATCCAAACAGAAGACCCAGTAGACTATTAACTTAGTGATGCATCCAGAAAAGAATATGATGAAAGGATTCTTCAAGTTCTTGAGAACATAGGTTCTCAAAGGTAGCAAGAGCTTCCCAATAAGAGGCCCGTCAGTCCATTTGCTATGGTTAAGTCATATGATTGCTATAGCCAGCATATGGTGACTCTTCCATGCAAAATATTGACATGCCTTAAAATTGACCTCATACTTTGTTTTCCCTTTGCTATGACTCTGATCAGATGGGAGTATGCATGATGCAGTTTGATGAGAACATCTTTAAAGCAAAACAAACACTGGGTATAGTACTGAGAAAGAGGCTGCCCATTACTTCTTGGCATACAGAAACAGGGAAAAGGAGGAGACAGATAAAAGCTAGGGCAAGATGGAGTCCCTAGGACACTCCCCTAATGACATAATTCTTCCACACCCTACTTCCTGCTTTTCACTGTCTCTGCCGGACACGGGCGGTGTCTTGAGTTCCTCAGGAGATTAATCCTTTGATGTCAAAGCCCTCAGGATCTACCTGTGGGAGTGCCCTCAAAAGCTGGAGCTGTGCTCCACCACCGCCCTAGACAGTTCCCTAGCACCCAAGCTGCCAAGAGAGGAAGCATCACACCCACCCATCTCTCTCTTCCTCTGTAATTACATCATCAGCTCTCCTCTGCAGAGTAATGATGTCCAAAACCACATAGGATCCATCTGTACCTTCTCTGCAATTTTTTTCAGTTTTTACATGGCTGCTTATGTGACCTAAGAGAGTTTCAACACTGTTATCCCAGTGAATAACATCTGGTATTTCTTTGCCTGGCTCTGCTCTCAACCTCTGTCACACTGTCACTGTTGCTGCTGCAATGGCCGTCACTCTCAGACCCAGACCCTGAGAACCCAGCCTTTATCACCCTGACCGGATTGTTCTGTTCAACCAGAATCGGGTTCTTTGGTGAAGAGGTGACCCCCTCGGGTGTTCCAAGTACCGGGTACATTTTAGAGATGCGCCCCCTCTCTGTTTCCCGATTCCCGATTGGAATCTAGCTTCTTAAACTAACAGTAGCAGCCTAGGTTTGAATGCAGGTGTGACAGAAAATTCTGTCATGGTGAAAAGTTTCTGAACATGCAACCAAAATTTAATTCATATTCAAATATGCTGTGAGCCTGGTCCTTCGGTCAGCATTTGCCATGCCACATTGTACAGTGTGACTACAGCCTGGGTTCCAAAGGCAAACCAGGAGACCTTTGCTCTATGCATGCTGCTCATCATGCCATCACACCCATGAATGCTGCCTCAAACACTGCCACATAGATTTAAGAATATTAGATGCTATAAATTATAGTGATCTTACTATACATATGAAATTTACTGCTCTTATAGAAACCCAATGGTTTAATGATGGAAAACAAATTATTTCTTACCAGTGGTCTACTTCAGTACATGTATCAGTATATCTTAGGCTGGTATTGAGAAAGAATATTGGAAAAATTGTTATTTGAATTGCTGACTGGGGTTTCATAAGAAACCATTAAAATATAATTTCTGAACTGGCCCTAAACATACTTCTTCCATTTTGTACTGCATATTTATGGAAAGCAATGTTCTAGAAATGGATAATTATAAAATTGAGATATCTGAGGAAATGAAGATGCAGTAAAAAAAATTTCAGCTGTAGTTTTTTTTTACTTTATGTAAAAATAATCAAGTATATCTAATTCATTTTGTGCAAATTTTACTTTCATAATTAATAACTAGTAAAAATTATATGTATTCCAAGGAATTGCATTTCAAAAAAAATCTTCATGATTTGTTATCAGTGAATGTTTAATTCATATATTTATTTTAGATACTTAGAGACAAAGTAAAAATTTATCAGGCAAAGGAGGCTATGAATGGGGAACACAATGTAAGAAGCTCTTTGTTATTTTTCTGTTGCTGTGATAAAATAGCAAGAGTAAAACTTAAAGAGCAATATTTCATTTTGGGTCAGAGTTGTCATGAAGTAAAGAAACCTTTAGAACTCGGAATTATGTGAGTGACATTACTACCATGTGAACATCAATTACTGAGAGTTGTCTGTAGTTAGTAAAAGCCCATGAAAGCAATTCCTAGCTAAGCCCAGTAAAAAAACGAGTGTTTGCATTGCAGAATGGAACGGAGGTTCTCATGCAACTTTTTCCATTTATTTAAGACAATAATGAAAATCTGGTCATTATCTGAATATTCAAACATCCTCATGGAATTTTCACAGCATTAAAAGTGATCTCCTAAGTCAATCACTGGGACAAAGGCTCCACTTGGACCCCAGTGATATGATCATTTGATTAATTTTAAAGCTCTGACCTTGTGCTTATCAGAGCACTGGCTGAAAATGGAAGGAAATAGTTTCAACTACAGAGGTCTGGACTTGCCCTTGGCAAATGGGGTCTTTAAAGGCCAGTCTTTACAAGTGCTATTTCTTGGATAAAGTATAGTTTTTCCCTCTGTTTCAGAATCATGTTGCTTAAATATTGTCAGCACTTTACAGCATCTCTGGGAAGCTCACCCTCCTCTGCATGAGATAAGAGCTGTCTAGGTTGGGCTCTATTAAAGACCTGGCATGTGGCAGAGGTCCTGGCAGCTTGTTTCAGGGACTCTGTGATCTTTATAGCTGAGTTCCTCAGATTTTAGAAGCTTCCTGGCCTTCAGTGTGTAGTATACAGTAGGTCCCAGATTCAGCACCGACTCCTGTTTATCTTCGCTCAGCTCTGACTTCTTGCCCAGTTTGGACTTGACTTCTGCCCTTGTGTCCTATGGACCTGTGGAAAATTCTGTACTTGGGAATTGAATGTTGTTCTGCAAACTGTGGCTCACACCATGTCAGGAAGAAGACCCTTCCTCTATCCTGTGGGCAATGGCCAGTCTTTCTGTCCCATCTGTAGACCCTCACATCTTGTTTCCTGGTCTACTTCTGCCTTGATGCTGAAGATGTCCAGATATGAATATTTGATCAAAGGTACTTTCACAGCCACCTAAAATCCAAATTGTGGTTAAAGAAAACAAAGAATTTGGTTAGGAATTGTAACTTGCCTTCTAAGTGCCACTGGTGTAGAGTGTCATACACTGGAAATGCTCACAAACCTACAGCCACAGGAAGATTGAGGGAATCAGACTGGAATCACCACTGAAATCAGTGGCTGGAGGGGTCCTGGAAATTGTGTCTATTCTCTGGGGAATGGCCAGTGTCTGAATATTTCAGCTTTTCATCTTAGTAATGGGGGTCACAATTTAGAGCTGTTCTGTACATGGGAATCATTTGAGCTCATGTGTCATGCCTGTCCTCTAGGGAGCCATATGATTTTTTGGAGTCTCAGATCCTTGTTGCACCATTTCAGGCTCCTGATTCCATTTCTAGCAAATACACAAGGCTCCCCAAAGTTTATGCTAATTAAGCCTTTGGTTTATGTTCACTAATCCTGAGCACATTTTGTAAAGGTGTTTCTTCAATTGTCATAGACAAGCTGAGCCCTTCACCACTTTGGGTTTCCAAAGGTATAGGTAGCTGGCTGCCATCTTTCTTGTTTTTCTCTCCCACCTTTTTCCATTCCCTTGTCCTGTTCCTCTTAGGAAAACAACAATGAAATCCCAACCCATATCCCACATGGAGTCTTTTCTTGCCTCAAAACTTTTTACCACCAAACTGTATCCATGTCTGAAGACGAGCAGAGGGGCGTGTGAGGATTCTGCCAATGTTATACAAAGCTGGTAGTATCCTGGGGTAAAAATGGCAAAGAATATCCATACTTTATTATATGCTTGTCCTTCAGTAGACACATTCACCTGGAAGGAATAGCCTATTACACATGGGGACCATAGGCCCCAGGCTATGGCAGTACTGTACTGAGCTGTGAGCAGCAGTAACAATGTTTGTTCATCTGAACCTCAGAAACTATTGGAGAAGTACTAGATAATAAACATTGTTCAGCTCCATTATTGACCCAAACACACTGTTTCATATATTTACTGCAGTTCACACCTCCCATATACAGTGCTAGCAAATGAAAAGTAATTCTGCCAGGTGATAACCTTTCTTGGTTCCAAGAAATCAGGAGGCATAGACCTGAGGATTCAAACAACAGAAAGTTGAAGTCTTTGTAGTGAGTTCATGACCAGATACCAGTAAATAAACACATAAACTGGTTGATTCTTGCATAATGCAAATGCGTGGCCATGCTGAGTCAGAAGTGAACTAGGCAGTGTCAGGTGGTGACCCAATACTGAGTGGTTAGCTTGAGGAGCTGAGCAATCTGTAGATACTTTGTTATAGAACAGCATTGTCTTTTCCTGGGTGTGTGACAACTAGGCTATCAGTCTCGATCAGAGTTCACACATAAATGTGTGTGTGTGTGTGTGTGTGTGTGTGTGTGTGTGTGTGTGTGTGTTTCATGTAGGGTACATATATGTGTGCATGTTTATGTAGAAGCTATTTGTGTGTTTGTGTACATGTGTGCATCAATATGCATGTAGATGCCATAGATCAGACTCCAGTGTCCTCCCTCGAGAGGTATCTACTTAATTTTTGAGATGCCAATTAGCCTGAAACTTGGTAGTTAAGCTAGGCTTGCTGGCCAGTAAAACCCAGAGATCCATGTGACTTTACCTCCCAGTGCTGGGATTCTATTCTAAGCACACATCTTCCTTTCTGGCTTTTTAAAGTAGGTTTTGGGGATCCAACTCAGATCAACATGCTTGTATGGCAAGCAGTTTTACAGAGTGAACTATCTCCCAGCATAAGGAGTGTGTGTGTGTGTGTGTGTGTGTGTGTGTGTGTGTGTGTGTCTGTGTGTCTGTCTGTCTGTCTGTCTGAAGGCTGTGGTAGAGCACTTTTTTAATATCATGTTTAAGACCTCAGGTTCCATTGCAGTACTTTAGAAAAAAAAATGTGTATAAGTTTCACCACTTGATACTTTGACATGTATATAAACTGAACACTGTGAAATTACACCGTCAGGCTAATAAATATGTCTTTTGCCTTAATATTGTAATGTTCTTTTCTTTTGGGGTTAAATGGTGAGGACATGTGATCCTTAGCTTCTTGAGAAATGGCAAATAGCCAATTGTTAACTACTGTTGTAGGTCTTCAACTAACTGTAACTGTAGACTGAGCCCTTAACCTGAAGGAGTCTGCGAGTTGAGTTGCTGAGAGATTTGCAACAAATCTCTGAAGAATGGGACAAATTCACATTAAATATAACTCTTCCGATGTTAGCTAAGGCACCTCATCTCAAGGAGGAAATCAGTATGAAATGCAGTTTTTATAGAAAAGAAATGGACAACATGGCTTGGCAAAATATTTTAGCCATATTTTCAAGCATATGTTGAGTTAGCTTTATCCCTTACCTGTGTGGGCTAAAGGACAGTTGGCAATGTTGTAACCATTATGTAACAAAACACCTAAAAGAAGCAAGAGAAGAAAGGATTCAAATCTGCGGGAGGCTTGAGCTACAGTGCAATGTATTTGGGAAGCCTGGCGGCAGCCGGGAAGCAGAGAGAGACTTTGGTCTGGAGCTGAAGCTTGTCTGTCACCTGTAAGTCCCACCTGTAGAACCTGATGTCGCCAGCCAGGTCTCACATCCAAAGGATATCGCAGCTTTCCAAAACCGTGCACCAGCTGGAGACCAGCTCTTCTGACACATGAGTTTGTGGATGATATCCACTTTGAGAAGGCACGCTATCGGCTGCAGTTTCTCATCAGAGTGAAGAGATGCCTGTCCATTTCCTGCCACACACGACTAGATGTTCACACCCTGCCTACAGGCCTTTCCCGTTTCTGTGGGAGTTTTAACATGCAAGATAACATTTCTGGACTAGAGGGAGTACTCTTGGCCCTGGTGCCCTCCTCTTCCCCATCATCAGTGTCATGACTATGGCTATTGTACAGTAGGTGCTTTGTAGAAAGCAATAATTGAGCCCAATGCTTTATGTGATGCATCCTTTGGGGCACAGGGATGTTCAGGAAATCCCTTTTCTAGAAGCCTATCCTCTACTGCACCACTCTCCTGTTGCCATCTACGGTGATGTGGCCTGAAATCAATGGCCCTTAATCACTGGTCGATTACATCTTAGACTCCTTGCATAGGTCCACCTGGAGTTGGCATTAGGTCTTTGCCATACTGCATCCCTTCTGAATCCCGGTCTCTGGAGCTGCGCTGGGAATATCCACTTCAAGAATAGCTGAGTGTTCATTCTGATATTATAAACCTTGGGAACCAGCCTGCTACACTTAAAGGTCTGCTCTTACCACAACTTCCTTTCCAAACTCCTGTCCCCTAACGACATTAGCTTTTTGCCTTTTTGATATGTCTCAGGGAAAACATAAGAGAGGTGAGGAGAAATCAATGGATAATATATCTACCTGAGCTCTTCAAACAAATGGCAGAATTTTAATTATGTGGTTCTCTGCTATTATCCAGGATTAACAACAACAAAAGTATGAGATGTTTGAAGCTGAACTTAGAGGAATGCCATCTATGGCAGAAATAGGAAACCCTGACAATTCCTTCATTCAGTAAATCTCACCTGGCACCTGATTATGTGCTAGCTCCTCACCTGATGTCAAGGGAAGCTGACACCATGTAATAATGCAGATGTTTGTTCTGTGGTTTAATCCCACAAACTGCTTGCATTGAATCAAGAATTACCTTGCATGGGTCTCAAGATTACAGGTCAGAAGCAGCTTGGAGTAAAGATGAGAGGTACCAGCTCCTAGAGGTGCTCCTGAAGGAGAGTAGAAGAATGGTCTGCTCAGGAGAAAATGCAGAATAGACAGTACCTGCCACTGGAGAAGGGGTCTGGTGTTTGGGAAGTTGAGTTAAGGCTATCTATCCACTGGAACTGTAGGTAGGAAGAAAAGAGATGATGCTCAATTAGGGGAATAGCTCCCACTGAGTGTTTCATCCTAGAAGTCAAATTCTTGCTATCTGGTACTGAGACATATTAAGTCCAAAGAGAAGACCCTTAGTTCTCTTTTGTAACCCGAGCTCTTGTTGTGCATGGCAGGTATCACTGTGAGGTACAATTTCTTTGAACCTGCGTGGAAAGTTCTAGGCTAGTAATAGAGACTTCAGCTTGTCTTATCGCTATAAGAATGGATATAACCATGCTTGAGGAGCGATCACAGACTCAGGCTTCCAAACAGCCTGGTCCATCATGCATTATTTTATAATAGGCATAATGAAGCAACTCAGAAGAATGACAAAACAATTTTCCTATTCCGTTGAGGAAAGAGTCATCATTATTCTTTTAAATTAATGTTTCATAGGTGCAAAAGCGCTTAGCCCAGATTTTCTTAACTGTCTTAATCGATAACTAATGGGAGCAGACAGAGTGTAAATCTTACCACTGGGTGTGAGGGGATAATTTAGACGCTGTGTTGCCTGGTCCATGTCAGACAAGAGCTGCCAACTGGGTGGTTGTTTTGTAATTTAGATACAATAAATCCAAGGCAAGTAATTTCCTTTTAGAAACCTGAATTGCTTCCTTAACAGAATGGCTAGAGTTAGATTTAAGCTGTGAGGTTAGATGAGAGTTTCGGAAAGGATACCCATGGGACTCTATTAATTGCACTCTGGTTTTAAATGTAATATGGTTTTTATTCACAGGAAACTCCAGTGGTAAATTTCCTGTGAGCACCAGCTTATGATTCAGCCTACTGAAAGGGCCATTGAAGTTTTTGTTTTGCAAGGCAATCAAAGTTGCTATAAAAGAAATATCATTTCCCTCTGCTTATGTGGAGTGAGTACTAATGGAGTTAGGAAGCTGGCTAGGTTGGATGTTTCAATGCAGGCCAAGCAGTAGCGAGGGAGGAATGATGGCTGATTCTCAGTGTTCTCTATAAACTCCCTTAGTGACCTCAACACTGTGAAATGGGCATGGGCTGAGAGGCAGAGGTTACCTGATTATGATGTTAGGACTAGTTGCCCGGTCCAGGCAGTTGGTTTCTGTTGCACCTAATGAACTCTGTGCCCTTACTTGGTACCCACTGTGTGCTAGGCACTGTTCTTCAAGTCAGCAAGGATACAATCAACAAGATAGCCTGTGTGGTGTGACATCTGGGTTTGTAGACTATTGAATATCATTTTTTGAAATTAAAGAATGTTGCTTGTAATATGTGACTGAAATGTCTCAGTTGGTGATCATATTTTTTTTAGGGAAAAAATGAGTTGAATCTGATAAAAGAGTTAATTAAAATCTGGTTTTTAGGCATGTACTGGCCTGCAAGACCTATCTTTTTGCCCTGAATTCCCCTTTGGTATATAAATGTAATGCTGACTCCAAGTGCCAAGAGCGATTTAATTCATTTGCTCAGATTTCAAGTTAAGAGAAAGAACTTTGGTAATGTATTAGTTGTCTGCCACATTGGGATAGCAGCTAGCTAAATTGATGAACTTTATATAATGATCTGTTGCTATAGCAACAGGTTGCCCAGTGAGTGGGAGAAGGTATTTCATCATTACTGCACTGGTAATGCTTGGATGGTAGCAGATGCAGATACAAAGGCTTTCTATATCTTTGCAGTAACTGGGTCGATGAGACAAACAGAAAAAAAAAATGCCTCTGGATTACAGTGGTACAGAAGCAGACCGAGCCTAGTGTACAATGAGAAATAAAGTCACTTAGCTTCCTGGGTGAGTGGTCCTGGAGTCCACAGTGAATCTCTGACCGTTACAGGGGACCATTGTCCAAGATGCCACATGCCTTTCAAAAGCTTTACTTCTGTTCTGTATTCAGTGCATGGAAACTTGAATAGAAAACATACTCTTAAAATATGACAGACTTTAGAGATGTGATAAAGAACAGAGCACAAATAATAGATTTAGCACTTTGTGATAATCCCTCCATCTTTATCTGTCTTCCTGGAGAAATTTACCTTTATTTGTTGGCAGGATTATTGTCCTTTACTTACAATGTGAAGTCATGCATCTGTGTCTTGAAGATCTCCATCTTCTAAAATCATTATTACATTTCAGACAAAACATGTTTATCCTATATATTGAAAGTATATTTGGCTGCTCTTCTTAAAATCTTAAATTTTCTGCGTCATCTTTCATTGGTGCATAGATGTATCAAGATTGGCCACTTTTCAAATAAAGTACAACGGCTTTCATGTATGAATCATGTTTAAGCTGCAGTGAGTTGAATATTATATGATCATGCCCAAATATCAAATAACAAGTATTGTTTCCACACAGTGAAAACAAATGCTGTTTCTTTTCCTTACCTTTCTCCCCTTCAGCCTTCATCCCCTTGCTTTCTTCCTGCAAAACATTTTTTATATTACTTTTGAAATGCTTGCAAATTCTAGAAACCCTGCTCAAAGAATTTCAATCTAGGGCTGGGGAGATGGTTTAGCCAGAGAAGAGTCCTCACTGCAAAAGGATGAAGATCTATGTTCAAATCCCCAGAAACCAATGAAAAGCTGGTGTCACACATGCCTTTAACCCCAGTGGGGTGACTGAAACAGGCAAGGTGTTCAAGCTTGGTGGCTGCCAGCCTAGCTCCAGATTCACTGAGAAACCTGTCCTTGACTCAAGAATACAAGGAGAGAGGGATAGAGCCTGTCCCTTAATATCCTCCTCTACATGTGTGCCCATGAGCTTGTGGATCTACACACACACACACACACACACACACACACACCCTCCTCTCTCCCTCCCTCTCTCTCTCCCCTCTCTCCTCTCTCTCTCTCTCTCTCTCCTCTCTCTCTCTCTCTCTCTCTCTCTCTCTCTCATACACATACCACTACCCCCCTCACACACAAAAATCTTATAAACAGAGATGTTTTCCTCAGGTTCTTCATAGTTCACTTGTGAATGCTCACTTAGTACTGATTTCTCCACAAAGCCCAGCAGAGATATTAACACAAAGGTTTGAACAATAGCATCTTCTATGGGAATTATTATATTTTAATCCAAACACATTATCAAAATTATACCTGTTCTGTACTGTAGCAGGAATCTTAACAGTTCTTATTAATAAAATCAAACCTGAGCCAGGTATTGGGGTTAAAGCTGGAAGATCAGAGAAATAGAACAAGCCACAGCCACCTCACCTCGCCAGTTCATCAGCTGGTCCTGTTTCCTTCGACTGGAGGCCTCTGAGTCCTCATCCAGAATGGATCTCAGCTGAACTGCTGCTCAAAAGCCTGAATGCTTAACCAGGCCAAATGCTTAACCAGCCAAATGCTTCTAGTTTCTGGTCTCCACGCTTTCTACCTTTCTGCTTTCTACTCCCACTCCCTGGAATTAAAGGCTTGCTTTCTGGGATTAAAGGCGTGAGTCACCATGCTTGGCTGTATCCTTGAACAGATAGATTTCTGCCTCTGGAATGCTAAGATTAAAGTCGTGTGCTACCACTGCCTATCCTAAGAATCTAGTGGCTTTTCTGTTCTCTGACCCCAGATAAGTTTATTAGGGTACACAATACCACCACACTGTACCACCCTCTATAACTTCTCTATGCCATAGGGGTGTGTGTGTGTATGTGTGTTTACATGTGTGTCTATATATGTGTCAATATATTCATAGTCTTGTATTATGTATATATACACATTCATATATGTGGTAACATGAAAATAATAAGAACCCCTCTCTTATGGCCTCTGTCTCTCTGTCTCTCTGTCTCTCTGTCTCTCTGTCTCTGTCTCTCTCTGTCTCTCTCTCTCTCTCTCTCTCTCTCTCTTGCTTTCTCTCTCTGTCTGTGTGTGTGTGTGTGTGTGTGTGTGTGTGTGCCTCTTGTTCCTGTAAGGACACCGGTCCCATCAGATGAGGACCTACACTGACCACTTTTATCTCAAATACATTTTAAAACACTGTATCTCCAAACACAGTCACATCCTGGGGTACAGAGAACCTAAACTTCAATCTCTTCATTTTGAGTGGCTGCAGCCGAGTTCATAGCAGCTCCTGTCTTATTAAATGGCATACTTGCTCACCAGAGAGAGATGGTTACAACTGATTGCATCTAAATTGACTAACGCTAAGTGAGAAATAGAATCTTGAAGAAACCACTGATGATAAGTAAAGATCTGCTATTTCCCCCCAAAGGCAGAAATACAATTAAATCTCAGTCATTAATGATAAAATTTTGTACATGACACCTTATGTATCAGAGGAAATGGTTACATAAAGGCCGTGTATTATTGTAAACTTTAGTGCTCATGCAAACCTTTATTTAAGTCTTGAATTTTTAAAAAATGAAACAGAAGTGGTTCTTTCTGGTTTGGGGGTTTTGTTGTTCTCTGCTTCCTTTTTTGAAGTGGTTTTGATGAAGTGCTTGCTTCATTTGCTCATGGGTTAGTCAGACATGCCCCGGGGTTAGTATCTTGGGGGGGTCTGCTATTCCTGCAGTGAAATCCAGAAGACAAGCCCAGGCCCAGAAAGCAGAGCTTCAGCTCCATCTTGAGAAGTCACCGCTTTCCAAAGTTCTGCCCTCTCTCTCAGCTGGCATCCAGTGACCCATCAGCCATGCTGCTGCTGACAACGGACAGTCAGGGAGACACTCTGCCATTCTGCCTGTACTTTCAGAGCGAAAATATTTTGGACAAGTCCAGGCCAAGCACTTGGTCTGTGTAAAAAGCTTCCGAACACTGACTTGGTAGTCTGTCCTTTGAACTTCTGGAGCCTGGCTGGGCCTTGGTTTCCTCAACTGCAAAATTGAAAATGTTGTTGTAGGTCCTGCCAGTCTTCGTGTCATGTCACTGGAGAGTCTCATTTAGACAATGGTTTCCACTTAGAGATGGCTAAAGACCAAATCATCATTCATATTCTCCAAGGAAAAAAAATTGGCATAATTTTCTAGAGGGAAATTTTACCTCCATATTCTATAGTTTTATCTTTGTACATGTAAACCTTTTAGCTTCATGTTGGAATAACACATCATGTGTCCTAGTTAGAGTTACTGCTGCTGTGATGGAACATCATGACCAAAAACAACTTGGGAAGGAATGGGTTTATTTGGCTTACACTTTCATGTTATAGTCCATCATCAAAGGATGTCGGAATAGGAACTCAAAGAGGGCAGGAACCTGGAGGCAGGAGCTGATGTAGAGTTATGGAGGGGTGATGCTTCCTGGCTTGCTCATCATGGCTTACTCAGCCTGCTCTTGTCTAGAACCCAGCACCACCAGTCCAAGGATCGTACCACCCACAATGGACTGAATCCTCCCCCAATCAGTCACTCATTAAGAAAAGTGCCCTATAGCTGGATCTTATTAAAACATTTTCTTAATTGAGGTTCCCTTTTTTCACATGACTCTAGTTTTTGTAAATTTGGCATTAAACTATGCAGTACTTCATGTTTTGTTTTCTTCTTGATTTCCATCTGTATCAGCATGTTGTGTCAGCCTTTACAACTGGTTAGGATCGGAACTATAACATACGTGTCGTATTGAGGCAGTGGCCATCCTGCCTTGTCAATGTCATTCCAAAACTGTGCTAGAAAGCCACATTCCAAGAAAGAGCAGTGGAAGCTTCCCTTCTAGGAGAATAGAAAACTCTAGGCAATGAAGAAGAGGTAGAACCTTCTCTTAGGTCATGGCTGTTTTGTGTCAGTCTGTCTGGTTCTGCAATGACCTCACAATGATTTCATCCACTCTCAGGGTCATCAGCTACCTGGCTATGATCCTTCATTCACAGGAGTCAGAGTCCAGGCTCTGGGTTCATGGCTGCACTCTATTGAATTTTCCCTCTATTACCTTCTGCAGTGCTGTAGGTATGGGTAGAAACTGGTTGTGTCGTCTGCACACTGCTACTTCACCTCCCTGGGATCACTGTAATTGAAGTACCGGGCAATTGGGACAGTCCAGTGTGTTAGCTGTCATGTTATGACAAACGCCTAACAAGACATAACTGAAGAGAGGAACTGTTCCAAGAACACAGTCCATCCTGGCAAGAAAGGTGGAGGTGGGGGGGTCACTGGACTGGGGAGTAGACTGTAGAGAATGCTGTTTCCCCCCCATACCCCGCCTTGTTCAGTCTGAGACCACGACACATGAGAGAGTGCTACACACATTCAAGGTGGGTCCTCCACTTCCAGTTGAATACCTCTAAAAATGTCCTCATAGACACCCTCGGAGATTTATGTCCTTGGTTATTCTAAATCTAGTCAAGGTAACCATGAAAATCAATCATCACATTCGGAGATGATCAAGCATTTATAGAGAAAGAACCTTTTGTTGAAATGAAATAATACAGCAATATTTAATATGTGATTCACAAAATCAAAGCTTTGTGTTGAGGGGTTAGAACTGTCACTTATTTGGAGTTTGGGGTGGTAGGTACCTGGCTTTCTACAGACACTCCAAGACATCATCACGTGTATCCCTGAGCTGTCTGTTACCTTGAGTCTCAGCAACTCAAATGGCTATAATTAATCAAAATGAATATATAGTGAATATATATTTATATGGATTTCAAAAGTTTTATAAGACAATAATTTCATGTTCACATACTAAAAATATCACATAAATAATATATATTGTACCAAATAAAATACAGAACTAAAATCAATATTTGAACCATTTTAAACCTAAGGCTGCCTGAAAATATTTTTAATTCCTTCAGTGGATTGTAGTCTGTCTCCAGTGGATGGTAAGGGTCTGGATAACCTATGGATTCCCACTTCCTCACATGAATGAGGCTTGGTGGAGTCCAGCACTGTTGCTTCTGCAGGTCTCTTACGTTCATCTCTCCCTTCTTATGAAATACTTTGGTCTGGTAGCTTGATAATCAAACTCTGCTCCTAGAATACACTTTCATCTTATCCCAATTTATCTTCCTAGTAAAAACCCTCAACCTTGTTTTCAGTTACTCTTTCCACAGCTCACCCGGTAACCTATTTGTCCTAAGACATGAACCTATTTCCCTGTGGTGGAGGTTGGGAAAATAAGGCTTGGAGTTTAAGAGACCATTTCTCACATCTAGAATTCTTTGTAGAAATTTTGAAATATTTCTTTTCCTGGTAGTTAAGTTGAAATTAAACTTGGGACAGTTCTTATGATACTACAAACTTTACCTTTTTAAACCATTTCATTTTTCTTTTGTTTTTCCCTTCATTCATTTTCCTAATGTCTCAGATTGTTAAGAAGAAAATTACTCTTTGTTGTTACAGCAATTCCCCTTAGCTGTTCATTTTCTATACACCCTAAGATTTATGCCTGGTCTTCATTGATCATTACCCAAAGCCAATGTTGGGGATTGTTTCTACACTATATTGATCTCTGCCAAGGAGAATTCCACTGTTGTCACTAACAAGCATATCAAGGAAGCCATTCTGTTTCTGGAGGAGTGGTCGAGGACACATCAGAGTATAACCTATATATCTTCAGGCTGTCATCCTATTCCCTTGCTCTTAGAAATGCTCATCTCATATATAATCATTTAAATGTGTTTACCTACCTGCCTTGTTTTTTAAACATAAGAATGGATATGCCACCATGTCTGCCTGAATATGCCTCCAGTGTTGTGAATTGTTCCCTCTATCAATATAATTTGATGTTTTATGTCTTCTGACTAATTTTGTCTTGAATTCTTTATCAGGTGTCACTCAGATACTTCTATTTATTTTTTCCTTCAACCTTATTGGTATATTCACTTATAGCCTTTGCTGTTGAATCTGCATGTATCTTTGCCAGTGAAGTGTGCTTCTTGTAGACTAGTTCTTCTTAAACTAATTCTGCTCATGATTCCATTTCACTTGATAAATTTTCAAGTGACTTGAGGTATATATACCTGACAAATAAATATGCAAATTTAACATGCACTGACAATAAAGCCTAAAGAAAATGTTGTAAAAACAAATTCTATATTTATAAATATACCTATACCTTTTTATTTATTAAATAAAACACCAAACTTGCAGGATAATGAATGTGTTTATTTTATCTTGTATAAACAATTAAAACTTGGTTGATATTTGGTATTTTGAATTAAAACTTTTAACATTTTCCAAAGTGAATTACTAATTTGCTTTCATAACCGTCGATGCTAAGAATGCTGTTTTGCGTAAATACATAGTACAAAATGGCAGACATATGTCTACATCTGGGCATTTCAGAAATGGTTGGAAATTCTGTTCAAGTCCAAAGCCAAAATTTAATAGTTTTTCATAGAACTCATCAGCAAACTTAAATAGCAGTTTTTAAAACCAAACATTTCAATACAATACAATACAAAGTAAACTGATTTGATAATTTTGTGTTAAGGAATGATGGTAGAAGCTATTAAAACTCTTTGTTTTCTATAATTAGACCACCATGTTTCTATAAGACAGAAAGTTTTGTATGTCCAGTAAAAACACTAGAATTCATAACATAGAGTAGTCTCAAATCCTAGCGAAGGTATTTCATGCAGCATCTGTTTTTTTATAGCATGCGGGCATAGATAATTTAAAGTGCTCATGCTGTGTGGTCAGAATCAAAGCAGCAATCAGATTCTACAGTGTGACATGGAAGTACTGCCAGAGATGCCTCTGATTCACTGCATGTTTGATGATTCTTTATAAACAGAAATAGAGACCATTTACTAAGAAAGAATAGGTGTCGAGTGGAGAGCTGGGAAAAGGATACTCCCCCAAAGACAACGTGTTTGATTTTGGTGTGTGTGTGTGTGTGTGTGTGTGTGTGTGTGTGTGTGTGTATGTTGTGTGTGTCTGTGTCTGTGTGTGTGTGTCTGTGTGTGTGTGTCTGTGTGTGTGCGCGTGCGCGCTGTGTGTGTGTGTGGTGTGTGTGTGGTGTGTGTGTGTGTGTGCTATATTGTGAAATATAGAGCAGAGAATGAACTGCAGGCAACAAACAGTTGGATGGCATTTTTTATCCAATCAGCTAGGCTGTGTGTTTTAATTAAGAAGCTAAGATCATTTATATTCCGGGTTATTACTGAAAGAATGTTGACTGATTCTTTTTTATTTCATTGTTTCTTTCCTCTGGTTGATTCAAATATATATTGTTTTGCTGCTTCTCCATTCATATGAGTAGTTTTCCTATTTTGCTGATTTGGCTGTGATTTATTTATTTTTATTATTATTCTTACAAAATGTATTTCTTCCTGTGTCCCAAGATTAAGACTTTCTTCCTCCTCTGAGTTCTTTTAAGTTTCTTCTGTGGGGCCAGGTTGACCATGAATTGCTTCAGTTTGTGCTTCTCTTGACATGTCGTTATTCTTTATCAGTTTCAGATGACAGCACAGTTGGAGGTGATAATCCTAGTTGGTTGTTCTTCACTTTCTTTCAGAACCTGGACTTTATTCTTCCAAACTTTTCTTGTGCTTAGGGCTGCTGCTAAGAGGTCTGATGCTATCCTGATGGTTAGTCCTCATAAATTTAGGGGCTTTTTCTTGCAGCTTTAATATCTTTTTTTTTTTTTTTGTTTTGTGGTCTTTCAATTTTAACTATGATGTGTCATGTAGACCTAACCACATTTATTTTTGGTTCAAAGTTTTATTTATATAATATCTATGTATATTTATTTATTATATATACTATGTTAAAAATACTATATATAGTTACATTTCCATGTGCTTGAAAGATTTATGCATTAAGAACTCCCAGTGTTCTTCAAAGTTGTGGTTGTGTTAGTCTGTGGAGTGGACAGTTAGTTTAAAAAGGTTTTTAATGCCAGCTACTGTATCATGATTGAACAGAGGACAGAAAATAGCATGAATGATATACAGTATGTTAGGTCATAAGATCCAGAAATAAGTCAAAGGAAATAGTGTTTTCCAGATACAGCAGGGCATTGCCCTCAGGAATGCACGGCAATTGAGACAGTACACCCAAGGCCTGTGAAAGCTCAAGTCAAACGAAATCCTGGCATGGAGGTTGTACAGGGGAGAGGTGGCAGGAAATCCCACCACTAGCTGAAGGGCTATTGGTATTCAGCAGCTGTTGGGAGAGAGAAAGAGTCAGTTTTCTTTAATGATGTGAACCCTCATAGATACTCCATACCCCACTGCCAAGAGGAGTTGGGCAACACACATTATATTCAATGTGTTTAAAAATAAAAGAAGAACACTCAAATTTGGGTAGGTAAGTACACGAGAATGAAGAGGGTGGATCTGGGAGGAGTTAGGGAAGGAGATGTGAATATGATCAAACACTGTATGAAATGCCCAATGAATTAATAAAAACATGATTTAATGAGAAAATAAAATTAGTAATTCAGTGAAAAAAAGGACAAGGTTAGTGCGGGGGGGAGGGGGGGACGACACAAATAAGAGATTGGGATGTGAAGGGACTGAGAGGAATGTCATGAAGTAAGAAAAGAACAAGGGGTAAAAATGACTACATAATAAAGAGAAATGTCAAAACAAAATTGCATAAACATCAGGATGAGGGCCAAGCATGCAAGTTGTCTAAAGATAAAATAAGGTCAATATAATGCTGTACAGGAAATGGAGAAAAGTGGATGCATAAGAGGCAAAAATAAAGTTCCAAGTAAGGTCAGTACGAGGAACTGGCGTGGCTTCTCACCTGTTGTGCTGTCGTCTTCAAGGTCACTTTCAGAGAGTAAGACCCTGACAGGGAGTGGGTGAGCACGCAAAGCAGGGGAATGAAGCTTTTGTTGTGTGGCTCAGGATCACCCTATAATAATCCTGACACCCTGGGAATGATAATTCCGCAGGGGACTCATCATGTCACTGGATGCCCATAGATAAGGAGGGACAGCAGAACCCTGGGTCATAGATCAACATTTAAATTTTTGTTTACTATTTTTCAGTCAAATGCTAACATCCCATTGGCTGGAGCACTGGGTGTGAAAAAAACAGGTGCTGAATAATTTTCATCATCGTTAGCTTATTGGAATCAAATTATTTATCTATTTATTATTTTTTAATTTAATTTTTTTTTTTTTTGGTTTTTTGAGACAGGGTTTCTCTGTGTAGTTTTGGTGCCTGTCCTGGATCTCGCTCTGTAGACCAGGCTGGCCTCGAACTCACAGAGATCTACCTGGCTCTGCCTCCCGAGTGCTGGGATTAAAGGCGTGCGCCACCACCGCCTGGTGAAATCAAATTATTAAAGCTCTACTAAAACTTGGTTCTTTCTGCAATTTTGTAAGAATTTTAAATACCAGTGAAGTTGACTCCAGAGGTGTTATTAATTTTGGCAGGTATTTCACAGTGTTGATTCATAAACAAAATAAATCATCAATAGAAAGGGGTCATGGATACCTGTTGAATGTGTTCTAGTTTAAACCTCTGTTCTGCAAACCATGCTAGGGTGCCACATTCACAAAGTATTCCCTGTCCCTCTCCTGTCTGACACTCAGCTGCCCTGTCCCTCGCTGCCTCAGAGGTTGGTTAGAAGGTCCTGCTTTACCCAGTGATTTCCTACTCTTTTACCCATACCACTTAACCAAGAGTGGCCAATGGCAGCTTCCCAACCCCTGGTCTGAACTGACATTCTCACTGTTGCTGCGAAATCCCACAGTAGAGTAGAAGACTTTGTTCCTCCCCGGGAAGCCGACAGGTCCACCTGCCAGTTTCTTTTGGAAGTCTCAGAGATTCGTGACTGAGACATCTGGATTCAAGTCAGCCCTTGTTTGTCCCTGAAGCTCCCATCATGCCCTGCCTAGGCCTCCATGCTCTGTTTGCTGATGGTTTCCATGGTCCTGTGCAGGGTGAACCGAAATCACCAAGGCTGGCTAAAATTTTCACAAGCCCATGAACTCTAGTCACGAAGTCAGAAAGAGGTTTTATTATAGAATAAAGGCTTTATCAACATGGTCTTTCATATTTATGTTCATGAGTCAATAATTTTCTGAATGGACACTGTTGCCCATTTTCTAGTGCACACAGACACACTCCTTTCAGTCTTCGATGTATGGTGGATTTTTTTTTTTTTACAAAAACTATGTAACCAGCTAGTTTGAAGTAAAAATGTTGTTGTTACTAACAATTTATATGTGATGATGTAGCCAGTTTTTTGAGAAAATGTTCATTGGATAGATTTCAGGTTTACATTTAAGTAAAGTCAAGCTAATATGTGTGCACATGTGTTTTCTCTTTAAATATAAATAGTCTTTTTATCTAAGGACTTCCATAAAGGTAAAAATTGTATTTTCTGTTCAGTCTTTTTTACTTATTTGTTTGAAGCTCCTTCAAGTGAACACTTTCTGGTGTTATTTCTGCTTTTAAAATAACTTCTTAAGCTGGTTCTGTGTTTATAGAAGAAGAATCAGTATGGTTTGAAACTTGAAATCATATGGGTTTATTCAGTTTTTGCACTTGAGATAACTACATGTATCGTGATAGTCATTAGAAGTGCTTCAAGACGTCTGGATGTTGCAGGCCAGCAACAGTGGCCTTCAAGCTCCCGTTCATCTCCCTGACACAAGGGTTATCCATCCCCACTGAACACCTGATGGGTGAGCTAAATATCAGTTTTTAACCTGTGGGTCACAACCCCATTGGAGGGCGAATGACCCTTTCACAGGGGTCACATACCAGACATCCTGCACATCAGATATTTACATTAGAAATCATAACAGTAGCAGAATTACAGTTAGAAAGTAGCAACAAAAATTATGAGGAACGGTATTAAAGGGCCACGGCTTTAACAAGGTTGAGAACCACGGAGCTAAAAGGAGTCTGCTCTGCATCCCTTACAACCTATCTGCAGAGTCTGCATGATGCAGAGGACCCTCACCATGGGCAATATTAAATGCATGGACCTGTGGCCAAGAAGACTTGGATCAGTTCAGACACGAGTCAAGTTCAAACTCACAGAAATGACCTTATATTCACATCACAAGTCACTTTGTATCTTCTGTGCATGGGCAGCAGTCAGCTCACTGACATGAAGGACCCCAGATTGTCCTGTTGGGATTGTTCTCCCCTGTTATTCTGCAGCTGTTTTGATCAGCTATGAAGTTTTGCATGGCCCTAGTTCCTGGTCTTGCAACTGAAGAGGTGAGCGCTAGATTGGTCATTCTCATGGCTGTCTGCCTGGAGCACCACTGCCTAAACCCTTTGGCCAGAGCAGTCCCTTGAAGAGTCCTCTGCGTTATTGAAAGTTGCTTCATTTCAATGCACGCAACCAGGCAACTTTAACTCGGTTAACTTCATGGGCTGGTGATCATGGCTGTGTGCTATGTGCATACTCTGCTTCTCTGAGGATGACTGTGCTACCTGCATGCTTTATTTCCTTCCCTTCTTGTCTTTGCAGATTATGGCACCATTAAGAAAGTACGGGCCCCCATGAGTCAGGCCTCAGGCAGCTGTTTGCTGGAAGAAATTGAGCTTTTCCCAGAGAGGAGGCGGGAACCCATCAGGAGCCTGCAGATCCTCCACAGCCAGAGTGTCCTGTTCGTGGGGCTTCAGGAGCATGTGGCCAAGATCCCCCTGAAGAGGTGCCCCTTCCACCAAACACGCAGGTAAGGAATCCCCAGGGTGAGGGCATCTGTGCCGAGAAGACTTTCCAATCTCCTGCAGTCAGAAGTGTGTAGGAACTTACATCTATATACATCTTACGTTCCAGGATGCAGGGTCTTCATGGATATGAGTTACTATGATGCCACTAACCCTTGGTTGTCATTGGAGGAGCCACGTGGGTAACAAGTATGAGCAGTCATAGGTGTGAAGATAAAATTTTCAGTATATATTAACTCTCAGTGACAATGCTACAGTTTAGTGCCCCCGCATAAGTTAATATTTTATTTGAATACAGACACGTGCACACACACACACACACGGGAGGGGAGAGGGAGGAGACAGAGAGAGAGAATGTGAGATAAAGGAGGCCCGTGCTCTTCTTAGAGCTCACTGAGAAGCAGCACTGATGCTGGTCCCAAGTTTCATCTTCATAGATCATCTACTGCATATTGTCCTGCTCCCTAGCAGCCTTGGCTACAGTTTATTCCTAAGGTTCCATCATCATGTAGGCATTAGAGACAGGAAGGAAATCTTGCAGGTACAGGGAGAGCCAAGTGCCATGAGGACTTCCCCTACCCCCTGCTCTGGCCTCTTATTTTCTAAGGAGTGTCCAGAGTTGACCACAGTGTACTTTGTAGTTTGGAAACCCGTAAGCCCAGGTGCTTAGGAAATGAAAGGGGACTGTGAACTCCTTAAACATGACTAGTACTGTAATGTTTGCAGTCTTGGGAACTAGAAATGAATTCTGGCCTCTGACACAATTCTGCTCTAGAGAGGCTTGGTAGCCTTGTTCATGCACGTTCCCCTAAGCAAGGCATACCTGAGGGCTTAAGTGGAGGCGACATTTTTCACTGTACTGCTTGTAGGATTCTGCCATGCACAGGCCATTCTGTTTCTATACAGGGAGCCTAAGGCAGGAAATTCATAGCATGCCTGTCATCTATAATTTTGACCCTGACTCCCAAAGTACTTTAGCCTTACCGTCTCACCTCACATGTGTGACATTCTATAGAATCAAATGGGATAATATATACATAGTAAAATCACAAGGTCTTGGCATGTTCTTATGTAAAAGGAAGGGTGTTTTTCTTTCTTTTTATGCATAACTATTACAACGTTCCATCCAGGATTATTCTATAAAATGAAATCTGCATGACATTCCTCAGAATCATAAAAGTTAATACTATAGGGCACTCTTATTGAGTAAGTTGACTATAAACGTTATCAGTGGATAGTGACATTTATCAGCAACCCTCTTTTGTACATGTCTGATTTCTAACGTTTACCAATGGCTGTTTGAAACTTCTTCCTGTGTATATTTCTGCAAGTCTAGTCTGAAGCACATGTCACCACTTTCTGGGTGCTGATCATTCTCTGGATAACAGGGACAGCTGGGGGATTGCCCAGAGCAATATCCTAGCCAAGTATGGCTGGAAGGATACCAGTTTGCCAAGTCTCGCTCTGGCAGAGCCAAGTTCTCCTGGGGACTTGTTCAGGTCAAGACAGGATAATAGTCAGAACAGCATGGGCCTGTGTTATGTGAGAAGTTTCTGGCACTGAACAGGAGTGCAGTTGCAAAGCATGACAAAATTCATTGCTCTCACTCTACCTCACTTCAACAAGTCTAGGTCACCTCAGCTCCCTTCAGCTCACTGAACTAAATCATGGGTCATTGTGGCAGTTTGAATATAATTGGACCCCATAATCATGGGGAGTGGCACTATTAGGAGGTGCCACTTTGTTGGAGTGGCTATGGTCTTGTTGGAGGAAGTGTGTCACTGTGGAGGTGTGCTTTGAGGTTTCCTGTGCTCAGGATACTGCCCAGTGTATCAGTTGACTTCCTGTTGCCTGCAAGATGTAGGATGCTCAGCTACATCTGCCTGCATACCACCATGCTACCTGCTATGATGATGATGGACTGACCCTCTGAAACTGTAAGCAAGGCACCCCAATTAAGCATTTCTTTTTTTTTTTGCAAGAGTTGCAATGGTCATTGTTTCTCTTAACAGCAATAAAAACCCTAACTAAGACAATCCTATTACCAAGAGAGGTACGGTACCCACTATCTTTCATACTATGGTCCATCAACCCAGTCTTGAATCCACAGAGGCTGGAGCCACCAGGTGCAGATTCCAGAATCGAGCAGTTATTGCTTCCTTCGAGGAGAATAAGGCCACATGTGTATCTTCATTAGCCCCCGCAGGAGAGGAGACGCTCATGTTTCTCTCATAGCTGAATCTCCCCTCTGTTTATTTTTCCCTTGCTCAGAGTGAAACAGCAAGAGAGCACAGCTCCATTGTGAGCAGAGACACTGGGCTTCTGTGTGCTGCAGTCGGTCGGCTTGTGTTTGGCCCTTAGTGTTCCATCTGAAAAGGAAATTCTAAAGACTGCAAACCAAGCATCCCTCTGTATGTCTTCTAATGTGCTGCTTCTCTAAGTGTCCTCTGCATGTGGAAGGATGGGAGAGCCTCCCCAGTTAACACTCACAAGAAGACTCTATTTCATAAACACTACCTGCTTGGATGTTTAGAATGAATTATAGGAAAAAGAGAATGTTTTTAGACAATTTTCATTGTCTAGAAATGGACTTAATGAAGCCCAGTGATTAGGAATAGACTAATAACAGGGTTGCGTGATAATTTTGTTGTCAAATATCATTCTGTAGTAAAATATCAATAATTTGGTTTTAGCGTTAGGAAATCAGTTTTATAAGTGAAATTTTACAATATTTAAAAAGAGAAAGTGAGCTTATGTAAATAATGTGTCTCAAATGTAAATATGACACTTTTTTTTAGCATGGTCCTAAATTTTAGCTTTTTATTTATCTATTTATTAAGATCATATATTGACAAAGACATCATAACAAAATGTCTTATGAATTTTAAAATGTCCCATAGCCTTATAAATTTAAGCATTAAAAAAATTTTCTTAAAAGTATCCAATTTATTTAAACTTTCTGTAAAACTCTAAAATATTTTTTGAAGAAGTTTAAGATTTCTCAACTGTGTTTTTTGGTAGTATCCAACTAAAATACCTTTTTATTTCAAGAATGAAGACATAGAGCACAATCATAATTTGTAGAAGGCAAAACCAAGTTTCAACAGTGTAAACAATTCAGTGTCTCTAAAATCAACCAAGTAGATCACTCTTATGTTACAAAAACTGTCTGCAAGCAAAATAAGTCTCTGTATCTGAATGCATGGAGTTGCAGCTTTAATACCTCATTAAACCAGCATTGTTTTAAATCTTCTTTCATAAACCTAGTTTTCAGGACAGGACAGGAATTATCATGTGAAAATCCATCATAATCCAAAATCTTGGATTATGTTGTTGCCTTGGTAGGCCCATTCCATGTGGTCACCTTTTATCAAGATGGTGATAGAGTCACATGACCTCCCTCTTCTCCAAACCTAGTCAAAATGACTTTTGCCCACATGGCTGCACTTAGTTTTGTTAAGATGGTGGCAAACCACTTGTTTCCCATAACAGTTCCAATTTAGGGTTACAAGTTTTTTATTTTGTTTTGTTTTTATTTAAACTGTTTGGCCTAATGGCTCAGGCTTCTTGCTATCTAGTTCTTGTATCTTAAATTAACCCATTTCTATTCATCTATAAGTTGCCACATGTTCCGCGGCTTTACCTGTTGTCTTTATATGTTGCTCCCTGGATGGCGGGCTGGCGTCTCTCTCCCAGCCTTCCTTTTCCCACAATTCTCTTTTCCGCTTGTCCCACCTATACTTCCAGCCTGGCTACTGGCCAATCACCATTTTATTTACCAATCAATCATCCACAGCACTTCCCCTTTTCTTTTTTTTCCAAAAAAAAAAAAGATTTTAACTTTAACATAGTACAATTACATATAACAAAACCATGATCAAGCAAGAATTATAGTTATAATATCTAGTCTATTTGTATTTGGCAAAAATAAGGAAGATATCTTATCTATCATATATTTGCCCCAACTTTACAGAGGAACTTTGGATGACTGTCCAGGCTGCCAGCTGTCTCTGTCTACTCTCACAAGACTCCCAAAAGTTGCTTGTGTCCTTCTCCCATTTCTCAAGTAATATTATATCCTTCTGAGGTCTTTGATATAGTTGAAGACTTGCTAGTTATAATTTCCTTAGTTATGATAAAAGATAAGTTAGATATGAAACCTTAGAGTAAATATGACATTTTTGAGGAGGAAAAGTATATCACAAAATCTTTATATTTTTCTTTTATTGATTAACTGCTTTCCAAAGACAATTCATACAATTTTAGTAGTTTTTACATTTCTATTACATTTTCTTTGATTATTAAGCCAACTCTGAAAGTAGAGTACCAGTCCATTCTCATTGTTTAGATAAAGGTGTGAAAGTCTAGATGTCAGTGCCCTGCTTAAAGTCACATATCTCCTTCTGTGACACACTGAGATCAGGGCCAGCCTGTATGCACCCCAAATCTATGCTAATGATTTATTGGCAAAACTGATGGTTTGCTCTTGGTACAGAGCAGTCCTCACAGATAGAGTCGGATCTCATGTGGAGCTGCTGGAGTCAGGACAGACTGTATAGGACCAGGAACATGGAACTTGCTAAGCATGATATCTGCCTATCAGCTTCCTCATTTTGTGCTTGCCATATGGCAGATGGAACCAGCATGGAACTTTCCTCAAGCACCCCAAGCTGAGTATCTGCTGCAGTTTTTCTCAGGGTGATCCTACACCCTTGGGGGAGGCTGTCAACACTGTCCATGACTCCTCTTCATTGTAGCTCAAAAAACAGCATGGTAGCATAGGCATTTCTCTAGAAGTTATTTTACAAAAAAAAAAAAATACCTTAAAGTTATTGTTTAGTCAAATTTTATTACAAACATGAGTAAATATATTCGTTTTAATGTTAGCATGCTTGGATGCTGCCATTCAATAATTAGCATAGATAATCATACAGATGGTGGAGCCAAACCCAGAGCCTTGGAGTTGGTGTCATCTCTTTAAATATCCTTTTTTTATACAATGATTGAGCACATATATTTATATGTTTCATGTCATGAGTTGATATTTGCTGGATTTTGATGTACCTGGAAATCTAACATCCCAGCTGTACGTCAATGTTTGACAGTACCTCATGAGTGCCACCTCCTGGGCACTTTGCTCTTGGTGTACACTGCCAGTGTCAGTATGTGACCTCTGAAGAAAGAGCACGGGATGGAACTGACAGAAAAGCCAATAACTGAATCCCTGCCTGACTTACATTCCAGTGCAAAATCGGAACCTGGCACTGAGAGAGTTGATAAGCTTGGGCATTGGACTTGGAAAGTTCCCATTTCACCATGCCAGGAAGCAGAGATGACCACAAGAGTCAGGCTTTCAGAGCCATATCTAGAAGTCAGCCTTTCATCCCCTCCTTCCTCTGAAGTCTTGCACATCCTAAGATAGCTACAGCTCTTGAAGTCTCTGCAAAAGAAAGCTTGGAAGGGAGGGCTCAGTGGAAGGACTCATACTGTTAAAGGCATTTTAGAAAGTGTGTACTGACTAGACCTGCAGCTCAGTAAACTTTCTTTGCAATAGGAAGGAAAATACTCCAAGTATACAATTTCTATAGCAAGGAATGAGCTTCACCCTGCCCAACCAAGGTTATTGGCTGAGCAAAGCTTGACAGTGAACAGACAGGTAAAATATATGAGCTGCCTTAGGATTCAGACAGTTTATGACTTATATAACCAATCAAGACCAGAAAAGAACATCAGCACTTAGATGCAGTATTCTACAGAAAAACACCAAAGCATAAAGGGCCGGGGCCAATGCTACATACAGGACAACCAAGGTGCCTGCTGATCCAGAGGGTTCTCTGAGAAGCTGAGCCATTGAAGAACCTGCAGCTGTTGCTTAAGTGAAGCAAGACAGGAAGCCAGTACCTCTGCAGAGCCCCAGAGGGGTGAGCAGAGTGATGGGGCCCAACTTCATGAGATCAGCCCTAGAATTCACAGAGCAGGGAGGCAGGAAGGGGATGACTATATAGCAACTCCTGGAAACCCACTGTATCCTAGGATCTAACTATTGAGACATTCTGTTGAAGCTTAAGAAGGTATGTCGCCGCTGAGCCATACCTGATGGTTTGGATGGGCTTATGAATGGTCATCAGCGTACTGGAGTGAAAAACATCCCTGTGTGTGTTGTGTTTAAGTAAAACTCAGCGGGATACATGTGGCCTATAGACTTTCATTCACTAAATCCTGAGTTAAAATGGTATGTCTTTTGATTGGATGTATTTCTATTACATATATGTGAATACAAGTTATTAAACTTACTAAATAAATTATCAAGTTGCAAATACAAAACCTAATATTTTCTGAACCTCATAGAATTTCTTTACTTTGGAAACTCTCATGTATTGTTTATTTTTTATTTGACACTCTTTGCACTTTGCAAGATAAGATTAGCCCACCAGGCCATAGAGCTTGCATTCTGTGTATGAGGAATCCATCTGAATCAAAGACAGTGTGTGTAAGCAGCAATGCTTACATTCCTAGAGCATGAACTAAACACAACATAGTTTCTGTCTTGCTGCAGAAGCTTGAGCCCTAAGGCCTGGCTGGTCTCTGGCTCCAGGTTCCTTGGGCCTCCAGCACTATATGCACCTTAAAAGAATGCATAGTACATATTTGATGAATTAACACATGGGTACTGCTTCTGCCTTCTCTGCTCTCTTTTCATAACCTAGTGGGCAGGGGGAGTGGTTTAACATTTTGTGAAAATATGGAAAGGCACGGTGATACAAATAGCAAGAAGAGTAGAGGCCCATGATGCTTCAGTACCTCCATTGTATGACTTAACTAGGGAGAAAAGCAAAGCTGCCCCAGGAACAAACATAGCCTACATAAGAAATGGGAAATGGACACTTCTAGAATTGAATTTGATAGAACTAGAAAGAAAGGTAGAATCATTAAGAAAAAGTCTTGGGCTTCACCGGGCAGAGCTTGTATCTTGTCACTATTAATTCGGTTAGTATGTAATAGTGTCATTAAGCTAAAGGAATTAATACCTCATTAAGAATATTTGTATGGAAATTAAGTACTGTAGTACATTCATTGCTTTTAAAGGGCAATGTTTCAAAGGTAAACTTAATAGGTTGTCACCATTATTAATTAAATGTTCTCTGAAGACACTCTGTGCACAATGGGAAAGTATAACTCGTGCTGGGAAACCAGTATCTTCCATGGTCCCAGGGATGCACCTTCAGTTAACAGGTTGCATATCATTCAAGCATCCAGGAGGAACTTTTGATGAACATTCACTTTTCAAAGCAAATATTCTCCTTCTACAATTAATTTATCGATTTCCAAATCTCAGTGTCCTGAAGTTTTAACTACAGTGGCATTCTTTCACTTAGCCTGTGGAGTCTGTGGATTTCTTTCATCAGTTCATTCACAAAGCATTTATAGCATTTAATACATTCCAAACACGAAACCAATCCCTAAGTATATGATGACAGATGATACATCCCTGACCCTGCCTGTGTAGGGCTCAGAGTCTAATGAGAAATTCTGCCATAAATAAAATTATCTGAATATCTAATGTAGAACTGAGTCAAAGGTGGTTGGGGTTGTATTACATTTTATTCCAAAATGGATTTATCATTAAAACCGATCCTAGACCATGCTAGGAATTAATCCCCTCACCTGATTTCCAATTATTTTTAAGTCATGTCTGAATTATAACTGGTTTTCTAATTCTCAGCTTCTAGAACTAAGCAACAAGACATGACAGACACCTTCAATGGATTTTTCACTCAGTGGGTTACTTTGAAGTCATTAAATGGTGACTGTGACAACTTCTCTATGCCTGCAATGATTATAACTGTCTAAATAAAGAGCAGGGAGAGAAATCATATGTACCCACATGCTTGTATCATCCTACAAAGCTGTCTGTAGAAGGAATTCCATGTGGGTTCAGGCTGTAACAAAACATCTTTTAGCATTATTGTAATATTCCATGAACCTTGCCAAGTAAAGAGGAAGTTCTCAAAATGTGTTGGAAAACAGAACAAAAACTTCTATGACCTTGACTAGTGCTAATAATTGTATATTACCTTATTATGCATTGTGTGATTATTAGAAAAAGGCTTGACATAGGCAGGATATGTATGAAGTATGCACTATTTGATAGGCTTCCCACTAAAGGTAATGTAGTGTGATACACTCAAAATCCCTAGGACTGATCACCTTAGTGGGTCTCATGAAGTGAGCCTTCATTTCATGATAGATCTGCCTCTGGCAATAATAACAAATATTGGTACAGCTGTACTGTATAAACAAAGAAAATGTATGCACAGCATCATATAGAGGCATTGTGGTCTACTTATCTTCTATAGTACCAAGCTCTCATGTCCACACGTTTGGATCACAAGTGCTTTTCTTCTTTGTCTCTTATTTGTGAACTATTTCAGTGTAATCATGTTACTGCTATGGTGGTGGGGGCAGCAAACAGGTTTATAAGAACAGTCAAGTGTGCTAGAAACACTCTATAATGTTGAGTATAAAATTGATTCCTATAGGCTCTGAGTTTACCTTAGCATTCCTTTAGCTCACCAGCAGTTTGTGATTCTCCTTCCTGTTGAATATTTAAAGACAGCAAAATGCTGGTCCAAATGGAAATGTAAGCAATCAGTGTGTTCTAACCAGTCAGCTAGGTAGTTTTATTTGTCAGTGGAGAAATACAGCTAAAAGACCTTACTAAGCATATGCATCCCTATTTAATAGCTACTCCACAGATCTTCTTTGAGCTTCAGGTTCATAGCTGTGCAAATGGTTCCATGAAAAACCCAAGCTGCAGCAGCATCCTTGACTCCAGACCTGCTCCAAAACTGTCAATAACAGCGGTGACTGAGCTCCCCCTAAGATTTTTGTTGCTATATAATTTACTGATCTCATGGTTTTAAGAATGGAACCATTACCATGAAAATATCTTACCTATAAAAACATTATGAACTTGGAACTCATTTGGACCCGGGATAGCCATCAGTATATGACAGTGAGCAAGAATTCAGACTCCCTGGGTCTGTGATCAGAAGAGCAATAGCAGAAACTGAAGTTACATAATAGTTTAGCACATTATAAGAATTTTCTTTCCTGATGAAGTGTTGCTGCTGGTTAATATAGGTCCTTCTAGGATGGCATTGCCCATGAGTAATCTTTTGTACTATATGCACACTCCATCAAAAATTAGGTTCAAAACCTCCCCATGTTCCACTTGTAAGTTAAAAGCCAACCATACCAGTTGAACATTGTCATGATTGCTAATGTCCCAGGAACTGGAATACTGAGGCAGTAGGCCATCCAATTCAAGATCAACCTTGGCTACATACAGGCAACCTGTCACATAAAATACAATAAGTTAGGGCAGTCTGAGCCAAACTGAAGACAAATTGACAGATCCATAGATTACTTTTTCACAGCTGTACCTATTGTACCATATTCTGCTCTGTACAACACATTCTTCACCAAGCGCTTTATCTTTCTGAGAAAATAAAGAGACTCAGATGTGTGCAAGAAATGTGCTTTCTTCTCGGTGTTTTGTTTGCCCTTTGAAGTGTGCAATAGTTACAGGGTAGCCTCGGTTTTTAAGGGGCCTCAAAGGCTCTTGATTCGGTCCTCAGGCTTTGGAGATGAGCTTCTGTTGCTTCAAGTTTTGGTATCCTGCCCACCTGAGCACCTCCCAAGTGAGGCTTTGCCAAAACCTTCTGTCTTTTCTATTGTAGCAAGAAAGAATAAAGATTTGGGGGAAGTAATTTTGCGTGTGTTCAACAGTAGGATGCTATTTTCATAACTGACAGAATCATTTTTTAAATCCTGCTGCTGTAGTTTCCTTGGCCCAGGAACAATTCTACACTTGATAATTATGGTGTAGTATATTAAATGTTAATGTTTTTGTTTTAGAATAGCAGATATTTAAATCTAAGGGGCAAAATTATTGTCAAGAGACCAGATAAAATCATACTAGTAATTGGTTTTCCCCAAGTTCTTCACAATGTTGATGTGACTTTTTCTGATCAAGTACCTCAAACTCATTGGATTTTTAAAAAATCTTTATTCTTTCTTGCATTCTTATTGAGTTTTAGAGTAAAGAAATGAAAATTTAAAAAGGAAATGCCACTTTTACTATAGCTACATCTATCAGAAACTTGCCTTTTCCATATGGTCTCTTTAAAAGACCCAACTTCCAAAAATAATAAGTCATAGTGGTTGGCGTAGAGTAGAACGGGAGGAAATTATAAGTATGTAGGCTTTCTATTGAATGGGCAATTGTGTTTGGATAGCAGTTGAAATATTTAAAGAGTTATGGAATGTTAGAAACAACCAGAGCCCTCAGCATGGTAGAAAAACAGCTGTTATTACAGGCAGAGTTTCGGAGTCCAAACCCTTCACTCTAGGTGCAGAAGCCCTGCTTCAGGTCTCCATGTGGGCTTTGCAGGCAAGGAGGATCCTGAGCACAAGAGGAAGTCTGTCAAACGTCTCCCCTTTGGGAAGCTGGTTTTTACCTGGTGGTCATGTTATTTAATAGAAGAACAGGAAAAGGAACTTGAGCCCTTTGGATGGTTCTCTAAGTGTAGCTGTGTTACAGTCACCCATGATGGTGCAAGTGAGGCCACAGACAGAGCAAATCCCAAGGTGAGGGGCGTACTTGGTGTGTCTTTCTATCAGTGAGGAACGACTCCTTGGCCTCTCTCGAGAGCTACAAGCAGAAATGCACTGAGCTAGTTCAATACCAGGTCACTCCCAGTTCCAGTCAGCCTGTCACAGCCAGGTAATGTCCAAGCAGGAAGCAGGGGGCTTTCAGTCCTGCCCTGAGCCCCCACCTCACCTAGGTCTGCTTCATAGGTCACACTTGAAAGATCGCCTTCTTCCCAGGAACATCCTGTGGTATAGTATTTTCCTACAGTACGTGACCTGCACAGTCAGCGTGTTTCCATGTCTGCTTTCAGTGCCTGCATTGGTGCCCAAGACCCTTACTGTGGCTGGGATGTGGTGATGAAGAAGTGCACGAGCCTGGAGGAGAGTCTGAGCATGACTCAGTGGGAGCAGAGCATCTCCACCTGTCCGGTATGTGCCTGGCCCATCCAACTTCCAAAAGTAGTGTCCGTAGGAGGCGGTCCTCTGTGGCTCGCCTTTCCGGGTGGATCCACTGTTGCAAACCCACGTTTGTGTTTCCTAAAGTTGTTCTATTCCTGGCCTGCAGGAGGGCCACATAGGATGCTCTCATCTGCTTTACATTGATTTGAAATACTTAAGATTCAACAGCACTGCTCAGCATAAGATCCTAGCCTTTACAATTTTTTTTTTATTTATTTATTTTTGTACAGAATTTGGTGTGGACTCTGGTCCCTGTTACACTAATAAAATGTGAACTTCCACACTCATTCATTTCCCTTGGGGGCTGGAACTCCAGAAGCTGACATAAGCAGAGGTTTGAAGAATGAGTTAAAGGATATTACCGTGGACCCACGTGGAGCAGATTCATAGACCTTGGTCAGGGTCATTGGAAGGCCTGAAAGAAGTGGCCTTGTGTGCATTCCCAGATGGGACCCCAAGGAATGAAGAAAAACTGGCCTGTATTTACAGCCAGACCCTGAATCCAAGAAAAGCAAATCTCACTGTGAGCTCGGTGTGTCTGCTTGGATCCTTGCACAGAGAAACCCATTTTCCTTTATTTCTGTCTTCTTTCTTGTGTTCTAGCATATGACCAGTAGCTAGCAACTCGAAAGTACGGGGGCGGTTGTCACTTTGTGTCACACAGCTGTGGATTTCCGCTTGTTGGTTCTAAGCACTTCTGCAAGGCAGGGGCCTTACTTCCCCTGGATGTTTTAGACATGTCTCAGGTTTCTGAGTTGCCAATGCAACTTCCAGAAACTGCCCCTTCCCTATCTTAACTGTGTGCTAATGAAGCCTGTCCCTCAGCTTTTAAGGAAATGGAGCAGAGTAAAACTTGGAAGGTCAGCATCCTTCCCAAATGTTCCTATGGGTGGCGAGTTCTTCACACAGAGGATCCTGTGTGGACATCATTGCTTCTAGGCATTCAGTGCTCCCAATGAAGGTTAGCTTTGACCAGTGGTTCTCAACATCTGGGTTGAGATCTCTTCGGGGATCAAAAGATGGGATCACATATCAGATTTCCTACATATCAGATATTTACCTTATCATTCATAATAGTAGCAATATTATAGTTATAAAGTAGCAATGAAAGTAATTTTATGATTGGGGGTCAGCACAACATAAGAAACTTTATTAAAGATTTGAGAACCACAGACTTAGACCCTTCAGCTTTGTAGTGCTAGATCTTTGATTATAAAAAGGAAGCTCTCTTCCATATCTCTTGAAAATGGTTTGAAAAATACCATGAATTGAGGACATCTCCTTCCCAGTGCTGAACATGTAAAGAGCACAAAGGCAGTGAATGTAAATTTCGTGTAGAAAATAAAAACGCAGTGAACAGCATCCAGAATGTCAGTCTGTGCAGACATATCCTCATGGACAGTCAGTGCATCTCTCTGCAGGTTTTTGACCTTGCATTCTTAAAGGTTAAAAAAGGTAGAAGAAGCAGATAATATAACTACAGTTTGTCTTAAATGGTAAGAACACTTCTCCTGCACCTAGGGTTTATGTATGTGAGCACCTGAGCTGAAATGATTATGCAGAGGAAAACTCACCCCTATGTATTTGCTTTATAACAGGTCATGTCTTGGATATTCTACAGAAAAAAAAAATATGAAATAGAAAGATCCAATGTTTGAGGCATGACCAAAATGTTGCCACCCATGTTGTCTCAAGCTAATGAGAAGGCAGTTTCAGTTGAATTCTCAAGACAGCATGGATATGCTGTGGTGCTTAAATCACAGTTCTGAGATGTGATCACATACCTAGTGTAAGCCACACATAACAAGGTCCATTTTCTAGACACGGGTATGTCTTTGATATAGAACCCATCCTCTTACCCAATAGATTTGTCTACATCAATATATACTTTTGGCAAGCTAAGAATATTAAAAGGAAAAAAACCAGCAATAATCTTACTTAGGTTTTAAGTTTTTTACTTTAAATGTCACTTCTGTATTATCTACTCTTTTATTTCACTAAAATGAAAGATTACACTTATTAGATAAATCTGTGACATCCACATTTAATGAGTTTGATATGATATTGATCGTAAAGTATGTGCTTTATATGTAGCTGTCATTTTAATGTAGTCTCTTTAGTTGAATTTTCCATACTGAGGCCTAAACCTAGGAGTCCACACTTGGAGGGCCAGTGCTGTGTCGTTGGGTTAGGTCTGACCTTGTAGGTGTGGTGTTGAGTAGGTTCTGAGACGAAAACTGATTTTAGACATAATAAATGCCAGGAGAATTTTGCTGTCAGTTAACATTTCTTGTTCCTTCAAAAGGACGCTTACCTACATACTCACCCAAAGCAAGTAGAATTTTATATATAAGTTGAGGCCCTTTGAAGGACAACAAGCATTTCCTATTCTATGTAAAAGTGTATGTTGAAAGAGACATGATCTTCTTACACTGAGTTCAATGAGTCAAGGACATGCTGATAGGGAGTTGCACCCCCAACACACTTATGTAAACCCACCAAGGAAGTGAATCTCCATACTCCTGGGTCAGGGACTGGAGAGGTGGGCTCACAGTTAAAGAATGTACACTGCTCTTGCTGAGGACCCAAATTTGGTTTCCAACACCCACACTAGGAGGCTCACAACTTCCTTAATGTTACCTCCTGGCTGATATGGGCACCTGCATCTCTCCACACACAGACACACATATACAAATAACTAAAACTAAACTAGATAAATCTTGAAAAAGCACTCCGGATCTGTGACATGGCAGCAGTGAGTGTCCCAGTACAGACTTTCCAGTCAAACTTCACATACTATGTGTGATTTACAGGTGTCTTAGTTTGGTTCTGGTGCTATAGGAGAATAACTGAGACTGAGTCATTTGTAAAGCACAGACATTTATTACCCACAGTTCTGGAAGCCAAAAGGTACCAGATCAGGCACCAACGTTTGCTCTCATGTGAATTTCTTGCTGGGACCCAACATGGGGGAAAGGAGAATGGCAGTGGAGCCAGGGCCACACTGGCAATCCTCTAGAAAAACATGTAACAAGTCCTCCAAAGAGGAATCTTCATGGCCTGATCAGCTCTTAACAGCCCACTTCCTAATGCTATCACCATGGCAACACTTGAGTTTTGGAAGAGGCACCTCAAACCATAGCAAGCATTCTCTAGGGCTTTCACTTTCACAGCGATAACAAAAAAAGCACACCTATTTTCTGCTAAAGAAGACCAGTTTTAAGATGGCTATACATTTTTACTCTAGAAGACTGTAAAATACTTTATTGACATGCTACTTTCCTAAAAATTATAATTAAAAATATTCTCTCCAGTTGTAGTGCTTAAGTAATATACTTAAACTGGTATGTGCAGGCCAAGGTCAATTACATATCCTTGCCTGAGTTTCAGTGTTGTGAACCAGGAATCCTCTAGTCTTAGGATTCTACCTGGGCTTCACTTATGCATTGATACCATTTATGTCTTTTGGGGGACATGCCTGATATCACGTGATACAATATGATGAATCCTTGTTTCGAAATATGTCCTGTGAGAACCAGCAAAACACATGGACCAGATGAACATTTCATTGTCTCCTGATGCTGCTTCTACTCAGGACACTGTACAATTAGGAACTTAGATCAAAAGGTACTTAAGCAGTGGCTGGAGCCAGAGCCTACGTTTAACTGGCAACAGCTGAACTTCTGGTGTGCTTCCCCAGGGGTCTATAACCATTAGGAAAGAAGCCAGGCTTTGTGTCTAGAGTTTCTGGCAGGCTCTGATCTACAGGAATATGACTTCCCAGATCTCAGCCTCTTCTCAAATGATGGAATGATAAAGAGAAGAACAGCCCAACCCTGCCCTTTACATTCAGGGAGCATATGAGACATTGTTTCTGCATTTTGCAGTAAAAATTCATAGGAGAGAGAGGGAGAGGAAGGGAGAGGGGGAAGAAGGGGAGAGAGGGAGGGAGGGAGAAAGGGGGAGAGAGGCAGAGAGAAGGGAGAGAGGGAGAGAGAGAGGGGGGTTGAGAGAGAGAGAACAGAAAGAGAGAGTGAATATGTCTGTCCCTTGCCAAGGAAGGGGAGTTTGATCATGTAAACTATATTTTTACTAATACCTGAGCTTCGGCCGGACTTCCGATCCCAGCGAAGGCTGGAAGGCACTTCCGGCTAATGGCCTTGTCTCAGGTGTGACCCACAGGCCAGGACCCATACACTCCTTCACAGCTTGCATTACCCTAAGATGTTGAGATCTCTTGTGGTGTCCCTAAGGAGGGATGGCCCTAAGTGCCGTTCCATTTCTAGGAACTGTGGTAGTGACTCTGTAAGTGGTGCTTCCTACTTGGCCTGGGGGTTGTTTAATGCCCATGCTGATATCCAGAGACGGGCGTTATTGCTTCATTTTATTGATGAACTAACTGGGACTCACAGGCGCTAAATGGAGATCGCCCCTACTCAGTAGTCTACAACTCGCCACACACGACTGCAGCTGACTCCTCTGCTAAGGTGCAGTCTTCCCTTACAATTCATCTGTAGAGATAAGCTCAGCGTGGATATTAAATTGATGTCACAACATGAGACAGAACTTCCTGAGGAGCTTATCCAATATCCTGCTCCATGCAGTCACTGGAAGTAGATATAAAAGACTGTGAAAATAAAGCAAGATCTAGTAATTCTGAAGAAAAATGTCCAGATAAACATTTACGACGCGTTTAGCCATAAAAGAACGATAGTTGGAGGGATTGGAGGGGTGGCTCAGTGGTTAAAGTACTTGTTACCCTTCCAGAGGATATGAATTTGCTTCCCAGAACCCATGTCTGACTGACTGACTTTATTTCCAAATGATCCAATACCCTCTTCTGGCCTCACATGGACGGACGGACACACACACACACACACACACACACACACACACACACACATTAATAAAAAACAAAAACAAAACTAAATCTTTTAATAAATAATATTGGTCAAATGTAAAAAGAATATAAAGATGTACCTGCGTTCCCAACTAGCTAATGTGCATACTCACTAAGCCAGTGGAGAATTAGAGAATAAACCAGTCAACATGAAAGGATAATTTGTAGTAACAAAAATGGATCCTCTTTAGCTAACACTTGGAAATTTATTATTTTCTCTTTGTCGGGGAAGGTAAATTTGTGTACATCTGATTCTTGGGCGGCATTTGTAGGGGAAAGATAAAACAGAACCAAGTTATGGAAAGACGGCTGAGTGTGTCACAGGTTCCTGAACCAATTTGCTTTCACTGTGTCTTGGATCTTGTACAGGCATATCTGACTTGGGATGTGGTAAAGATTAAAGGAGGTAGCACATTGGATCCCCCATGGCTGCCATGCACTGCTGATGCCTGGTGCATATTTTACTCTGGCTCACATTTAATAGCATAAATCACATGCTTCCAGAAGAAAGTCACTTGGGAGAAACCTGGAGAAAACTTCAGACATTTTATTCTAGAGTGTTTTCTTTCATTTAATGTTTCTCAGAGCTAGGGTGGGACCCAGGCTTTTTCTATGCTAGCCAAGCATCTGCTCATGGCGTCAACTGCCAGTGCATATGCCTTTATTTCAGATATCCCTTTTAGGAAGATTATGAAAAACTTAAAATATCCCAATTTCAAAATTGAAGGCCCAGGATGCACACCATTATTTCTAGTCCTATTTTCTAGGCAGATCCTCAATCTAAGCCATTCAGAATCCAACCAGGCATGTGGCTAAATGCTGTGCAGGGAGTTCGCTCACTGCTCTTATGCTTCCCTGAGGCTTGCAAGTTCTTCTGGCTCCAGAATGTAGTGTAACAAACGTCACCAGCTCTGGATGGAAGGTGCTGCCTCTCCTGTCTTCAGCTTCCTCACTGCCAGACAGAACTGAAGCCATCTTGCTTCCTTGCAGATTCGCCACGGGAGCTGCACTCTTACCTTGTGTGTGTTCGGACCAGTGGCTGCCCAATGCCGCTCCTTCCGCGTCTACTGTTTTATGAAAATGATGACTGGGCGTCATTGGTCTTTACTCCTTGTCACTTATATCAAGTAACCCCTCCCCTCTTCTATGCCATCCTTATCAGCTCATCTTTTCTTTGGGCATATATTTAGGAAGGAAATTCTCATATTATCTCTCTGCCTAAATCCTTCATTTGAAGCCAGACCCACAGAAAGAACAAAGAACAAATCTTGGTAGGAAACAGGGCGAGGATGGTTGCCAGGGACACCTAGAAATAGCTAGCGACATTTTAGGATGACATAAAAGGTGAATGTCACATTACATTCTACCCTCATATGCCAATGCTCAAAGCAGAAGGAATTTAAAAAGCAGAAACAATTTTCTCTCTTAGCTGGAGGAAAATAGGTTTTATAGATGCCCCATATACTTTCTTTGCTGAGTCTTTCACAAGAATTAGGTCCTACGTCCATCCTAAGAGCCAGCACTGACTGAAGTCACAAGGAGTCCCCGTGTGTCATTTACCGTTTCACAGCTGTGATAGAGTAACTGTGAGCGCAAACTTGGAAGGAAACAAATGTATTGTGTCCAGTGGTTTCAGTCCACAGTCACCAACATCCACGGAGTCTGGGCCTGAGGCAAGGCTAGCCATGAGGGCAGAGAGCACGCTGCAGGATCAAAGCTGCTGCTAACCTTGTGGAAGTCAGCCAAGTAGGAAGAGGACAGGGCTCCAGGGATAAGACTGCCGTCTCCGCCCCTGACCCACTTTGTGCAAATAGGTCCTACTTCCTTACAGTCCACTGAGTAGTAAACTTGATGTAGTAATCCATTAGTAATAATATTGCCCTCATGATCCATTCATTTCTTAATAGTGCTACGTTCTAGGAACCAAGTTTTTAACATGCGAGTCTTTGGAATATTTATATTCAAACCATGACTGTCTTAGACAAACTAGGATCCACCATTAGCCTTGGGGTTAAGTGCTAATGTTTGCCCTGGATAATGCTGGGCAATAACTGGTATAAGGAGTCCCAGGCCCTTCTTATTCAGAGTGTTTCTTTCATAGAACTTGTCTATTCTAACTGATATCCTGTCCAGGGCTACTTGGGTTGCAGAACTGGGAATTTCATGTTCCCTACAGAACAAGAGATACATTTCAAGGAAGTCCATGGGCTAGAGTTTTGAATGGCTTCTTTTTCCATTTTCTCTTCTTTGTCACTGTTATGTTTTATTTCTTCCTACTCTCATAGCATTAGATTTTGCTGTAAATAGCATCCAGGCAGATAAAAACGTCCAAGTCACTGCTCTGTCCATCACCTTTGTATTTTCATGAAGAAACACAGTGCAGGTGAACTTGGAGTTAATTTTCTCTGCCCCTAATCTCCTAATTTTGCTACAAACATCTCTTCTTGAAGTTTCTGACTAACATTTAGAGAATTCAGATATCTTAAGAAAAAATAATCACCCTTAACTTACATTACCCTTTCCTCGTTAACTGAGAAGTAAGATGTACACAAGTGACTAGTTGTGCCCAGGAGCTCAGTTTCTCCCACAAGCTCTCCACGCCAAGGCCTGCCCTTCCTTGGTGTAGGTTGTTCAACCTGTCCCTCTCACCTCTGTTGTGTTGTGTTATGCTGTGCTGTGTTGTCCTGGATGCAGCCATGAGTGCCATGGCAGGCGGAGGGAGCCTGGGTTTGATCTTCCTTGCCCTTCTTCAGTTCGGGGTGTTTCTGCCAGGGGTTCCATGACTCCATGACTAAGGCTATGCATGGTAGTGCTTGTCTAGCTCCGACTCTCGGCCCCCTCCAGCCATCCAACCTACCTTGTCACCCATGAGCTTAAGATAGCTAAACTTCCTTTCACAGCTGGTCCTTGGGTTCTGCAGCATCTCATGATATTTTCCTAACATTCTCTGTTCTCGTTGCCTCCCTGTACAATCCTACAGACTGTCATTCTTTTGGGGGGAAAGGGTCATGACAGTCACCTGTGTGTATTTTTCAGTGTGACGCCCCACCTACCCTGTAGCTACATGACTTTTGGGGCTTTTCCATTTGTTCATGTGTTTGTAGACTTGCTTTTCCCTGAGATAGAAGTAATGCTCTGCAGGCATCTGGTTACTTCTCCCCCAACACGTCAGAGACTAATAAACAGAAGAATAGGTCTGCACACTAAGAAGAGCCATTTTATATAAAATGTTATAGTAATTTATAGTAATATAATTTGTTAAACTGTCTGAATGTTGGTGCTCTGCGTATTACTGTTTGGAGCTTTTGAAGTTGTCTTGATTGATACCTTCACTTAGGTTCACACTGCTTAGGTTTCTGCATCAGATTTGAAGAGCTGGACGTAATGTTTTCATGTATAGTTGGTTTTGCGAGGAGGTCCTAGCACCTGTCTGTCATGCACAGAGCAGCCAGAGACCCCCCACCAGGCATCATACAGCGCTGGCTCTATAGTCTCTTCTTTCATAGTTTATCTGCTCACTAATAGCTCAGTAGGCCCCCTGTTCCATTTCTGAACAATGCTAGCCAATGGTATAACCCTGTCCATCATTTTTAAAATTATACAGTATTTCCAATGTGAAAATACCCACAATAGCAGTGGCTCTCCTTTATCTTCTTATCTATAATAAGAATTTTTGTTCCAGATTCACCTTCCCAAAAAATGCCTCTAGCCAGGTCTATTGACACTTGAGAACAATTTCCTGTCATCCAGATCTATTTTGCCTTGAGACACTCACAAAACTCCAGTGCAGCAGCGTGTCTACCTCATCCATCTGTGAAACCAGAATGGACGCCAGCATTCTTCCTGGTGATGAGTCTATTACTCATGGAAACCTTGAGCTAATTGCTTGGCAAGTGCACTCATACCGTTTCCTTTAGCCCCCGGCATACCTCATGGGTAGATAGTTCTTATCACTTCTCATTTCCTTGATTCAATCTCCCCACAGTGGTAGGCACATGGTAGAGTCAGTGAGACTTTCACTCCTGTTCAATACCCTGGGGCACAGTGGAGGAGAAGAGCTGACTCTGTGGATTCCCAGGGCAACTCCACCTGTCTCAGACAGTTAGTACCTTCTAGAAATGGCAACAATGACTATATAAATAGAGCTATGTGTATAGAAATGACACAAATCACCATGTTTAATCAATGTCTGTTCCCTGAACAAGAGACTTGGGATTTTTACATTAAAAACAAGAGTAAGTGTTTATAAAGTGGGCAAGAGTCTGTGTATGGTTATTAACATAGACTTAGTTAAATAATGGACAGGTACGAGGAGGTAGTTGGAGCATGAATGTGGAAAATATCCAAAGCAGGACCGTTGCTGATTTAACAAGAAAGTCTGTCAGTTCAGAGGTTTGAATCATCTTGTTGTGCAAGGCATGTTTCTCCTTAGAAGTACATGGTTACCATGGAACCAGATGGTCCAAGTAGGACCTGTGTCCAGATGTGTCACACAGACCTTGGAGAGGAAAAAGCTTCCTCTTGGGAAATATGCCTTTCTTTATCCACTTGTGTTTGAGCTTGCTCCTGGATGAGGCAGCTCCAGATTCTCCCTCTAGCCACAGCTAGTATAGAAACAATGGAGACTGGTGGGCAGGCTTAGTTCTACCCACCTTAGGAAATAAAAACCATTAATGTTGACTAGAAAAGAGAAGGGATAGAGAACTACACTGTAGAGCCGTATCTGTTACAATACATTGTGATTAGCCAGCATATCAGAGAAAACCACAACAATGAGTAAATATTTCTCATAGTACTTAGAGAAATGATAGATAAAAATACTGTTCCTGACTGGCAGTGGTGGTGCACACCTTTAATCCCAGCACTCGGGAGGCAGTGCCAGGCAGATCTCTATGAGTTCGAGGCCAGCCTATTCTACAGAACAAGATCCAGGACAGGCACCAAAACTACATAGAAACCCTATCTTGAAAAAAAAATACTATTCCTTCTGAGGCTGATGCCTTTCACATAATGACTGACTGAGAAGACAGCTGGAGTCAGAGAGCAGAAGGAGAAAATACATATTAGTTCATCAAACTAAGATTGTGGTCAAACTAAGACTCATCTGTCTTCACATTAAAATGGAGGCTAGGACTTGAATCCCTTCTGCTCCCTTTTGGAAGGAAGACCTTGGACAAGGAACCTAACCTTTGGCCCCATGAGTGCCTCTTCTCAAGAGACCTCTTATTACATATATAAGGAAGTTGCTCACTCGTCACTGTTCAAACACTGATGTCCCAACCACACTTGAACACATCACCACGTGCCAGACGAGGCCAGAGCCCAGCATTCTGCCTTCAGTGACCTGCATGGGTCTCCACCACTGTGCACTCAGCTCTTTCTCTGTGTCACTGCCTTGAACGCCTTCCATCCCCAGTGACAATAAAGCATCTGCCAATGAGTCTCACGAACAGGGAACAGCCCCAGCAGTGTGCACCCCTGACATTCTTATTCCTGTCATCACCCAAGCTGTCCTTGGCATCAAGGGTCCGGTCCGGCTGTTTTCCTGGTCCATTTCCACTCTGAACAACTCCACACAAGTATCCTACCAGCTTGTTGTCCATCCTCGGCAGCACAGCCCGACAGTGCCCTTAGTAGCTGTCACATGGGGTCGTAAACACATGCCAAAGCCCTTCCTGGCCAGCGTATAAACTCCAAGTGGTGCTTGCAGCACAGCCTTGACAAGAATAATCCTGAGAACTGTAGCTCTCTCATTGCTCAGGGCCACTAAGATGTGCCGAGCATCAAACCTTGTCACTTTGAGGTAACACTTGGGTCAAACCAGGATAAATTCATAGACTTTTGTTGTTTTTAAGGTATATAAAACCATGCATCCTTGGGTTTCCTACATTGGTGGGCCGTTCATCCAAAACCTCATTCCCAAGTCAGCCTTTATTCCTCCACTGCCTCCTCTTCAACGGTCTTTCTTTTCCTCTCCCTCTCATCCTCATTCCTTCCTCCTTTTCCTTTTCTTCCTCTCTACACTGTTTTTTTCATCATCTCTAGTAGTGAGCTATGCTGCATGACTTTACAATGTTCTCACACATACTGCCGATTTTAATTTTTTTAGGATTTTGGAAGAATTATGATTGCCACTTGACATCTGTTGTTTTCGTGACGTTTTATTTTCCACAGCTTTACTGTTTCTGACACTGTTGCTTGTATTTGCCTTCCAGACCAGAAATCTCACTGTGGACGGGAGCTTTGGCCCCTGGTCTCCGTGGACATCCTGCACACACACAGATGGCACTGCTGTGGGATCCTGCCTCTGTCGGTCCCGCTCCTGTGACAGTCCAGCTCCACAGTGTGGTGGCTGGCAGTGTGAGGGCCCTAGGATGGAGATCACCAACTGTTCCAGGTACGTGGATCAGATTGCTCTACTGGACAGTCACGTGCCACCGCAGATGGTTGAGAGATCTCGGCAATCACTCTTAATACAAGCCATCCCTTTAGTAGATGGAGGGGGCAAAAAGACAGGGACACCCATCACTTAACTATTACGTCATTTGTGGAAGAAAATTTTAAATTGCAAGTTAAGTTGTAAATTAAAATTGCTTATAAGCTCATAATTAGATAGGAAAACATTACTAATTTACTCAATATAATTGGATTTTTTAAATGCTCATTACCTAATATCTTTCTGAAATAGATGACTGATAATCTCTACTGGTGGAGCATGATACATTAGCTTGAAGGAATCTTTGCTCTATGCAGCAGTAGATCAGAACTCAGCATACCCTCCCAGCTCTACTGACATCAGACACTTGGTCACCTAGATGTTGTGATCCCCAGAGGTCATTTGAGTTGCCTCATGCTCTTTTCTGACCGCACTTGTTCATCCTGCCTGCTTCCCTGTACACCACAGCATCAGAAGAGCCTCTTGAGTCAAGGTTCAAGCCTCCTTTTCACATGATTAACAGTACATTTCTTAAAATCTTACCTGCTTTTCAGAGCCTAAAATGTGGAAACAGTGAGGGAAACTATTTCCTTAGCCACTGACTGAGGGTAGATTTGGGTGATCGAATTGTGTGAAAGTAAAAAAGACCTAGCATGCCCAGAGCAGCATGTGCAGACAGAAAAAGGCAAGCCTCGTCCTTGTCAACAGTTTTCATAGGGTAAATTCAATTACCCCATAAAGTTTAAAGAAGCCAAGGAGGGCCACAAAGATAAGACTATATAATAAAACAGAAAACACAGGTGTGTCAACATTGCATCTTGCTCCATATAACTTCTCTGCAAGGAGGTGGATTCCATGAGTGCCCGACAGGAGCCTAACTAGGTTACTGGACTTGAAGATGACAGTGATGTTGTTTCATGCTATTTCATTACTGAAAGACTGTAGAGCTCTGGGTTGTAATTGTTTGTCACTCAGGCTGCAGTTCCTGTTGGAAAGTCACCCTCTAAATAAGCTCACAGTGCAGCTTACTTCAGATTAAAATCTTAGTAAGTCAGCCTGTTTCCGTGATGCTGTGTGAGTGGAAGCAGATGACCATGTACTGACTCCATTGTAAAAACTCCCCATCCTCTGTGTGATTACTTCATGGGGCTCTGTGATTACCTGACACTGCATCTCAGCAGCTTCCAGAAGTATGCAAAGCTAAGTCCAGATAATAAAGAGTTACTTATAAACTTGTTTCCCTTATCTCCTGATTTCCTATATCCTACCAATTTTAGATACTTTTATTTACTTACTGTTGCATATGCAACATGTTCTTCATATTATAAATCAAATATATCATAAAGCTTCATATTACTTTTAAAAGCTTAGGAAATTAAAATTTAAAAAGTAATATGAAAATCAGTATGTTTCTGGATTATCTAACAATTTTCTTCATAGGTGGAAAAACTTTAAAAGCAGAAATATCTAATTTAGGTTGAAGTTAAGTTGTAAAGTTCTAATAATCTAGTGAATTACTTTGACAGTGTGTAGGGCTGTGGGTAGAAGGGAATAAGAAATTGGCTTGTCCAAACGAATGGAAACACATGAACTATGAACCAAAGGCTGAGGGGCCCCCAACTGGATCAGGCCCTCTGAATAGGTGAGACAGTTGATTGGCTTGATCTGTTTGGGAGGCATCTAGGCAGTGGTACCAGGTCCTGTGCTCATTGCATGAGTTGGCTGTTTAAAACCTGGGACTTATGCAGGGACGCTTGGCTCAATTTGGGAGGAAGGGACTGGACCTGCCTGGACTGAGTCTATCAGGTCGATCTCAGTCCTCAGGGGAGGCCTTGCTCTGGAGGAGATGGGAATGGGGGGTGAGCTGGGAGGAAGGGGAGGGAGGGGGCCAGGAAGGGGGAGAACAAGGGAATCTGTGGCTGTTATGTAGAACTGAATAGTATTGTAAAATAAAATAAAATAATAAAAAATAAAAAAATTTAAAAAACAAATAAACAAACAAAAAGAAATTGGCTTGTTACTTTTATGAGGAACATTGGAAGATCAGTCTCATTTTAATTAAATTATCAACCATCAACAATTTACCATGCATTAGATGAACGGTATCTGTTTTGTTTCTCTCAGTGTTAAGTTTCAGCTGCTAAACTGGGAAACTACAAAACGTATTTAAAAGATCTCAGGAAGTTTCATTTTAACTAAATAATTTGTTCATTATTTCAACTTATGTATTTAATGCTGTGGATATTACTCTATGTAAATAAAACACTGATGGCCAGTGATCAGGCAGGAAGTATAGCGGACAAAGAAGAGGAGAATTGGGGAAATAGAAGAAGAGAGAGACACTGCAGCACGCCAGGAGAAGAGCATGTAGAGACGCCGGTAAGCACAGCCACGTGCAAGCTATAGATTTATAAAAATGGGTTAATTTAAGATAAAAGAACAGTTAGCAAGAAGCCTGCCACGGCCATACAGTTTATAAGTGATATAAGCGTCTGAGTGATTATTTTATAAGTGGATTGTGGGACTGCGGGGCTTGGGGAACCTGGAGAGAAGCCCTCCAGCAACAATTTAATCCTATGTCTTCAGTGTTACCGTTACATACTTTTGTGTTCTTAAGGAAATGTATGAAGGCTGGTGTGAATTGACCTTGTTCGAGCAAATGAAAATCCAGTAGCTGAGGATACAGGATGCCTGGGGGAATGCCCTTGTGGTTAACAAATAGAAGTTCTGAGGCTGGAGAGATGGCTCAGGTGTTAAGAGCACTGGCTGGTCATCCAGAAATCCTGTATTTAATTCCCAGCACTCACATGGTTATAGATGGCTCACAACCATCTATAATTGTAGTCCCATTGGATCCAATGCCCTCTTCTGGTATGCAGATGTGCCTGCAGGAAAAAATTCCATAAATAAAGGAATCTTTAAAAAAAATAGAGATTCTACATACAATATATATTAGAGCTTGGATCAAGCAATAAAATGAATATTCTAATGCTCAAAAATGATAAATACTTACAACTTACTTTTAATAGCACAAGAAAACTTCTAAGGGAGATATTTAAATTACAAAGACTTTGAATATATTGTCATTTTCTGAAAAAAATACACTACTGAAGTATTGTGTGTCAGTAGCAATATATTTTGTAAGTAACTTTGGTGAATAGGGTCATTTTGCTTTTCTTTTATTCTTAATATAACTGTATCATTCTGTATATACAGTAGCACAGTTGCATATGGAATTATGATTCTGAATTAAATATATCCCCATCCCCCTTTGTTATTATCAAAATTGGCTGGAAATCGTGAGGAAGATTCCACTTGTCCTGAGCATGAACACTGTCTATAGGTTTGTGCATGCTTACAGGTATTAAATTTAATATAATTTGCTGGATGTGACTTCCAATCATTTTCCTATCTCGGGGATACTGTTTACAGGTTATAATGGATGTGATAAGAGTCAAGCAAAATTTAGAATTCTATAGGGTTAGGATTCATTTCTAATACTTTGCAGTAAAATACTACTCTAATAGTTTGAAATTTTTATAACTAAAGTTTCTTAGCTGTTTCAAACAGTTAAGTATTTTAGAAATGATTTGTGGCTTTCACATCAGGTGCCAACTGTAAGGGACCCACAGTAACAGAGGTTACCAGTCTGCTCTGTCCAAAGGCTGTGGTTCCACACAATCTACTAGTCCACCCATGGGACAAAGGCATTTGCAATAGGAGCCGATGGGTCACAGAGTCTGAGCTGGCTTGACTGAGATGTTAAATCACTTGCTTCTCCTCAGGAACGGAGGCTGGACTCCCTGGACCTCCTGGTCGCTCTGCAGCACCACCTGTGGCATTGGCTTCCAGGTGCGGCAACGCTCCTGCAGCAACCCCACACCCAGGCACGGAGGCCGCGTGTGTGTGGGTCAGAACCGGGAGGAAAGGTAGGTGCCTTCTGTGTTCCTACGCCAGCATCCTCATGCTTCCTGCCATCAGTGCGGCCGATTTCACTTTGGGATCTAGCTTGGTTTGTCTATGGCATTCCTCTCTGTTAAGCTAACCCACACCTTATTTTTTTTCTGACATCCTTCAATTTTGACCAAAGGTTCCCATGAGGAGCCTCGTTCTGGTCCTGTTTCTCTGCATGCTTGAACTGGCTCAGGGAAGCCCTTCTCATGCTACTGGGTGCTCAGGAACCAGGGGCACCTGTGTGCTGGGCTTCTGTGCACCCAGAACGTGAGCCTGCTGGAGAATGGTGGTTGAGATGTTAAGTTAGCCCTGTCTCAGCAGCTGCAAATCCTAGCAGGTCCTGGTGATAAGGGCAGGTAAGATGAAGACTGTGGTGTAGGCAAGCGAGAAGAAACGCAGGGGAGACTGTGTCCCTCTACCCTCTAGTCAGTGAGCAAACATCCCCCATGAGCTGTCTGCGGTACCAGCACAACGGAAATCGCCTTCCACAAAGACTTTCACTGTTCAGTGCTCCATCGGGACATTTCACCTTAGACTTGAATCCAGCAGGTGTTTTTATGGTTTTGTTATAGAATTAACCGTTTTGCTTTGACTCCAAGGTCTACTCTTTGTTCCTTTTCTTTCTCTCGCCTACTGAATGCATATTCCGTTCTGTCACTATTGGGGTGAAAACTTGTAGATGAAGTTCACATCACTTTTAGGATATCACACACACACACACACACACACACACACACACACACACACACACACACGTCATCCTATTGAATGGCTTCCAGTGCCTTTTAGTGAAAAAATATAAGCTCCTACTCAGTGTCATGTGTCCAGGGAGTCTCATAAAAATTTCTTATTCATATATGACCATGTAATTTGTAAATAAAGAGCAGGCTCACTGTTTTTTTTTTTTCATGTAGTTTTATAGTAGGTGTTGAGTACATCTTGAAAGCAACTAGGAAGACCATTTTGCTTCTTCATCCACCCAGTTTCTTACTTACCAGTTAAGAGTTCTTTCCTTTTGACTAAGGATGAGAAGAGGGTTGCTGCCACATACAGGATTTGTCATTTATGAATTGGTCCCCTGAGATAGTCTTGTTCAGGTCTGTATTATTTCCACTAACACCAGTTGATAGGTGAGAAAGCTGAATATAGAAAAAATCTTCTTAGTACTTTTCCCAAGGCTTGTAAGATTCTAAACTAGTTGGAAAGTTTTCAACACTGTAAATTGTCATGTTGTGTATCCCATTCAGATGAAGTCATTTCGGGTGAAGTCATTTCTGTCTGCAAATGCTTTCTTGGAGTCCAGGTACTCCACAGACACCATCTCCTTCCCCAGGCTGAATGGACAGGAAGGTCAAGTCTCCATAACTCTGTGGCCAACTACACTGTGTTCTGTCTGTCCACTTGAAATCATAAAGCCATGCTTTCAGAAAAGAATTTAAAAACAATGGCTAGAATGTTTAGATGCCTCACACCTAACAAGTTCTTCATTTACAGGAGACATGTTTTTTGGAGTTAGATAAGGGATTGTTTAATAGAGGAAATTTTTTTACTTCAAATAATAAAGAGATGAATGGTAAGAATGTGGGCTGTGTATTGTTTTTATAAATTGATGCCTCTCTGTTGAGTATGCTTTCTAGGAGACTACCAGGCATTTCAGAAAAGCAATATACTTGATGTACCTTGGTCTCTGTTAAACAAACAGTTCTTAAATTTCTTGCTGTGTTACATGGGGACATCACTACATCACAGAAAACTCATTTTGATCCTGGCAGTGGAGATATTTGATGATTGGCTTAAAAGAAGGGGGGTACAGGATTCTAGGACCAGTCATATGAAATAACCAATACATTTTATGATATTTAAATAGCATTAAACTCTCTCCACAAATTCAACTTATGCCAGCAATATAGTTAACGATTTCTGCAAAGTTTTCAATGTGTGACTCAATCCAATGGGAGCTTAGCCTCACACAAAATCTCCTTGGATTTTTCACATCACTTCTTTTTTTACATGTGCTGTAGAATGTATGAATACCCTTTTTACTTCTAATCCATTCTTTGGAACGGATTTCTTGAGGAACCTCCTAGAGGAACCAGTTCTCCAAAGGTCACCAATAAGGTGGGACGAAGCAGCCAGGGGCACAAGCGTCAAAATGCGTTTGAGTTCATTTTCTACTGCTCTGTCACCAGGGCTCCAGTGACCCAAACAAAAACAACTGCAATCACTGCGGCACTCCGTCAGAGGGACCTCGTGTCAAGGCTCCTAAGTTGTCAGCCAGATACTGCTCCAAGCCCTTGACAACTGAGCCTTCTTGGTGTGGCCTCCAGCTCATCACAAACTGAACTTATGAACGGATTTCAATTGTCATAAGACACAGCCTCATCTGGCCACAGTGGCTTAGGAAGAAGGAAATCGTGGGCCCTGCCCACACTGCAGAGAAGGGGATTGTAGCATGATGGAGCAGGATTCACTGGTGTCACTTTAGATTCTGTCTATCACAGACAATTCTCTGTCCTCAAGTCACTCCTTCCCTTCTATCTGCAGAGTGCTTTTCATCTATTTGCAGGGTTCCCAATGCCATACCCCTTGCTAAGCTTCCTTTGGGTGACAAAGAGGATCCCTGAGTCATCCCCTTGCTCTTGGACTCTCATGGATTCTATGCACACTGGCAGTCTGCACCCATTCCTCAGTCTTACCAAGGTTTCCTCAGGAAGTTAAACAGGCATGCCCCAGCTTTCCCTGACAGCAGACAGTGGTTTGCAAAAGGATGGCCCCTGTAGACTCATGTATTTGAATGCTTAGTCACTAAGGAGTGGAACTCTTTGGAAGGACTAGAAGGATTGGGAGGTGTGGCCTTGGTGGAGCAGGTATGACCTTGTTGAAGGAAGTCAGTAACTGTGGGTGAGCTTTGAGGTTTTAAAAGCCCATGCCAGGCCAAATCTCTCTCTCTCTCTCTCTCTCTCTCTCTCTCTCTCTCTCTCTCTCTCTCTCTCTCTCTCTCTCTCCATCTCTCTCTCTCCATCTCTCCCTCCCTGCATATGGATCAGACTGTAGCTTTCAGCTACAACTCCAATGCCTGCCAGCACACTGTCATGCTCCTGCCATAATGGTAATGGACTAAACCCCTGAAACTGTAAGCAAGTCCACAAGAAGTGCTTCCTTCTGTAATTTGCCTTCATCATGGTGGCTCTTCCCATAAAGAGAACTAAGACACAGCTCTTGAGTGCTTGGGAACTATTTCTTAGTTTTAGATTCCTTAATTTTGGATTTTTTTTTTTTTTTGCCATCAGCAAAGTCTAATCTAAGTACCAGCTGGCCCTTGTTCTTTTTATGGTCCACCCCTTGTGTTTTCTCTTTCTGTCCTATGAGCTGCAGGAAGCCAGTAACACCTCAACTCTTTGCCTTGAAATGTCATCATCTGTGTAACTTCTTTCACACTTCTATGTCCTATTTCTCATATCAGTATAGATGACAATTTTGGAAGCTTTGTAGAATTCTGTAGTCACATTTTACTAACTACTTACCAAAAAAAAAAAAACTGTCCCATTTTCTCCTTACATTTTTTGTTATGGTAAAATATAAACAACATAAATTAGCCACTTTAAGTGCAGAATTCATTGACATTAATTAAACTCGCATTATTGTGCAAAAAAAATCGTAACTCCCCATTTCCAAAATGTTCTCATTATCACTAAGTAATAATATTCCATATCATCATTCTCGAGGCCCCTGGAAACCCTGCTGACTAGTCTGCCTATTAATTTACATATTCTGTGTATCACATGTAATTGCAAATCTGTAATGCCTGCCCTTTTGTGTCTTGTTTGCTTTACTTAGCATAATGTTTTCAAGCTCCATCAATGTTGCAGCTTAGATCAGAACTGAGCCCTTTGTGAATGTGTGGCATACAATTGTATTTTGCTTATTCAGTTGCCTGTCCATGGAGTCAGGTCATTTCTTCCCCTTGCCTATTTAAACAGTGTTAGAATGAACACTGGCTTGTTGGAGTTCCTGTTCCAATTATTTTGTGTAAATAACTATGAGTGGATGATCACATTGTATGTTCTGCTTCAGAGGGATGCCAGACTACTGTCCACTGTGGCTTCACCATTGCCCATTCCCACCACAGAGCACAAGAGTTCTGGCTTCTCCACATTCCTGGCAATGCTTATTATTGCTGGGCTGGGTTTGAACCATCCTACTTGATATGAAGAAGTTTAGATTTAGATTCCAATAATGCCCACATGAGGAGCTGTCTGTTTTGCTGCTCTGTTGTAGTTCTTATTCTATTTCCTTCTAGGCTCGCCCCCGTCTATTGGTGAAATTATTAAGGCCAGTCCACGTAGTTAAAAGGGAGGTTTATTTTGTGGGGTAACTTACAAGGGAAGGGATAGGTAACAGGGTCTGGGAAAGGTGTGGCACAGTCCAGCAGTGTTCTCTGGAGAACTCTACTTAGTCTACCTTGTTGCTAGTCAGGACAAATCTCTGTCACCTGCCAGTCCCTCAGCTGCTCAGACCCAACCAAGTAAACACAGAGACTTATATTGCTTACAAACTGTGTGGCTGTGGCAGGGTTCTTGCTAACTGTTCTTATAGCTTAAATTAATCCATTTCTATAAATTTATACCTTGCCACATGGCTCGTGGCTTACCAACATCTTCATATGCTGCTTGTCATGGCGGCGGCTGGCAGTGTCTCCTCCCACCTTCCTGTTCTCTCAATTCTCCTCTCTGTTAGTCCCGCCTATACCTCCTGCCTGGCCACTGGCCAATCAGTGTTTTATTTATTGACCAATCAGAACAACAGATTTGACATACAGACCATCCCACAGAACTACCTCCAGTGTCCAGGGTCCAGGAACCAAGAAAACTGGCCCATCCAGATCTTGGGTCTTCAGGGTCCTCTCTCAGCCCTGCCTTGTAGGCATGACAGTTACTGAAGCCTCAATAGGGGTTGGAACTTCCAGATCAGAGCTGGAATGGCTACCCACTATACCCATCACTTTCTACAATGTCTAAGTTACTAATACTCCACATAAAGTGACTTGGAATTTTCTGTGCTTCTGCTTCTCACAATCTTCCCTTCTACCTGTTTCTGGGTCTGAGAGCCATGTTCAATGCTTTTTTCGGTGCCTCTTACATTATTAGCACTGTGTTCCATGATACCCGGCCTGTTTCAGAGTGCACGTTATGACTCCACACTTTACTGTGTAAAGCTGCTTGTGTGTCTGTAGAGTCCCTGGCCTGGACACAACCCCCTTGCCACTGTGGATGCAGGCTATCAGGAGGCTAGAGTAAGAAGCCATGGCTTTGTCCTCTGACGCCCACGTAGACCAGGGTCTGCTTCCTTAATTATACCGTTGTGGGCAGCCTTCATGTCTGCCGGGCTGTCAGGCTGAGGGCTTCAGTTTCTTGGTGCATCTGAAGTTGAGGCCACTGTCTCCTCCTCAACTCACCCCATTGTCTGCTTCCTTAAAGCCAGAAAGGGAAGCATTCTTGAAATAAAGCCATTATAATATTATGTGACATAACCACAGAAGTGACAGCCGCCTGTCCTGGTGCCTGTAAGTGACAAGCCTCACACATATTCCGGGAGAACATTGAGTTGTGAGTTCTGAAAGGTAAAGAGTATGAGCTCATATCAGAGACTGCCCAATATGTCATCAAGTTAAGGGTCTCAGGGACTAACAAGAATGTATCTTACTCTTATCTTATTGGAAATGTTATTACTGTTCTGTGATGAGCTGAAGTGATGCCTAATACCAGAGTTACCACTCTTTCCTGGTGGCTATCTGAAAGCTCATGGTGTGTTTAGTGGATGCATGGTTCTCTGGTGCCAAAAAAGACTTGATTCTTCCCCTATGGTCCTGTGAAGGGATAGCCAGGAAATGTGAACTAAGAAAAACAGTTCCTTCAGAGGCCTCAGTGAGGTGAGGCTCGCAGACTGTCAGGAGGAACTAGCATAAGCTCAACCAGATTAGAAGGAAATATAAGAAGACAGTGTCAGTGCTGTGAATCTAGCCTCAATGGAATTACAAATGCCATTATTTTTAGAGAAAGTAGATTTATGGAAAAAAATCGATGATTTATAGAGAGACAATGTTAGTTTATTAGTAAGCTTTTACAAGTAAAATAACAGCAGTCATGAGAAAAAATTAAAATCTTAATTTTTAATGCACCATAAAATGTGTCTGTGGCCCTGCTTTCAGACACATTTGGCCCGATAGAGCCAGGAATATGTTAAAGACATTATCCTGTTGTTTTAAAAGCCAGAGGACTGGGGAAATGGGAACCAAATGATGGCCCATCGGGCAAATATTTATCCATAATTAATAACGATCTAAGCAGCCAGAGATACCAGTGTAGCTGCTTCTCTCACTACTGCTTGTACAGCTCACTAAGGAGGTTGCCTGTGGGAGCTTGGGTAAAGCAAGGGGGCGCAGAAAGAAAATATGTTTCTCATCATCGAAGAGAATCCAGACTGGGGGCCTTGGCAGGGTCCAGCCTCTAACCAACCCCACTAAGTTGGAATTCTGCATAAAGAGATAGCCCAGCCACTTCTGTTTCCCTCTGACCATTCCTGTTACAGGCTATTGTCTCTACAAATCTCTGTGTAGCTTGTTTCACAGGAGAACTGTAGAGCGAGAAAGAGAGAAAAGGTAAGTGGGTTGTTGGTGGCCTTAAGTCCCAGCCCAAGGGATAGTTGGTTAACACTAGTTCAAAGTCCAGAGTTCCATGCACAGGTAACCTTGCAGGAGATTTTTAACTGTAACAACATGCTGAGCATTCTCAGAGGTGGCCTGCTGCAGGCGAATACAAGAAAGTATTTGTGCACGCTGATTTATTTTGCTCTGGGGAAATGGTAGCACAGCTACTGTGCTCTTTATTAAAAGTCAGGGGTTTTATAGGCATTTTAGTAGGATTTTCTTTGCCTTTTCTTTGTGTGTGTGTGTGTGTGTGTGTGTGTGTGTGTGTGCCTGTGAGTACCCACATCTATGTTCATTGAAAATTGAAACTGGGGAAAAGCAGTATAAAGAACTCATACATTTAAAATATCAGTGAGTTGGCTTATAAGTGTGAGATGTCTTCTTTTCTCTTGTTCTCCCTCTTGTGAACTGCATGTGGATATTTTGAATTAAATGTGAAATGTTCTGAGTTTTCTTGACTTCTCAAAACCTGTTCTCAAAATAAATAGCAGCTCTTTCCTGGAACTCTCCAAGCACCAACATATACATGAATATTTACTTACTGTTACTCCAGACCTTTTTAGAGACTTGCTACAAGAAAATTCTAAGTCCTTACTTTTCTCTTAATTCACTTTTATACCTAGAGACCTCTCTCTCTCTTTCTCTCTCCCTCCCCCACCTCTATCCATCCATCTATCTATCTATCATCTATCTATCTATCTATCTATCTATCTATCTATCTATCTATCTATCTATCATCTATCTATCTATCTATCTATCTTATGTCTCTGATTATGTGTCTGTGGTGATATATTGTACACCCCAATAAAGCATATCTAGCCCCTAGCTTAGACATAGAGGCCAGACAGTGGTGGCACACACCTTTAATCATATCACTGGGGAGGCAGAGATCAGTCTGGATCTCTGAGTTCAAGGCCACACTGGAAACAGAGCCAGGCAGTGATGGCACACTCCTTTAAAATCCCATGAATGAGAAGCACACACGCCTTTAATATGGCAGGACACAGAAAGGTATACAAGGCATGAGGAAACAGGAAGTTGCTCTCATTAGAGTGAGGATTTTGTAGAAGTAAGCCACTGGATAAAGCAGTTCAGCTGAGATCGATTCAGATGAGGACTCCGAGGCTTTCAGTCTGAAGAAACAGATCAGTTAAGGAGTCGGCAAGGCAGAGTTGGCTGTGGTTTGTTCTGCTTCTCTGATCTTTCAGCTTTCACCCCAATATCTGGCTCCAGGTTTTTTTTTTTTTTTTTTTATTAATAAGATCATTTTGCAATTTGTGTTACATCTGTCTCTGTCTCTGTGTCTCTCTGTCTCTGTCTCTCTGTCTCTGTCCCTTTCTCTCTCTCTTCCCTGTTTAGAAGGTCCCTCCTTCTCCAGTGGCATTGACCATAGGAGCCCAAGCATCAGGAGTGTGTGCCACCGTCTTTAGAGCAATACCATGTATTTTTCCTAAATACTGCAAAGACAAAGAGTAAAAAATACACAGGGCCACTGACTCTTCCACATGTCAAAGTTCATAGATGCTAACCTTGGGCAGTACTTAAGTATCTAGAGGCTCCTGAAGCATGACATTGCCCACTGCTTCTCCCTGAACTGTGGAGCTGGCTCTGGACTCCATTGGCTATTCTTCTGTGCATTCACAGTCGCTTTAAGATGTTCACACCATGCCCAGCGCCGTCCACTTCTCATCCTCCCCATCTCTCCACCGCCACCCTAGCTAACCTATAGTGTTTCTCTTTCTCATTGCTGCAGCGCAGACTTCAGTGGTTAGTGTTTACTACATTGGCTCTTCCTGCTCGTGGCCGCCCCTGAGGTTCAGACTCCAGAGTGAACGCAGAGAGCTTCTCAAGTTTGGGGGCTTTGGCCACCAGTGGGACGAGATGCCATGAGATGTCTTCGGTCTCACTCTGGTGGTGCTGTTTTGCTTGTAGAGTTCTATGAGGCTTTCTTGGTTTTATTTTTTGGTTTTTCACTATTTGGCAAAGTTGGACCATTCTATCGCATGTCATCTCTTTCTGTTCTCCTCTCAACATGGTCACCTTTCTTGCTTGATTCTCTCTTTGTGCCTTTAATCAACATCCGAAACTCCAGTAAGCACTCTCTACCCCTCATCCCACCATCATCTTTCAGCTTGGCCTTTCCTCTTCACACCCTTACTCATTCCCAAAGTCTCCTATCCTCCATCAGGTTTCCATCTGTTTCTGTGGAAGACACCGGACCTTACCAGAGTATCTGTTGAGAAATCGCACAATTCCCTTCATGGTTTCCAGCCACCATTTCTTTCCTTTCCTACTTCAGAATGCATTTCAATTGGAGTGTCCAGTGCAGTTTCAGTGTCCTGTGAATGATAGAAGTATCACTATGAGTCGTGATGGTGTTTAACTCTGTGCACATTTTGAGAGTGTCGATACTTTGCCTATTCATCTGAGACTGTGAGCACCTGTCCAGCAATCCCTCTGCGACTCCCTTTGCATAGCACTCTACAAAATCCACTTGTTATGAACAATGGTGACAGGAAGGTCACTGGCTTAGGCCCAAAGGTCTGAATCTTTGTTGCGTGTTTCTTAAGGAAGATGGCCTTGTGAGAAAGATATGAGGAAAGAGTCTTTTATTTTGATCCTCCGGAGAGGCTAAGTTTAGATTCAGTAGCTGGATACATGAATGTAAATTATCCTGTAAATCACCTAAGTTGCTGTTAAATTTGACTGTGTTCACAGCTGAGTTCTTCCTCTGCATCTGCGACCACTCGTAGAACGCCAGTCCATTCCCCTGTGTTCGTGTTCCTTTCTTTCACTTCACTCCATTGCATACAGTTTTAAAGACCTCAGGAAACCTAAGTCATCACAGGGCCAGAGACCAGCTGGGGTACTCAACTTCAAAACTGGCAAAGTGGATGTATGTACAGAAGTGCAGAAATTAACTACTGTAAAATAGTCCCGACATTTATAAAAATATAGTAATGAGATATTTAGCAATCTGTGGTCTTTTAGCTGGTAATCACTTAAAGTTATTCTGAGAACTTAAAAGAAAAACTTAAAAACAGCAGCTAAGTAGCAAGTGTCAGGGCCTTCAGGCCAAGCTTATGCTCTAAGTCTTTATCTTCAGAATATTGTCAACTTATTTGATTGAAAGATAAGAAACTCCAAGTAAAGCTGTGCTGGCTTTGAATTCATAACCTACATTATCTTTTGATGTTTATGCCTAGCAGATAAATGTCCTACCTAGATACTTTCTGTTTGCTCTTGTTTTGGGGTGTCTATTGAAGGGTTTTGTTCTGTCTTGTTTCTCCTTTACTTGGCTGCACAGGAAGTTCCATCCTGCATTGTGAGTTCAGCATCCTCTTCGCTGTCTGCCATGTATCCCATTGTCTGTGCGCACTCAGCATGGCCAGTACCCCTCTGCCTCCTGTATGGTGCAAGCACTCCAGACACAGAAAGCCTCTCATGCAGAGCATGCCCATCTGTCCAACATCTGGCACAGGGATGGGAAGCAATATGGCTAGTGGCCTCCTGTGACACTAAACAGTCTCCTTTTCCTCTGGGTTTTCCTTGTTACAGATACTGCAATGAACATTTGCTCTGCCCGCCACACGTGTTCTGGACAGGCTGGGGACCTTGGGAACGGTGCACGGCCCAGTGCGGGGGTGGCATTCAAGCCCGCCGTAGGACCTGTGAAAATGGGCCTGACTGTGCAGGATGTAATGTGGTAAGTTACCACCTCACTCCCAGCCCACACTCCAGAGCTGGGTACTCAGACTCGAAACCTCCTGGATGTTCTACACATGCAAGATGCTCCTAGCACACTAGATGCTCAACACTCTCGATAGACATTAGGACTAGGCCGTCTGCACTTTTTTGGGACTGTGCTCACACTTAACCAACTGCCAATACTGGATGTTTTTTGCACTGGATAGTCTGCAAACCTTTGTACTTTGCAGAACCTGTATGATGTATAGACATGAAGTAGGCAGACACTGAATGCTCTTCTTTTCTTGTTTTTTTTTGTTTGTTTGTTTTATTTTGTTTTTGTGATCTCACACACTAGCTCCTCTTTAAATGTCAATTCTGCAGACACTATATATTTTATAAACATTAAATGTTCCTTAAATACTAGATCTGTTTTGTTCCAGTCCCCAAGGTTCTGAAACTTTAGAGGGCATGCAAGTGTCTCTTGTTAATGAGAATGTGGAGAACATGGTGGAAATTTAAAGTACTTGAATTAAGTATTCACATTTGGAGTAAACTGAAGAATTTTCCGGTTCTAAATACAGAGCTATGGAAAAATCTTGCACCTAGCAAACTTTGGTCACTGCAATTGGTCTGAGGAAAGGAATGAATTACCCTGTGCTGGGCTCCCAGGCACACGGAATGTAATGTGGACATGACATTGTGTGGTGACAGAGAAACTGGCACCTTTGTCAAAGTGCATTGATAACACATCAGAGAGAATAAAAGACCACTTAATGGTTTTGTTTTTCTTCTGTCTTAGCAGCTCATATTTCTTTTAACACTTTAAACTGTCAAATAAAATTCCACTTGGATGGGCTCTTTTCTAAAGGCCCATTGTTGTGTGCACCCTGCTTTTTCTGTTAGGGTGGCTGAGCACTGAGTCTGTCTGGGACTCACCATGCTCACTTTCTCCATGCTGGCCACAGACTGCCCATGAGACATGGTGAGGACTGCTGGGTGGAGAAACTCACCATGGGAAGTGCCGGCATGGTGTTCTCTCCATGGCCTTCGCAGTCAGGTTTTTAATACTTCCATCCCTTGTTTCCTGGGGCTAACCAATGTCTTTTATGCTGCTGTAAAGCCTGTTTTGTGAAATATACAACCAGAACAACTCCAGAAAGCCAATGGGACTGTGGGGACAGGAAGAAGGTTACGAGGCACTGTATCAGGTCTTATGCTAGACAAGGAGGCTTTCCTTACTAGGATTTGCCAGTAGGTTTCTTCTGCCTCGCAGTGGTAAAACTATTGTAGTGTTGTTAACCAGATATATTAGTGATCCTGAGCTCACTTTAAACTATGAAAAATATTCATATAGGATAGGTAAGTTGGATAGATGGATGATAGATAGGTAGACAGAGAGAGAGAGAGAGAGAGAGATGATGATGATGATGATGATGATGATGATGATGATAGAGATGAGAAAGAATTCATTTCAGGTTCTAAAATTTAAAATTAGTTATTATACATACATAAGTGCAAATCTCTGAAGACTTGCATGTCTAGTGGAAAACCTTCACTCTCTGCTGAAATAACTCATCTCCTGTTGTGCCATCAGTGTGGGCTCCGTCCTTGCACATAACATTTCTGTAGAAAACCAAGAAAGGAGTGTTCTGAGTTAATCATATACCTACATTCTAAACACTTTGCAGACAAAAGAATTCAGAAAGTGCTGGTGGTAGTGGTGCACGTCTTTAATGCCAGCACTTGGGAGGCAGAGCCAGGCGGATCTCTGTGAGTTCAAGGCCAGTCTGGGCTACAGAGTGAGTTCCAGAAACCTTGTCTCAAAAACCAAAAAAAAAAAAAAAAAAAGAAAAGAAAAGAAAAAAGAAAAAAGAACTCAGAAAGCAATGTGCAGCATTCTTACTGTAACCTGATGCCAATAATGGCATTACAGATAGATTAATTCTCAGAAAGGCCTATGAATGGAAGCAAAGCATGCCCAGTGTATGTGATAGATTTAATTACAAATATAAACACTGAAGGTACTCCAAAATGTTGGTGTTTATTTTTATGGTGGAGCATTCTGGTCATGGAAACTCAGGCGTATTTTAGGGACAGATTTTTGACATAGAGAGGAGGAGGCCTAGACCTCATATATCAATGTGAGTTGTGCTCACTGACCTCTGAGATTCTGTATCCTCAAGCATCATGTCAGTATCTGGAATGCTTCTATGACTCCATCATCCCTTCTATAGACCCTGGGGCACATGTTTCCAGCCAAATGACTGATCGTGTCCAACAGTGTTCCTCCCTGGTAACTAAGCTCTTTGGTGAACCTGTAATGTGATGTACCTGGACACTAGGATACTTACAGAGAAGGCAGTTAGAACCCAACTCCAGGCTAATGAATCACTGGGGCTTCTGGGCTCCTCTCTGGATGTCTATGCTTTACAAGGCGATTCAGAGAGCTAGGTGTATGCCTAGATCCCACCCACTCAGACTTTGCTTCTGAATTTCCTGGAGACCTGACCGAATGCTGCTGTGTACATCTTCGGGTAGACATCTTCTGTTAAACCATAGGGCTCTAGCATCTGAGAAACACTGAGGCTTGATAACGTATGATACACTGTCTTTTCATTTGTTCATCTAGTGCCAAAGCCAACATGGACATTAACCAAATAGTAAGTAATGTCATCACCATTATTAGCAGCAACACCTAATCAGAAAAGAAATAAAATTGCATCCTTTAATAATATAACAACAGCAGAACACATTTTATATGTCATGTTTTAAATGATCTCAAACTAATATACAAACATACTTTTTAAACATATACATAATAATAATTTGTGTTGACTATCTTTCCCATATTTATCCTTATTTATACTGTTTGCATAATAACTAGTGAGCACAATATTGTTAGTCTTCAGATCTTGCAAAGTCGAGCCTATTATACACTGCAGTTTGCTTTCTGGTTGTTTTGCTGTTGTTGTTGTTGTTTGGGTTTTTTGTGATAAACACCATGACCAAAAGCAACTTGGGGAGGAAAAGATAATGTTTCCTCTCACAAGTCTCAGATCATACTCCATCACTGAGGTAAGCCAGGAACAAAACAGGAACTGAAGTAGAGACCATGGAGGAATGCTGCTTACTAGCTTGCTTCCTGTGCTTTGCTCAGCCACCTTACCACTCAGTTCCACCTGTCCAGTGCCTGTACCACCCACACTGTCTGGCACACTGTGGACACTATCAATTACCTATTGAGAAAATGCCTCACAGGCATGGCCACAGGCCAATCTGATGTAGACAATTCTTCAGTGAGGTTTCCTGTCCCAAGATGACTCTAGATGTGTGTCGAGTTGACAGCTAAAGGTGACTGTGACATTGTGTAATATCAAATAAACATTTGACTTAAATGGTAACTGTTTACATTGAATCACATTGCACACATTGGGGTTATTCTTTAGATATGTTATGATAGCCTGAAATCTTGCTGTATAATATCATGGTTCTCTCTTATTAAGCACCTCCTGTATGTCACACATTGCATTGTGGGTAAATAAAATGCAGATTCTATTTTTGCTGTGTTAGGAGGGGTGTTTTTCATTAATGCCTCTACCTGGAGATGGGCAAGCTCAACTTGAGAAAAGTTAATGAACCTGCCCAATAACAAGATGCCAGTAAATCAGTAGATAACTAGACCATATCTAATGCTCTGACATAAATAGAATTTAAAGACTTCATTACATAATGTATTTGGGGTGAAAAAAAGCCTGACTTTTCTTTGTTGTTATTTATTATGAACTGTATCTTAAAATAAAGAAAAGGGAATTTTTTTCTGTTTTGGTTTGTGTTTATGCTTTAATCTATCATTCATAAGCACCATTGATTTCTTTTAATTTGTTCGTTATTTTGAGAATTCCATGCATGTGTTCAATGGAATATATACACCTTACTTATCCCCTCCAATTCTACCCATATTCCCCAATATACCTTATTTCTCAAAATTGTGTCCTTTTTTTGTAGCCCACTAAATCCAGTCACTGTTGCTCATGTGTACATGGTGTGGGACCATCCACTGGAGTAAGGGAAAACTACCAGAGGCCACATCCTGAATAAAGAATGGTTCTCTCTTCACAGCAATAACCCACTTCCAATAGTTCCTTGCCTTGGACACTTTTGAGTTTTAATAATAATAATGGCCTCCTTCTCCATTCCTACCATGGCAACATGATAAGGAAATTGTCATGAGAATAAAAATTAAAAGGAAATGAATTCATATCAAAAATATCAAACTGATGGTCTGGGTAAAGATTAAAAAAAACAGGAAAGAAAGAATCTACAAAGTGCCAAAAGCTGTATTGTATGAGTATGGCCGCTTCTTAAAGTAATGCAACGCTCAAAGAGCAGTAGATGTTTTATAAGAGAGAAATAAAGGCAGCCTCACATACAGCAAAAATAAGGAAATTTTTCAAAGAATAAAAGAGGCTGAGTATTACCTGTATTATATTTCCTACTGAAATACCACACAAAGACTGAAGCAATGGGCCACGAGCTAGGATCTGAAATATCAACAGAGAACAAAGGACATAGTTATGTCCTAGATGTGAGAAAGGGTCACAGAGGGCCCTGTAAGGTCAAGAAGAAAGACCTTGAAATTAATACCATCGAAAGAGATTCTGTGACAGTTAATCACAGATGGCTGAACACCCTCAAGTATGTTTTTATCCAGAAATGGCACTGTGAATCAATTCGGAAGCCAGTAAAATTGGCAAGCAGAACTTAGGTGGGGGCTGATGGGTTAAATAATGACAGGATCACATAACCTTTGTTTTTATGTTAGTACATTGGAATCTGCAAAATGCATCTCATATATTCCCTATTTCCCAAATGAGAAAATCGAGAACCATGGACAACCAGTTAAGTCCCTGAAGCCCCTTAGATGGGAGAGAAAGACCCGGTCCATCCTTTCTACCCTGTTCCCGAGCAGTCCCTGTGTATGCTGGTTCTTCCAGAACACGCACCACTGAGGATGGGAGTGGGAGTGTTAGCTCCTAGCCCACACCAGTCCAGGGGAAAGGGCCTAAACAGGCACAGTCTATGTTTGCCTTGAACTCTAGTTTTTATTTATTTCTAGACTGTCCATAGACTTTCCCTAAGGCCAGAAATGTGCAAACAAGTTCAGTTTTAAGGGGCCTCATGATCAGAGCAGACGTGATTGTAGATGTCGTTTGTGACATTTGTTATTTTAAGTCTGAGTTGCATACGGTGTCACCTGCTTCGTCTTCCTATGTTTGTTCACGATTATGATTCACAACCACCTGCTGTGTCTCTTCTTTTGCTCGTGTGCTTTCAAAAATTTAAGATACTTGTGTTGTCTCCAAGTAAGCAATATTCTGAAGGACACTAGAAACCAGATATGTAATTTTATTTTATTTTTTTTTCTTTCAGAGCTGAGGATGGAACCCAGGGCCTTGTGCTTGCTAGGCAAGCGCTCTACCACTGAGCTAAATCCCCAACCCCTGTAATTTTATTTTTAAAAATATTTTCATCCCAACTTCTGACACTACTAACATTTTGCTGAATGTAAATAATCTAGTAGTATGAATTTAGTATTTTATAGTATATTTCATCAATTTTCTTCTAGAATTCTTTGGTATAGTTTGTTAGACTCTGACAGAATTTTGACATCAGGGACAATGATATCTGTTGTTGAATTTCCAACCTTTTTTGGATCAGAGAGCAATATTAGAGCGTTGTGCAGATAAGTCAATACGTATATTAAGAAAAATGTCTTCCTTCTTCCTAGGGTGGTAAAATGGTTGGCCACACCTGTTTAAAATTTAGGGTTAAAACATCATCTAGTTACAACATTTTCTCTGCAACATCATTTATTTTTCTTCAAATAGGACAGTACCACTTCCCTGTGTCACAAATAGGCAGGAAGAGAACCTGGGAGACTGAAGTTTATACTCTTGAACAGGGATTGAAAATTGCTTGGTTGGTTCCTTTTAGTGAGCTCGATAATATAATTTGGGTCTTAAATACGCTGAAATTGTCTGTGTAATGAAGACTCATGTCTTAGCCCATGGTGCTACCTAGAGGTCATAGACTCTTTTTTTTTTTTTTCTTGGTTTTTCGAGACACAGTTTCTCTGTGTAGCTTTGCGCCTTTTCCTGGAACTCACTTGGTAGCCCAGGCTGGCCTCGAACTCACAGAGATCCGCCTGCCTCTGCCTCCCAAGTGCTGGGATTAAAGGTGTGTGCCACCACCGCCCGGCAAGGTCATAGACTCTTAAAGAGGTTATAGCTTATGGGAGAAAGTTAGGTTGTTGGTATTGTGTCCTTGAAGGCGATACCGGGGACCTCTCTTTTCTTCCCTCCTCCACTTCTGCTCCATATCATGAGGTTTGCTCCTCTGTTTGCCCTGCTCTTATATACTACCAAGTTGCATCTCAGAGTCTCTGGGGACTGTGGAGAAGACCCAACATGAAGAGCCACCTGAGTAAGGGTGGCTGTAAAATGCCAACTGCCTTTCCAAAGCAATGAAAAAAGATGGTTTGCCTTAAGTTTCTTGCCACATCTGACTTTATGAAAAGAGATTCCAAGCTTGCTGGAACAAGCCAATAAGAACAGAGTTTCTGACGCTACTATTCAATGGTTGGAATTAAAGTCTGCTGGGGCCCTCCTGCCTTGCAATGACCCATGGACTTCTGGGAAATTTCCATCCATCAAGTAGTTGTGAGTACTGATTATTAGGCCATATCGACACCAGACATTTTTAGAGATTCACAGTGACTCTCCATCCTTTGAAACTGTTTCTTTCCTTGGCTACATGAAAAACAAAAGCTGCTTAGAATGTCCAGACAAGATCACTTTGATTCTTAGAAAGAGACACATGAAGGTGAGGCTCCTTTATTCCGGAAGTTAGTATCAGGCAGTGGAACTCTAGCTGCTGCCCACTCTCTGGCATCCTGAAGGGGTCAGGAGCAAAGCCATGAGTTGGAACAGCAGGTTTTAAGGGACCTCTCTTCCTAGAAGCCAGCCTCACTATGCACAGGATAGAGTTTGATGTGTGAGATCAAAAGTGTTTCAGCTAGTTTGAATCCAATTCATTTTAACTGCTTTTTCCTTTTCTTTCCCTTTAAAGAAACTGCCCTTCTAATGTCATTTAATAACTGATAAGACAAAGCATCTGCTTCCTTAACAACTATTGTAACTGAATGAGTGGGTGCAGGGATCTTCATGTGATGTATTATTAGGAAGGCTAAACAGATGATCTTGACCTTCACGGTGAAGATCAAATGATGAACTATTCCATTGTACTGTTTGTAAAGGGCATTTACTTACACTTGCAAGTATTCTTCTCAAGAGAAATGATTGATATCCCTAGCAGAAACTGAAAATTACATCTTCATAAGCATGGGAATGTAAAACTTGCTTTCTTTTGTTATGAAATAGCTCAGCAAAATGCTTAAAAAATATGAAAGATTGTCGGAATGAAACCACCATATGTTGTTAGAAGAGGCTTGTGCATTTTGTAAAAGTTAATGTCAGTACACAAAATTGAGTGGTGGGGTGGATGGCCACAGAAGTATACATTTTCTCAAATCTAGCATTCCAAGTTTGGCAATCAAGTTTAAGAATGATGCATAATACATATGGAGAGAAAAGGAAAAATGATGGATTACAGGAATTAATCCATCACAACTCTGCCTGTAGGACATATAAATAATCGTCTACAATCTCAAAAATTGTTGTTGGTGCTGAGATCTGGAGTATTTCACAAAAAAAAATGTTTTATTTATAGAGCTAGAAAGCTCTGATGCACAAATTTCTTTCTGTAAAGAAAAAAATGCTGGGTTTTTCTTTTCTGTCTACCATGATTCAAATACTGTGGTGGAAAAACTAATTAAAAAGAGTTTCATGAAGAAAATGTTTTCCAATGTATAAGTGATATAAACCACACACACACACACACACACACACACACACACACACACACACACACTTCCCCTTTAGAGTTCCCCAATGAATTATGTGATATTTTCTAATACTTAATATTAAAATACCTGAAGTTCAGTTGCAGAAGCCTGGTAACAATATTTCCTCATGCTTGCTCACTATTTTAAGTCCAGTGCATACACAATACCTGCAGAATGAGTAGATTCTTATGAAGGCATAAAAAATACAATGCTCAGCTAAAGAGAATTCATATTATTTGAATATACTCTTTATTCATCCTTTTTATTAATTCCTGCATGCATAGAATGTATTTTGATCATATTCGCCTCCAGTTCTTCCTTTAACTCCTTCTACTAGACCACACCCTAGAGAAAACTGTGTCTCTATGTGCTAGCAGTCATCACCTGTTTAACAAGGGGTGGGATTTCATGAATATTTTACATGAGTAGGTGAAGTGTTTTGCTCTATATTTAAGGACTCTGAAGAAGTTATTTTCGACACATTCAAATTATCTTATTTTCCAGTTATGTCCTCCATCTTTGACTTAATCCCTGCTGACATCATGCTAATTGTAGATGATCTGTGTAGAATATTCACTGGACCTTTTAGTCAATTTAATGTCTCATGTCCATGTTGGGAGCTTGTTTTCTCATCTCATCTGTTTCTGTTCTTACTGGGTATTTGTTAATTAAACTAAAAGATTCTACTTGCAGTGTTTCTGGTACATATTTTTAAGGAGATATTCATATATCACAAGTAGACCTCCAGTTAATAGACCCTGGTGCTCTTCTTGTGAATAGTTTAGTAGAACAGGAAGTCCTGTTTATCCTACAGAAGATGCTTCTTGAATTCATTTTCAGTAGACATATATTTAAATATGTCAGTACATCCTGTTGCTACACACACTGGGGCCATGATGCTAGTCTGCATTTTCATGCCGTAGGGCAGCCTGGACTGGGTGGTCCCTTCTGAGACATGAATACTGATTCTGCTCAACCAGTGCATAGAAAAGGTAGACAAAGAAAGCTGTGACCCCTGTAGGTTCCAAGCTGTAGAGGCCAACATATCATCTCATGGACACATTCCTATGACCAAGCATAAGCAAAGCAAAGCAGATATTCTTCTGATAAGAGCTTCACCATCCCCTGTGCTACTGTGCTACTTCCATTTCCTCTCTGAAAGGCCTGTGTATCTCACAATCCTAGTAGATGTTTGCCTGAACTTGATACTCCTATGCCTGCATTCTGAGCATTGTGACTCTTCTCCATATTCTCTCATTTACACAATAACTATTAAGCTGTTTGCCCAGAAATGGGTGATATTAAAACCAGGGTGAATGAGAGAGAAATACTCACTCATGATCTTCAACCCAAGTGGCCCAGGGACAGTAGGGTCTTGACGGGGTTTGTGTGAGCACTGAGGTTTAACACTAGTCTCAATTAACAAGGATAAGGGCATGCTGGCCAGTAGTGCCCACACATGCAGAGGGACCCAGAGGATTTTAGAGTAGGTTTGATCTCACTGTAGATGGGTCTTGGCTTGGCTCCTGGCAGACCACTCTTCTGTTGTAGAAATAACGTCAGTGTTTAATTACATCCACAATACACTTTAATATGTATTTTGCTTAAGGTTTTCATCTTTGTTTTCATTCCATTTCTGTGCTCCTTGTGCAATTATTTAATGTGTATAATTTTAGTTGTTAAAAGTAATTCACATACATAATAATTTTCAAAGCAACTTATAATTAACTAAAGAAGGAAGCAACAGATGTTGGAGCATGAAAAAATGCTTTAAAACATTGAATATTTTTCACAGATGCCATCGTTTCTTCTTTCTCAAGGCTTCCCCATTAATAATCCTAAGGCATGCTAACAACCCAGGCTTGGTTCCAAACCCTTGTAATGTGAATACACACACACACACACACACACACACACACACACACACACACACACACACACCTAGCAACAGCTGCTCTATTTAGCTTGTTTCATTAATATTTTTGAGTTGGAATACCCAGTTAACCTTTAGAAGCAATTAAACTTTGTCAGTTAAAATCCAAATGGTTAATTGATCTGCTCTGTGGTCCAGTGGTGTGTTGTGATACCTGACTTTCTGAGATCGGGTGTCTCCTTATTTCACTTCACACCATGATATTTCGAGATCTTATTGGCAAGATTTCACTGTGTTCTGCTTTGAGAGAAACAGCTGCGACAAAGACCTTTGGAGATGGAGTTGGCTCACTCCATGTCACATTCTTGCATTGTTTTATAAGCCACGCCGTGTGAGATGGGAGCATCCACACACGGCGACTTGGCATCTTGCTTCTATTATGAGGTGAGACATGTTCTATCTACATCTGCCCTAGGCTCTACTAATCCCAGGAACTGCTCAATATGAGACTAGAGTAAATATCCATGATGGAAGGATCTCTTGTCATCTTGTGGGAGAAAGAAATGCCTGTAGCTTAAGGAAGGAAATTCTGGAATCTAACCAAAATTTTATTACACCTCTGAAACCAGAAACACACACATCGGAGCATCTCAGAGTTAACAGAGTAAGGGCCAAAAGTAGCAGGGTAGCAGCAAAGAGAAACCAGACATCAAGCAGGATCCTCTCGCGTTTGCCAGGCAATTTCAGTAGAAGACTGACTTAATGGATTTCTTTCTCTTATCTTTCTGCAACTGCTAATAGCTTTTAGTGATAAGGCCTTGACATCTGAAACTGCAAAAGAAGAAAATAACTCTGTCTGCTACACTTTCCTTCTTTGAAAATTAAATTATCTACTCCTTGGAGTGACCTCCCCCGTTACTGTTCACTTCTAAATAGTTTTCCATGAGGAACAAAAATAAATTCTCCATGATGAATTCACATCTGCCGGTTGCCCTGTGTACAGTGCATAATGTTCAGATCACCCTCCTTGTATCACCAGGAAATTCCTTATACCTACTCTTTGTAAGGAATTGGTGCTGTGTGAGTGAAGCAGATGGATAAAAGGTTTATAACATCTAGGAGCCTCCTTTCCAGCCTAGCAGAAAAGATTACAAGTCAAACAGTATGAAAAATGTGAGGTTGCAGATGCAGTGGAATAATTAAGAGAGATATCTTGAGAACTGAGAGGGTTGGGTCTCCTGTAGTGCAGAGTCAAGGCCCCTGTGTGTGTAGGCAGGATCTGTCTATGAGATTTAGACCATGAGCTATTAGCATCATGTGTACAGTTCTGAGATACACACAGGAATGTTCCACGCTCAATCTTGGAGAGTAATTCACAACTTTTATCAAGGTCCCAAGCAGGTCTTTTGCCTGTACACTGCAAGGCACTTGGAGTTACACTGTTGGAGCATCTGACTTGTCCCTGCTTAGTGTTTCTGCAGAATAATTTCTTTCATGTTTTCAACATGTGCAAGCTACATCATACTTTAAATTCGTTTCCTTTAATAGGGCACAATCATGTTGGATTTAAAAGAACCTATCAAATTTTGTGTATGTGCATGCACGCATGTGAGTATGTGTGCACATGCATATGCATGTAGTCATGTACTTACAGTGTCTGCACACATAAGTAGATGTGCACTTTCAGTTTGTGCACACACACGTAGACAACATGTACTTTATCTCTCTGTCATTTTCAACTTCCCTTATAACTTCTATCTCTGCTACCTCAAAAGGTACTTTGAATATTGAAAAACAAATTTAAGGTAAATGCCTTTCTAAAATATGTCATATACAGTGCAACTTAGTCCCATTCCAAAGGGGACCATCCCATAACACTGATACTAGCTTTTTTTCTTTAGAATATTAAAATTGGTTTTAATAATAGATGGTTTGGGCAGTGACTTTCCGAGATTGTATCAGGCTCCCAGAAACAAGACTTAAATCGATATCAGTAATAGAGTGTCCATGAAAACCTTCTTAGCCCTTCATAGTGATACACATTTCAGTGTCTGAGCCCTTCCTGGTAAATCAACTTCAAACACACCAGCCTTGAGATGTGTTTGGAGCATCACCTCTGACCTTGTTTAATACCTTCCCTTACTGTGGTCCATGCACTGGTACCCAACCAGCCCTACATTTTCCCCTCAAAGAGCAAGCCCTATTATATCTGTGTTTGAGCTACAGCTTGGAGTATGGTTAGGCCAACTCTGACCTGTGCCTTCACTGAGGGAACAGGAAGAATAACAGGGACTTGGTGAAAGGGACACCTGCTAAGAACATCACAGAACAGTACAGGTCACAGCTCTCAGGTAAGGCTGGAAGGACCGAGTTAGTTCCTTCATGTTTATTGTGCATGAAATGAATTCTCTAAGAAAGCAGGTCCTCATTGAGGCATTTAGATGATGGCGGCTGAGACGTTTTACTATAAGAGCTCTCTGGGACCTTTCACGCAATGTGTTGCTCAGTCATTTGGTGCCACTTGAGATGTGGGTACTGGAAGCCAGATGGTTGCATCACTGGCATTCCACAGGGAGTCTTTTTTGGATAATCTGCCTCTACAGGTCCAGTCAATGTCCAATGAGGAACTCCCTTTCTTTACAGAATAGGAGTTTCCATGAAGGTTTCCCATGCTCCACTAATCTTGCTGAAAACAAACACATATAGATATAGATATAGATATAGATATAGATATAGATATAGATATAGATATATAAATATAGAGATAGAGATAGAGATAGATAGATAGATAGATAGATAGATAGATAGATAGATAGATAGATGATATCATGTCCTTTAGCCAGAATTTAACATATGAGTGTTTAAAATGGAAACACAAATACTGCCCCATTGGGATTGGTTTAGAGTTCTGTAATCCACACTATCTAATGGCATTGAGCAGATGCAATGCCACCCATAGCCCCTTGGGACTTAGCTGGCTTGTTCCAGTCCTCACAGCTCTCCTGCTCTACACTGGGCCTTGTCTGTCATTCTCAGCATTAGTTCCCAGCTTGACCAGGGGAACTGGGTGAGGAAGAGCCTGTTTCAACCCTAAACAACTGTAAATTTGTAAAATTCCGGCAATTGTCTGATACTTTTTCCAGATTGGGGGTTTTGTCTGTCATTGTTACAGCTGTTTTTGTTGTGTTTTGTTTTGGTTGGTTGGTTGGTTTATTATCATTGTATTTTTTTTGTTTGTTTTGTTTTGTTTTGTTTTTTCCCCAAAAATGTAACTGATGGACCTCTTAACTTGACTTAAGCCAGTGTTATTGCCATTGACTGATGGTGAAGGAGAGGGTAAGTGGGTCTGTCAGGACACCTGAGCTTACTGCACCTCCTCCTTTGTTGGCTTTTATTTGGAGGGAAACTTTAGGCACAAGTGCCTAGGGAAAGGAGAGAGGCAGGAAGGGGCTTTCTACATGAACATCTATAACATGACTAGCATTACAACAGAGACTTTTCCCAGTCTGGCTCATTGTATGACAGGCATTTGCTTGTCAGTTCTAAATCATAGCTATGTGTCTTTGACTGTTTCCAGGTCAGTTCATGGGAGAAAGTGGAAATGGAGGGGGTAAGAGAGGGCAGAACTCTTGTGTGTTCTTGTGTGTTCACTACTAGTCTTAGTGGTCCAAGATGCAGAGCTCCTGGAGAGTGCAGGTTCCCAGGTGCAGGTATCCTGTCTCTGTGGCTCACTTAACACTCATAGCATCTCCCAGTGCCTAGCATGAGGTAACTGCACAATGAGTGATTTGTTAGGTGTCATGTGAGAAGTTAAGGTTGAAATGCCCCTTGTTTGGGACCAGTAGAGCAAATCTGAGGTCTTTCCAGAGTATCCAAGCAGCCATTGCCTTTGTAAGGAGGCATGTAGACAGGAGTTGTTGCAACATTTTAAGTTGTATGTGGATAGCTGCCTGGTTTACATTGTTGGCAGCCTTTGGGCACCTTTGGACTATGGTTAATGCATTAGATGTTAAAAAGCTGGTGCTACTAATTAACAAAGCTAGCTGCAAGAGCCTGAGCAGAGAGAATTTTGTTTGAAAGTAAAGCATTTTGTAACAAGTGTGGTTTGACCAGCAAGGTCAAATAATGTTGGCTCTGGGGATTAGGAGACATGACTGGGAACACACCTCATCTGCAGGGTTGTGTATGTATTAAAACACATCTCTTCTGCCAAGTGTCCCAACACCACAGGCCTAGGTCTTGGCAACAGTCAGCATGTTCTAGAACAAAGGTTAAATGCCCTTTCCTCTGAGTACAGACAGCCCCACACAAATCTCCTGACTCTAGCTCCTACCCTCTCACACATCTCCACAAGGGATCTCCTCTTATGTGGTATAGACTGTATATATCTTGCATAAAACCAATTTACCAGGTTTTACATATATGTCTATACACAGAATATATTCACATTTCACTTACATTCATATTCATGATATGTTTGTGGGTGACAAAATGGACAAATGGATGCTATGTAAAGAATAAATCTTCCAGTAATAACACTAAGAGGGAAAATGCTGTGGCAACTTAAATAAGCAGAGTAAATGTGGAAAAAATTCAACCTCATTCATAAGAAGCTACAAACAAGAAGCACAATAAAGAGGAAAAGTAGCTTCTCCTACCTCATGAAGGATGCCTATGAAAAGTTTACAGCAATAGAAACCTGTCAATTCAAGAAAAAAGAGGTGAAGTTTCCTGCCAGTACTGCCAGTATTCACTGCTAATACTGGAGCCCACAGACAACTCAGTGCATCAGGGGAAAGTAAACAGAGTAAGAGTGACAGTTGGAAGAGCTTATCCAAGAGGATACATATCCTGCTAGCTCTTTTGCTCATATCTCAAAGGCTGGAGACAATTAGGTAATGGCTGTTCATTAGATGCCATGTGTCATTCTATATTGTAGTCTCTGGTGAATGGGAACATGCTGAGTCTCAACAAGTCACAGTTTGTAAGGGGTTTCTAAATGGATGGACTTCATGACTCTTCCCATTTAACCCACAGAAGCTTTATCTTTGTTTCTTTGGACTGTTTGAAGAGTTACTCGGTACTTCCCAAGCTGGTGGGTACCATTGAGAAGTGATCATAAGTCACCCATTGAACTGTGGTTTGTCTTCTGGTGTCTGGACCACATTAGCATCATGTTTGACTAAGGAAGGGAGAGTTGTGAGTGCTGATGCTTGCCAAGTGTCTGCTGATAAATAGCAAGTATGCAGTGCTTGGCTAGGAATAGAGGAATGAGAAACAGATTGCCACTATCTGAATCTCAAAATCTATGAAGGAGATGCCTGTGCAGACAGATCACTGAGCATTATTTCTTCCCAATGGTCTAGATAACTGTGGTAGCATGCAGAAGAAGGGAACTTTTCAAGTAAATGTAAGCAAGAGGGTTGAGATTACAAAGAAGACAGCAACATCAGCAGAGTTGCAGAGGCCTGAAGCCACAGCATTTCCTATAGCTTTTGAAGGTAGCACCAGTGAGCACAATGGTCAAGAGGACAGGAAAGACTGAGATATAGTTGAGCAGACCTTTTGAAACATCTGGGATATTGAGCAGTTTGGGTTATACCTCACTAATAATGTGAAGCCACAGAGATGTATAAATACTAACACCAATGCCTGTCATGACCTAGAGCCAATTTGTGCATTATGCCTCTCTCTCTCTCTCTCTCTCTCTCTCTCTCTCTCTCTCTCTCTCTCTCTTCTCTATCTCTATCTCTATCTCTATCTCTCTATCTCCTCTCCCCCTCCCCCTCTCCTCCCGCGTGTGTGTGTGTGTGTGTGTGTGTGTGTGTGTGTGTGTGTGTGTGTGTACATTTAGACTTTCCATTGCTGGTATCACCATGGATGCTCATATATTTCCCATTTGAACAAACCTAATATGTCTCTCTGCTAACATTTTTAATGTTGCAGTTAGACATGGATTAAAACACTGTGTATTGCAACCAAGTCCTGAGAAACATTCTAAAATAACAGAACAGTTTACTGTACCACAAGTAAGCATTTACATCTCTAGTCACACTAACCAAGAAGGTTTTAATTAATTTTTTATATTTGTAAAAAAATTAAGAAATTTATAGGCACTTTAATCATATTTTTATTTTAATCATATTTTAGAGCATATATTGTTTTTCATCACCACCCCATGAGAATTTTGTCTAAATGGATAGCATTGAAACAAATGAACAAACAAACAAACAAACAAATACATTCAGTACAGTTGCTTAAGTTTTGCAGTGTTTTCACAGAAGACAGAATATCAACAAAGTTACCCATAATCAGAACTGGGTCCTTTTCTGTAGACCTGAATGACTTAGAAGGAAAACATACACCTACTTTTCTTAAAGAACATCCTTGAACAGGAGATTTCTGCTCATATTTCCAGGTTCGTATAATCTTAAATGAGTGACCAGCCTTACAGACTTTATGCTTTAATATATGAAAGTATGTATGTGTGCAGAGCAAAGATAAGGGAGAAGTCTTATACAGCTGAAAATTAGGAATATACTTACAACAAGCATTATGATAGATATCTGTGACTAAATTATGGATTTGGAAGTCTACTTAATTATTTAACCACCACTTTATATTTTAGGAGTGTAGAGTAGAAATATTTCCAATTCATATTTAAACATAAAAATCCATCATGTAGAATAGCCTCTAAACATTAATTTGGACAATTATCCTATAGGAAATGTAAAGATCAATAAGCTGCTCTATATCATTGCCATATGCAAAGTGTTTTAAAGTCTGGAAGTACTTAGTGTATAAATTTGAGTCAAGCATCCTCAGCATCTTAAGTACATGCATCCTCTGTGAGAAAGCAGCTGCATCAAAGATGGCAGCCTGGCATTAGTTCAGTGAAGAAAGCAGGTGATTGACAGGGATCTTGCTGATTCACACAACAGGGCAAAGACTCAGGTGCCCTCACATCTGGATATCTGACTTTCCTTCTGAATCTTGCTCCAATAGATTTAAGCATCTATTTTCTGGTGGGTGATTTGAATGCAAAGTGTTCCCCATAGGCTCTTACATTTGAACCTTTGATCCCAGTTGATGATGCTATTTGGGGAGGTCATAGAACCTCTCAGAGACAAAATCTTGCTGGAGAAAGCATTACCAAGGTCTAGCTCTAAGGTTTTGTAGCCCTGCTTCACTCCCTCTTCTCTGTCTCTCTCTGCTTCCTGTGTAGAGATGAATCTACATAGGATTCTCTCTGCTCCCTCAATGCCCACCGGACTCAAACAATGAAGTGTAAGTGTTTATGGAGCATTTATAAGGGACTAGATATTGTAATTCACCTAGGGACTTTAAAGCATATAGGAGGATATGCATAGTTTATATGCAAACACTATGCCATTTCATTTCTCATCCGAAGATGCCTGCATCTCTGAAATGAAATGGGTTAATGACAAGAACAAAGACTAAATGTCATATGCTGTGACAAGTGTAAATTTTAAAATATATTCAGTCTGAAGCATGGAACCTGTAGCTATCAAAGAATGGCTGGAATGAATAAGCTCAACCCCAATGTAGCCACAAAGACTCATGGTGGAAAGAAAGAATTGCACATCCTAGAAACAGTGCCATCAAAAATGCTCAAGTTACTCTATTATGATATTGTCACTTCCTGGAGGCAGACTACTTGGTATCAAAAAAATCATCTCCTGCTGGCAGATCATACCCTGCTCTCATCTCACAGAGGAAAGCCAAGAGCATGATGATGTGGAGAGGGAGCCCCACTCAGGACAGTGGTCATAGAATTAACCGTGACTGTCTGTGGTGACTGTGTCAGGTTGGGCCACCCTCACACTTTTGTGTTTCCATTTGGATCCCTGCACAGACATTTATCAAGCTTGAATTTTTATAGAAATCAGATCTCTAATGATTTTACCCTCATGAAATGAAATTCATAATTATTCTCAACTATTTTGGTGGCTTACTACTTTCATTAGAGGAACCTGTTTTCTGAGATGAAGACTTAAAAGTTTCTCAAGATGCCAAAGATTATATGAGTTTTTTCCATTAGTTTTTTGTTAGCATCAATCATGGCAAGGTTACTCAGCCAAAACTGGATGCTCAAGGCAAATAAAATAGTGACTGCATCCCATCTGGGCTGTTGGGATTGAGGAAGAATGTATCACCAAGACATGAAAACAGGTCTGACTTCTCAATATAGAATCCTGGGAGAAGTACTGCATGGGATTCTCTGTAGTTTTCGTTACTACAATATCAAATGCTTCTTCCATATTGATTCCTTAGCATACACCTCTGCAGCTCACCACACTCTCACACATGTTCCTGGAATATATATACATAAAATATACATTATATATAACAATGAAATGTAATATATATTAACTTTTAAAAAATTTATTCTTTGTGTCTTTAACATCATACATCTTGATCCCATTCATTTTCCAATCCCTTTGTATCTGCCCTCTGTCTTTGCAACCTCCCCCCAATATAAAATAAAATAATATTTTAGAGAAAATAAAGAAGAAAAGAAAAAAGGGGAAATCAATCTTGTCATGGAAGCTGTAGTGTGACACAGTGAGTCACGTAGTAAACCTTTTTATCCATATATCTTTACTTGCAAATGTTCATTGCAAAGATTCATTGGTCTGGTTCAAGACCTCTGGTTTCTTCTACACTATCAATGCTGAGTCCTCACTGGGACTCTTCTTGGATATCTTGTTGTCCGGTGTCATGGAAATACTGCAGCTTTGGGTCTGCAGGACCAGCCCCTTTATGTGCTCCAGCAGATCACAGATGGGGTGAATGTTGGGCTGGGCCAATTCATAACCCTGGTTCTGGGCCTGGGTAGTTGCAGGATTGGTAATCCCTCCAGGTCTCCATTGTCCTCACAAGGGTGAGCTCTCTGACATTGTCCTGACTAGTTCACCTCTTGCAGCCATGAGCAAGGGAGGGACCAGTTCTCCTTTCACATCCTCAAGGTTGGCTCTCCCTAACCTACACCATCAGGGACATCTAGACTGTGTTGCTCAGGCAAGGTACAGGGGCCATCCTCCGGACTGCTGCAGCTGGTGGTGAGCTCTCCCACTCTTATGACCTCAGGGCCAGCTTTCCTACCTGTCACAGGTGGCAAGGGGTTGTTGGGAGAACGGAGGCATCTCTCGCCATCCAACACCACCATGTGCCAGATGAGGGGTGAGCCAGATCTCCCATGCTCACATTCTTGGGGTGATTCACCTGCATATATTTCTTTTTATTGTTAATATTTAAGACCCTTTGAGTCTGTAGCTCAGCATTTGTCACATAAGAGATTTCCCAAAAATGATGAAAGAGAGGTGTATGATGGATCAATTCCTGAAAAGCAAGAACTTTTATTTTCTTAAGTGTTGTTAAAGAAAGTATCATTTGGGCAGTATTACTTGAGCTTTTAGTTTGAAAAATATAAGTTTATATATTTGGATCATTATCTGTAAGTCCTGGCAGGGAAAATTGCCAAAGCAATAGGATTCTTGGTCATCAAAGTCATTTATAACAATAAAGTTATTTAAATATTCTTATTTTAAAAGAACATAATTTCCCATAGTAAAATTTCCAAAAGAACAAAAAGAAATGTAATTCCATGGGATTTTTTCAATAGAGAAATATGCCAAATTTAAAGTATGTTCTTAATTTTCCAAATAATTTAATCTAGCATAAAACACCAAAAAAAGTTCTAAATGTTTCCTAATAATGAAATGCAACAAGGACTTGACCTTAGCTGTGGAGACTCAAGATGCATCATTCATGATGTGAAGCTTTTAGATTAAATAAATATTCCTACTGCTATCTCTTAGCACATGAAATCTTTATCTAAATTATGAGCCTGTAAGAAGACAGCTTTATGTAAACCCAGATGAGAGTCAATTTAGAAGACAATCAATTTCTACCACATGATCCCATCACAGATAGAGTGAAATGATTCTCATAGGAACGTGGGTGCAAGTTAAATTTAAACTTGCTTTCCCAGCTAGATAAATACATTCTGCTATATGCAGCCCTTGTGGGATAATCTGTGTTATTGTGACAACCTGCAGTTTTTTGAGGTAGTTGCATCTCCAGTCACCATGTCCGGAGAACACCCAATAGTTTTATATTTGGTGTGATGTGTCTGCTTCTGGGCAGCTGGGCAGAACAAAGGTGCTGTATATACCGGGCAGTCTGCTATTTGGTAGAAACTCATTATTGCACTTGACAACTGCAAATAGCAAATATATTGTTCTTTTTATGATGTTTCACTCTCTTTTTACAAAGGAGACAGCTGAGGTCCGAGGTTTTGTGGAGTAGAGCACTGGACGGAAGCTGCTAGGCTTTCCTGTTCGTCACAGATAAACTTAGGAGGGAAGAAAATTTCATAGTAAAGACTGACCAACCTTCCTTCTTTAGCAAACTTGAGTAAACTTACTCGGAAGAGAAAACCCATTGGTAGGAAAAACTATGAAGTGCCACTTCCCTACACATCCAGCACTCACGGGGAAGTCATAAAGGAGGAGAAACTATTTCAGATGGCTTTTCTTATCAGAATGTGGAGTTAGTAAGCTAAGAATTTTATGAAGAAATGCCTCCAATCTCAGTTATGAAATTCTAGATACATTGAGCAGGAAACAGTAACTTCTGTCAGCCTCAGTCTATAGGGCTATACTCCTGATCTTTGTTTGAGCCAATGAAATCAGCTGTGGAACTAGCCCTACAGCAGCATCACTAGTCCCCTGGAGAACTTGTTTATCTTAATGTAGCATCATGAGTGGTGGCTCTTAGCTGAGTTGCTGTAGTCATGGTCCTGATTTGACCCCGATGGGCATCTCTGAGAACAAATAGCTTCCGTGCCATCTCCATTATTTCTCATTTTAAGAATCCCACATATCTTTGTCTAAGGCAGAGTTTCTTATTCTTTCTTTACAAAAGTTGTCTTTGTGTATAGAATGGGGTTGTGGAGTTAGAGGAAGGGAAACAGCTGGGGAAGGAGACGAGATATGATAGTAGAGATTAAGTTGATAAGAGTATAGTATGAAATGTCCATAATGAAGGCAATTGTTTTTTACACTTAATAAATGCTAACAAAGTCAAAAAATCTTTTTAGTGTTTCTATGGCACTGATTAGTTTTGCATAGACACACAAATTAGTAAAAGCTTTGGGAATGAAAGCTTGGTTCTTCAGAGAGCAGAAAGATCTCCCTCTCGTCTACTTGTAGGAGACCATAAATGTTGTAACCTAATAAAGGAAGCTACTATGTAGCATGAATTCTAAAAGGTCTTATTGATAAAATCAAACCCGGAGCCAGGTATTGGGGTGAATGCTGGAAGATCAGAGAAGCAGAACAAGCCACAACCACCTCACCTTGCCAATTCCTCAGCTGGTCTTGTTTCCTCAGACTGGAAGCCTCTGTGTCCTCATCCAAATGGATCTCAGCTAAACTGTGCTTCTCGAAAGCCTGAAAGCTTAACCAGCTATAGTTCCTGGTCCTCACGCCTTAAATGCCTTTCTGCTTTCTGCCATCACTTCCTGGGATTAAAGGGCTCTTGTTACCACACCTGGCTGTTTCCAGTGTGGCCTTGAACTCAAGTGATAGGATTAAAGGCGTGTGTGCCACCCTTTTCTGGCCTCTATGTCTAGTGGCTTTTCTGTTCTCTGACCCCAGATAAGTTTATTAGGGTGCACAATATTTTGAGGAATACAATATCACCACACTACTACCCATCATCATCACCGTCATCATCACAGATCTCACCAACATTCTAGGGAAGAGGGTCATGCAAATTGTGGGGCCCATTGGAGAGGAACCTTGAAGGCTTCTTAGAACCGGTCTCTCACAGTGTGTGAGTGGCTGCTCACCAAGAAAGCTCTCTTATGACCAGAGCTGTGGCTCAATAACCAAGTTGTCAAGGAGCCAATGACAGATGAACTGTTATAGAGCAGCTGTTTCTATGGTTTCATGTCAGATTGTCCAGCCCATTGCATCCAAACACACAGCTGTTTACAACTGAAGAAATGAAGAAGGCTGTAGGTATGTGGAAGTGCTCACAGCCAACATTATTTTCTGGTAAGAAACTATACAGGTTTTGGTCTGGGTTTGTTTATTTCCTTAAAATTATCTGGGGTGATGGTCCCCATGTATTCTTTTAAAAACAAGATCCAAGAGAGTCCTGCCAAAGCCTCGTCTCATTAAACAACATTACCTTATCTCATATCATTCAAAAGCCGTCAAAATTCCACATCAGGATGATTAAAATTTGTGCAGGCTCTCAAGTAGGTGTAGCATACTGAACATTTCCCCAGAAAGAATGTAAGCATCCAAAGAAAGGGAGAGCATCTGAGCTCAAGGTCACCAATTACTTCCCTCAAGAGTAGGTGTTCACTTTTACCCAAAGGGACTTTCTCATCTCATTGCAAGACATTTGCCAGAAAAAAAAAAAAGAAAGAAAGAAGAAGAAAAGAAAAAGAAAAAAAAGATGTCTGCATCTTTGATTTTCACTCCTGAGACTAAGAATTTAAAGCCAATTTTAGTGAGAGAATAAAGTAGATAGATAGATCTTCTCATTTGAGATGTAAGTTTGTAGAGGCAAAAGCACCTACAAATCACAGCCTTAGCAATAACGAAGGATTCCAGCAGCACCATTGATTTTCTTATTCTCTTCATCTGTCTACATCAGTAGTACAGAAAAGAATGTCTAAAGCATCGTAGGAAAAGGAAAACCAGCTTACTGTTATGTGCACACATATATATTCTACTGCACATAGATATATGCACAGGTGCACACACACATACCCTACATCCTTTTTAGGTAAGTGTAACATGAATTTCTAAACAGTCTTATTAATAAAAAAAAAAAAACTCAATGCCAGCTACTGGGGTAAATATGAAAGATCAGAAAAACAGAATAAGCCACAGCTAACCTCACCTCACAGACTTCTCAGCCAATTCTGTTTCCTCAAACTGGAAGCCTCTGAGTCCTCATCCAAATGGATCTCAGCTGAATTGCTGCTAAAAGCCTAAACACTTAAAAGCCTCTGGTTCCTGGTCCTTGTGCCTTATATACCTTTCTGCTTCCTATCATCACTTCCTAGGATTAAAGGCGTGTGTTGTCATGCCTGGCTGTTTCCAGTGTGGCCTTGAACTCAAGTGATAGGATTAAAGGTGTGTGTGCCACCCTTTTCTGGCCTCTATGTCTATGTAGTGGCTGTTCTGTTCTCTGACCCCAGATAAGTTTATTAGGGTGCACAATATATTGGGGGCACAATATCACCACAGGTAAGAAAACATAGGAGTTTGTATTTGTTATTCTGCACCTGAAAGAATCCAGACTGGCTACTGGTAGAAGATGAATGCATATTTATGGACATGCTTAGGTGCTAGGCTTTCTCACTCTCTTTGGGGCCACTGTAGTGCCCATCACTCCCATGTTCTACCATGGACGCCTATGAGGTGTTAGGCTCAGTTCATCCCTCTCTTGAATGGCTCTCCCAGGTTGTGCCATGGAAGCAAGCAGGCCCGAGAGACTGCCTTACAGATAGATAAGCGACACAGTGAAGGCCTAGGAGGGCTAGTGCGGTATACAGGCTGTGTGTTTTTACAACTGTACTGACATGTTTATTATGTCTAAGAGTCTTCCGGTGGAATCAGTAAGGCCTTTTAACTGTAAAACTATTCCATCAGCACCCCCCTGGCTTTTTGTTTCTCCTTTTCTGTCTTTTTCTTTCCTTGCTACTCCACCTGAGACTTCAACCACTGCACTGAATAAGAGCAATCAGGGTGGGCATTCTTTTCTCTTTCCTGGTTTGAAAGCAAATATCTTATATTTCCCCTGTTTAATATAGTGTTGGCTCTGGGTTAGTTGTGGAAATGAAAGTGAAATTGAGACTAGGGGAAGATTCAAAAGGGAGTGTGTGTGTGGGGGGGATGAGGTTGAAGTTGCTAATTTACACTTTGTTTGAAAAATGCCAGCATGATACCTAACGCTTCATGTGCTAATTTTAGATTATAAAGCCTATGAGTCATCATAAGGTATACTGCTGCCCAGGGGGACTCTAATCAAATGTTGATACTGTGAGGGATATGCAAAGTGTGGGTGGTTTCCCATGTAAAATCATTCACTTTTGCCACAATACAATGTTCACATTTTCTTTGTCTTCCATTGAGCTTCCCTGGCTAATAGCAGTACATCAAGAATGCAGGAGCAGCCTTTAGGCCCTGTACATCACCACTGTACACTAGTAGTGGGCACTGGGTTTAGTGTTAATATTGATTGTTTGGGTGTCCTTTCATGTTCTGAACCACATGCAAAGGCATGCACTTCGGTGTTTGGAGCAGCTGTCTAAACCCAAGACTTGGTGTATAAAAGCTTCTAGGCATTAGGAGATCAACATGCCTGAGCCCTCAGCTGGCAGGTGATGAGATGAGTTTTTAACATCTAATGACATCAGGAGGATTATACAGCGAGTAAGAACTTACCTGGGGGCTTGCTCTTCGACCTCCACTCAGTGATTTGTGAATTGCTCCAGTTCCAATGGAAGGTGATGGTGACTCCTTCATGTTCAGGTCCTGAACCAGCATGAAAATGCACAGTGGACAATGAATTGATTACCAATTTTGTGACCTTAAAGGATAAGGAACATGTTCACTCTTGCATACACATATACACGGGTGCTGTAGCATGAAGTTGCTGTGCTGGCTGATTATGTGCTGGAAAACAGCAGCACTTGTATAAGGACGAGATTGTCACTGTGACAGGCATGAAACATCAAATGTGCTTGCCTAGATGAAAAGGATATCGCAGGCTTTATACTTATGAAGCATTTATCTACAATAATTGAATGGATCTATTCAGTTTGAAACATCCACGTACTAAAGACATGAAAAATACTGTGATACCAACATATGTAAGGACTTGCTATGAACGCACACAGAATGTACACACATGCACATTTGTATTTGATTTAGTAAAGTCTTGTTAAAAGCTTTCACATCCACACCTTTGATGATGCACACTTGAATATTCATTCTATCCAGACTCTTCATCTGGTTTTGATGTCATATTACATACAGTTGTTCTCATGAAGTAATCTAGGGTTCACCCTATCCTTTGCAACAATCTCCAAGTACTATAAGCAATTAGCATGTCACTCTCATACTTCCTCATATCCTTCAGCTCACTGCTTAATATATTCAATCTTTCTTCTTGCATGTGATGCATATGAAACAAGGCTAGAAGTCTGCCAGTGTTATTGACTGCAGTTTCTGCATCAGTTTTAATTGACTGATTTTCATATACGTTATGTGTTTTGAACTTGTTTTAAACCATAATTTTAGAATGGTTGCTTGGCATTATAAGTTTGACCTACTTCTGTGATGACTGCTATTAGAAAAATTATACCAGAGTTCTTTGCTGGGAAATGGTTAAATTATGTAAATCCAGTTTGATGATTTGGCTTCTTTCTTTTACAAATATTCATTGGAGCAGGACAACATTTAGTCTCTGGTAAGTTTTCCTCCCTGAAGAAGAGAAATTCTCTCTGGTAGCTAAATAGCCTGGGGATTCAAAGCTCAACTACCCTTCTTGTGGGAGCTGGCACAATGTCCTACCAGGTGTTTGATCTTTTTGGATAGGGCATTCCTTCTCCTGTGTTATTTCTTAGGTCTTTCTCATCTCTGCGAACTTACTTAGCATCTGTTTGCTCACTTTCATTCATTTACATGTTTGAAGGGAGGAGCTGTCTGTATCTCTGTTTTTTTTTGTTTTGTTTTGTTTTTTGTTTTTTTTTTTTTAACAGGCAGAGATTTCCTGTCCTGTCTGCCTGCTCCCAAATAATCCACACAGCTTAATATTACTTATTAATGCTCAGCTGATAGCTCAGGCTTGCTACTAGCTAACTCTTACACTTAAATTAACCCATATTTCAATGTATGCTTTGCCACGTGGCTCATGGCTTATTACCTTATTTTCTACATATCCTGCTTGCTCAGTGGCTGGCTGGCATCTCCTAGCTCTGCCTTTCTCCTTCCCAGCTTCCTCAATTTGATTGTCCAGCCCAACTTTATCCTGCCTTGCTGTAGTCCAATCAGCTTCTTTATTAACCAATGAGAGTAAAACATAGTCACAGTGTACAGAAGGATTATTCCACAGCGATTCTCCCTTTTTGTCTAATTAAAAAGGAAGGTTTTAATTTTATCATAGTAAGGTTATATATAACATTTTTTTGTTGGCTGGTTGGTTGGTTTTGGTTTTGTTTTCATTGTTGTTTTGTTTTGTTTCCTTGTGCATATCTCTCCTTTCTGACTGTAGCCATTTTGGCATCCCCAGATCCCATCTACATCTCCCCAACTTTTTTTCACGTCTGAATCTGATATTCCTTTGCATTCCTTGGACCCCTGTCTGGGAACATCTTCAGAACTGTTGAAGTCATTCTGGGGTTCCTTCCATTTTTCACCATCATGTAGTAAACATTCTCTCACTGACTGATGTCTAGCATCTCAAAAAATGTTGTTTCATGTTACTTTTGAGAAAAGACTTAATTTCTGTTGCTCTATCTTGGTGGTGAGCAGGCCACTCAGTGACCATGTTAATCTGAATCAATTACTTTCCCTGCTTGCCTACCATCCTAGGTACCATTAAACTAATACAGAGAATTTCCTTTTAATCTTTTCTCTGTGGTCTCAGGTCTGTTGGCCTGCATAAGCACTCATGCTTTGGCACTTTGCTAACACAATTGAATTGCTTTGTTGTTTCTTTTATGGAGTCTAACTTTCTGTCTCTGCATGCCAAGTTTAGTTACTGAATGAGAACTTGATAAATGCACACAGAAACCACAAGTATTCCATATGAGCATAAATTGGTTTGTATATTCAGCTATTGATGAAATGACTTTCAGGATGCTTCTCCCACATTGTGCTGAGCATATGGCATGAAAATTCTTCTTGGATCCTCTCCATCTCTCTACTTTACTTTTAATCTGTAAACTCTTATAGATTTTTCAAAGGAAAAATAAACAGCAAAACAGGAGGCTCCACTTAACCATCTGAATTTGCTCCCCAAATTTATGCAAATTCCTCTTGAATAGGCTTATTCGAAGCATGTTCAATATAATTTACCCATTCACCAAGCAAATTGTGTAACTGTGCCTGATACTGGTGATGTGAGATAAAAATGTTAAGGTTCTTTTTTTCCCGAAAACTTGCAGTGTATTAATGGAGGCAGAATTTAGACAGAGAATTAAGGATTATTGAAGTGCACACCTTGTCTCTCTAACATGAGCCTGAAGTGATGAGCGATGGCCAGTCTTCTCCTGAAAGAGAAGAGAAGTGGTTAAGATGGGAGCAGGAAATGAACTCAGATGGCCACACTTACAGGATTTAGCAGAAAAGGGGTCAGAGGGGCAGCCAGGTGTCTCACAGGTTTCTGAATTAAATTTTTAAATGGATGGTTTTATCTTTACTGACTAAGATAGAGAATCCATGGGGAGCGCATTAGGAGGAATTTCTTAAAATTGCCACAGTAACTATTCTTATCTGTTAATTTCTACCAGAATAATAAGACTGGTGTATGGCAAATAATAACAATTAACTCCTTAAATTATTTTTAAAGAGTCAATATTTCTTTATTGTTTAATGGTATGCTAGTCATTCATGTTGCCTTCAAATTTGGATAGTCATTGCAGCAGTAAACCAGTAAAATGTCAAATACAGATTCAGTTAAACCATCTGAGGCTCCACAACTGTACTGAATTGCTTCCTAATTTGGGGAATTAAGATAAAACAGGCTGGTCTCACTGTTTCCTAGCCTTTCATAATTAGATAATTCACACAAAATGCAAGCTTGATCCAGCCTCAGAGGCTGGTGAGCCAAGTCCTGAGCTGCATGCTAAAGTTTTGAAGAGACACAAACATGGAGGCAGATGCAGTTGGAGACATAGATATAATGAACCCAAATTGATCCGCTGCAGTGGGTTAAACTCACTGCTAGGGATGTGTGACAGTCTGTCCTTCTGACACATGTCAACCCAGACACTGGCACCCACTTTCCAATGCAAGTACCAGCCACAGATTTCAAAGGTTTGATGTCACCTGATGCTAGGGATTGTTGGGAGTAATCTCATGGGTATAAAGACATAGCTAGTCTATGAGCAATATTGAAGCTGTTGGTGCTTAAGAACTGCACAGTTCACAAGTCAGCTCCTCGGATGCTTTTTTAAGTCTATGTTATCAAAGAATTCCTGAACACTTGCCCAGCCAAGATAACATGGGGCATCAGACAGTAGTGTTGTATGGTTCTTTCAATCCAGCACCCCTCATAATAGGCATGAAGGGTTGAGATAGAGGCGTCTCCCTCTCCTGTCTGATAGCCTCTATGCCAAGTGAAAGAGACAGTACACATGCTGCATCTACCTCCTTGCCCAAGTGGATTTATGGAATTTACTGGGGCTGTTTTTTCCATTTAGGAGGCAGCATCCAAAATTTTACTATCCACAGAGAAAAGTGAAGTCATCCGTCTTGGCAGTTTGGTTGGAGTGAGGATGGTGTGGACAGGCAAGAATGACTGTGGGTATTAAGTCTGAGAAACACCCACAGTGGTTTTACACAGTCTGTGTTAAATTCCTCTCATGTTACAAGCATAACTCCTGAGTATTTCTCACTGTAGAAAAGGAAGAAAAGCATGAGAAGACTACTTAGAATAATTAGAACAATGATAAGAGTGTATTAACCTTTCAGTTTAAGCTACTGCCACAGCATACATGGGTGACCATGTCTAGAAACTCACTAATTCTATATTTAGGAGATTAGTTTTCTAAGCCCTAACCCCAGAAACACAGAAAAACAAGAACCAGGTTTCATTGTTTTCAGTGGGAAAATAAATGACTCTAGACCGATGGAGAAGGACCTGCACAGAAAAGAGTTAACATAGCCACCAACGCAGACTTTGAGCTTAGAGGGATCTGCTTCCCACTTGCCTATTGGTTGGCATTTAGAAATCGTGTTTCAAGAATTTCCAGGATGATAAGAAAAGTTGGCTCTGCATGCCCAAACTATTTATGGAAACAATACCAAAAAGAATGAACTCAGAATTCCCCTAAAATGTAAGGGGGAGGGTAATTAAATAAAAAATAAGAGATAATAGATGAGATAGTCAAAGTTAAACCTAAGAGATCATATCCAGAGGATAGAAATTCCAACACAGTGAGGGAGGGGCATAGAGACCATGTAACAAAGCCATCAAGAAATTTTCTAAGACAAGAAAAAAAAATCAATTTATAAGTTAAAATAGTTTTCCGAAATAACCCATACATAGGTAGCTGATCAGCTAATGTTGCACTTCTCAGCTGTGTCACTGGGAGATAAAAGCACAGAGAATGGTCCTTTCTGAAGGATATTCATTCTCGACCTAAAATCTCCTCCAATATCTTAATACATGTAGATTGTTTGCATATAGATTAACGCCTGTAGATGTTACGTGAGGGTAAGGAAGCATGAGATGTTTGTCTTGAAGGCATCCTTACTTAAGAATGCCACTACAGGATTTACTCCAGGAAAAAGCCATAAGAAAAATGATGACTTCCTCAACAAGAAATAAAAAAAGAAAGGGAAGCCTAGCACAGAAGTGCAGAGCGTCCAGCATAGCTGTGCTTGCTTTTCTCTTGGTTTTCTCTGAGAATTTCATACATGAATATGTTTGTCTAGTCTACCCCAACTTCCTCCCCTTCACTTTCTCCCCCGTCTCCCCACCACATTTCCCTCCAAATTGTGTATGCTCCTTTTTTAGAGGGCCTGTTGTATCCACGTAGTGTTTGGTACATAAGTGTGAGTGTAAGACCATCTACAGGAACATGAGTAGCTTCTCATGGGTCACATCCCTGAATGAAACTGACTCCTTCCCCTAGCAGCCATCAATTGCCCATAGTTCCTCAGACAGGGGTAGGATTTCATTAGCTTCTCTGTCACCCCTGCTAGGATTTTGACTGTCTTGATCTTGTGCAGGTCTTGTGTGCACAGCCACATCCATGGGAGTTCATGAGTACAATGCTGGTGTTGTGTCCTGAAAGTGGCTTAGCTCTTGTTTTTTATTTGATTAATTTAAAATTTTACAGTATGGTCATAAGTAGGTACCTTATGTTGGTAGTTTTCTCCTAGTGAAATAACCTTTACTGCTAATTGGAGGAATTGGGACACAGAACTGCCTCAAAGGTCAACTATTTGCTCCTCATTCAATATCCATAGTATTTATGGCAAAGTAATAAGTAAATGTGCCAGGCACATTTTTATCACCCATGTCCTATTTACACCCCACCCAGACAGTGTGTCCCTCTTTATAGATCTTCAAATCTACTCTCTACTGAGCTCCCAAACCTTCCAACCTGTGGTTATATGTAGTCATGAAAGGATAGAGGAGAAACTGAGAAATGTCATAGATTAATAGGGGGACCAGAGGAGGAAAGCTTACATGCTGGGCATCATTTCCTGTGCTGTGTGGATACTCCTCCACTCCAATACTTGAATCTTCTCCCAAGGCTTCTAGTATTCATTAATCTCAAACTAAATCATCTGGAGTCTAAAGAGCATATTCTGGTTCTAAGGTTTAAATAAAAGAGCTAAACTAACAACAAGATAAGTGAGTAACTTACTAAGAAAAAGGAAGATGCCATTTTAGGAAGTTGCCATGGTTTTTCACATGCAATTTTATTTTCTCATTTTCATTGTCTATACAGCAGAAACCACCAGTTTCATTTGAAGGTGACTTGAAAACTAAGTGTCTGTTAAGTGACAGTTTAGCATAAGTATAGTTTTGATTTTGTGAAAGAGCTTTGAATGTCTTAGGCCCCAAAGTTTTGAAGACCTGTGGCATGTTGTAAAAGGAGTCTCCCTGAGCTGGCTGTGTGCTACAGGGTTAAGACATACTGTGCATTCTCTCCTCCAGGAGTACCAGCCTTGTAACACCAATGCATGCCCAGAGTTGAAGAAGACCACACCGTGGACTCCCTGGACACCTGTCAACATCTCGGACAATGGTGGTCACTATGAGCAGCGGTTCCGATACACATGTAAAGCTCGCCTGCCAGATCCAAATTTGCTGGAAGTGGGAAGGCAGAGGATTGAAATGCGGTACTGTTCCAGCGATGGGACCAGCGGCTGCTCCACAGATGGTAAGGAAGTTCTATGAGACCGGCCACTTAATGGAAAGCCTTTGTCCTTATCTCTAAGGAAATAGAAAAGTCATGGGAGTCTCTGTTCAAACTTTGTTGTGCCTATGGTAGATCCAAAATAGTTTGTGTGAGGTTTATTTAATATAAGAGAATATGATGAAAAGAGTAGCCGCCATAAAAATAGTAGCTGAAAATTAGATTCCCCCCTTTTAAAAACCTTAAAGTAGCCAGGCAGTGGTAGCACATGCCTTTAATCCCAGCACTTGGGAGGCAGAGGCAGGCGGATCTCTAAGAGTTCAAGGACAGCTTGGTCTACAGAGTGAGTTCCAGGAAAGCCAAAGCTGTTACATTGAGAAACCCTATCTTGGAAGAAAAAAAAAAAGTCCTGAAGTAACCAAAGACAGTAGAAGTACATTTCTTTATTTATACCTAAAGTGATTTTTCTGTTAAATAGCACATTGGATCCAATTATGCTTTAACCTAGTGGTTTTGTGCTGTGGGATGTCCTGTAACCATGAGCCACATGGCAAAGTATAAATTAATAGAAATGAGTTAATTTAAGATAGAAGAACTAGATAACAAGAAGCCTACCACGGCCATATAGTTTGTAAGCAATATAAGTCTCTGTGTGTTGGGTCTCGGTTGGGTCTGAGCGGCTGCAGGACTGGTGGGTGAGAGAGATTTGTCCTGACCGTGGCCAGGCAGGGCTGGAGAAAACTTCAGCAACAGTTTTGTGAATGTTTTGGAGAGCCAAGGCAGATGCAGCCCCATCCTCTGCCTGGCCTGGACACTGCCCATGGTCTGTCAGGCAGTTCTCTCCCTGGACTTCCTGCAGGAATGGTTGAGCCTTTTCCCCAAGCTTCATTATTTGCTTTGTTTTTCCTTTTAAAAAAAATACTTTTATCTGATTGCACAAAATACATTCTGGCTCTTAAAAGGAAAGAGACACTCATAGAGGAGTTCCCACAGGATGGCTTCATGAGAAGGGCAGTTACATCAGTGACAGAACATTCATAAGCATTACTCAGCACTCTGTGATTGTGATCGTCCTTGATTCTCCCAACATGAGTGTTGGTGCTCCTAGATTGGTGTTCAGACACAGGGAGGGTCAGATAGGTCACATTTATTTATCCCAGTCAAGCTCTAAGGGATGGGCTGCACTGCTCTCTGGTCACAGATCCCCATGCCTTCTCTGGGTGTGGATAGCCTGCCTGGATACCTGATGAACAACAATTCTTATAGAGCAGCATGCACTTCCAAAGCACTCCCCTTCATCCTCTGTATTTTCAGGTACTGACACATCTCAGACTGCTGATACGTACAGTTCAACAATACACAGCCCATTGCTTCTTAAAAGGGACACAGTCTACTCTGATGAAGGGTCTTATGAAAATAAATGTACAACTTAGAACTACAGCCATCACCTGGAAGAGGAGCAGCAGAGAACAGTCACTCTTGCTCTTTTTATAAAAACCTGCTGTTACTCAAAGAAAAGATTTACTTGGAAATTCCCAGAGATGAGAACAGGAGACCCAGCTGGAAAATGTGCATTGTATAAAGGGCAATCTTATCATTTTAATCAAGATTTTGAGATAGAATATGAGAATTCAAAGATGAATTTCAGATATTATTTCAATTTTTTCCCGTTATATCCTATATGACTATCTTAATTATATCCCATATAATGTCTTAAATACAGCTATGCCCTATAAAGTCTAAATGGGAAACACATCCTAAAATATTATTAATTGTTCATCTTAAATTCATGTTTAATTGGTCTTCCCTCATTTCACTTGTTGGGATGATGACCTTTTCATGAATTTACTTACACCATTATTCTGTATGGGACATGACATTTATTTATGGTGCCATCAAAGTGAAATGTTGAAAATGAAGCATGGTATATCTTTACAATTGACTTTATTTTCCTCCCTTAATGCATATTTTTATTCTTTCCATTCTCAGATACATATAACACCAAAGCTAGTATGTTTTAAATATTAATAGTATATATATATATATATATATATTATTCATGAAAATATGTTTTAAAAAATGATTTTATAAAAATTTATAAATTTTTGTAAAAGCACATTATACAAAGATAGCCTATATTTTATTAAAACTACAAGCATTGCCCATGGTGTAAAGAAATGTAAACAGTCTATGTTTTGATGGTTCTGAGTTCTGATGATCATCCTCACATGGTGTTATTGATGTCTTGAAAACTGAAAATTGAACACATGTGCTTCTGAACACAGAAAAGGAGCCTTGCCTACCATTGTTTCTTTATTGATAACCCACAAAACACTGGCCCGTTTCAAAAAGCTACTCCTAATGCCTTATCTTAGAAGACCATCCTGCCTGCACAGCACCAAACAAGAAGCTTGCCCAGGAATGGCTGGGGTGTTGGTGTTTGCTTGCTTGTGAGAACAATTGCCTACCACATGACCAGTGGTTGGTGAAAACATCACTATTCGTGAGACAATGACTGAATGGGTTTAATATCGTAAGTCGGGCTGCATCTTCTTCACACAAATTTTGACTGAGTCTGATTAAATAAGTAAAAATGCTCAGAGCAGGTTTGATATGCAAGGAGTCTTCAAAAAACAATTCACATATTCTTATAACGCTTGTCCATCCTCACCCCACCACTACCAGCACCCCTAATCCCTACTGTTCCATTTTGTTAGCAAGCATACGTGCAACATCTTAGGCAAGCTTATTCAGGGATGGGATCTGCGCAAGCTCTCTGGAGCAAACTGTTGCCTTCATGGTCTGTGATCCAAGAGGGATTAACTCTGATCCTTTTACAACATGAATTCACACTGAAAAGGTTAACTTTGAAGGCACAGGTCTAAGCTGTGCCCCCTTTTCCAGACAAATATCTTTCCTGTAGCCCCAGTCCCATGGTTCATGAGGACAGTTTGCAGTAGAATTCCTAAAGAAAGTGAACCAGGGGCATTCTTTAGCATCCTCTACAGAAGAGAGAAGAATCACCGACGTGAACTTGCTGATTGCAAATGTGTTGCCACCTTCAGATGGAGTACCACATGCATCCTAATTAGATAGTAACTACAGGAAAGAAGCATGAGTTCTAGGAGGCTGCCATTCAGCTACAGTGGGTTTGGGGCCTTTGAAGTGTGAAAAGGGTTCAGTTGACTACTAGGGTAATTCTGGACCTAAAGCGAACAGCCTACACTGCAGAACCACACTTTCTTTTCCTTGGCAGGTCTCTCTGGAGACTTTCTACGAGCTGGGAGATACTCTGCCCACACAGTCAACGGGGCGTGGTCAGCATGGACTTCCTGGTCACAGTGCAGCCGCGACTGCAGCAGAGGCATCCGGAACCGGAAGCGTGTTTGCAACAACCCAGAACCCAAGTATGGGGGCATGCCCTGCCTTGGCCCATCCCTGGAGTTCCAGGAATGCAACATTTTACCCTGCCCAGGTAAGTGGATCACAGTGTGAAAAATACTGGGAAAACTGTGTGCTTGCAGCCTTTAAGTGTTAACTGAAAGCCAGTGGAAGCTGCTGGAGACCTCCCTCACTTTGTCTTCGTTGGAGTTATTAGTCTGTGATGAAACACCATGACCAAAATAACACGTGGAAGAACAGGTTTATTTCACTCATAATTCCATTAACAGATTGTCATCAAAAGTTGCAGTGGCAGGATCTCAAACAGGGCAGGAACCTGGAAGCAGGAGCTGATGCAGAGGCCAGGGAGGGGTGTGGCCTCCTGGCCTACTCCCTCTGGCTTGATCAGCTTGCTTTTTGTAAAACCTAGGACCACCAGCTCAGGGATAGCACCACCCATTATAGGCTGGCCCTCCCCTGTCCATCAGTAGTGAAGACAATGCCCTACAGGCTTGTCTGTAGCCAGAATTTGTGGAGACATTTTCTCAATCGAGGCTCCCTACTCTCAGATGACTTTAGCTTGTGTCAAGTTGACATAAAACAATCCAGCACATACTCAGATCTTGTGGTCTAAGCCCTGTCACTAGTTGGTAAAAATTTTATGTGTTGTCCCCAAAATAAGTGTTAGACACTTTTAGGATGCAGATAGAACCAACCCCTTCAATATGACCTCTACCAAGTCCATACAGTCATGGCTGCCACAGTGCCATACCAGGGACACCAGCCTGCTGTGGATGTCCTTCTGTATAAATAAAACACTGATTGGCCAGTGGCCAGGCAGGAAGTATAGGCGGGACAAGGAGATAGGAGAATTCTGGGAAGTGGAAGGCTGGGTCAGAGAGACACTGCCAGCTGCCACCATGACAAGCAGCATGTGAAGACACCGGTAAGCCACGAGCCACGTGGCAAGGTATAGATTTATGGAAATGGATTAATTTAAGATACAAGAACAATTAGCAAGAAGCCTGCCAAGGCCATACAGTTTGTAAGCAATATAAGTCTCTTTGTTTACTTGGTTGGGTCTGAGCAGCTGTGGGACTGGTGGATGACAAATTTGTCAGGAAAACTCTAGCTACAAACGTCGCCCAATGTGGGGCTCGGACCCACGACCCTGAGATTAAGAGTCTCATGCTCTACCGACTGAGCTAGTTCCCAGTTCCATCTCGCCTATTGCATAGAGGGGCCCACCCCATGAATGAAACCCTCTAAGGACAGGTTTCTCTTCTGGCCACTAATAGAGCTATGTGTCACCTGACCTTCTCCTAGTCTCAGGCTCTTTAACACAAAGTCTTAAAGCGATTATAACCTTGTCCTGTGTACACCACCTTTGCCTTATGCCTGAGTAGAAACCCCAGGACTTCTGATCAGGCTCACACACCGTAGTGATCTCAGCTATTGCACAGTCATGGCACACCTAGAAATATCTGTGGATAATTGTCAGATGATGAGGGAACAAAGCACTGGAAAATTGGTCTTCCTTCCACAGAGAACACCATTGATTTGTTCATTACAAATAGTATAAATAAAATTTTCCCATATGGGCTGCCAATGCTCCCCCTAAGAGCCATAGACTATCTAACAGAAACCCAATAACAGGCATATATATGCCTCTCATAAATAATGTCAGCCTAGTACAGTCACTGATTCCTAGTTTTATGCTATGTTGCCATGCAGTGGCCACATCAGCTGAAGACATATAAACTAGAATCATAATAGGTAAACCAACCAGGGTACTGTGAGCCTAGTATTGAGGGGTAGGAAGGAGTTCATCAAATTGGCAAGCAGGAATGAGAAATCCTGTGCAGGAAAAACTTTTTCCAAATATTAGATACATTGGTTTGAAGAGAATAAAAATCTTAGCATCTATTCCTACGAATACATACAATTTTCTAAATTATTTGAGTAATAAACTTTCTTGTAAGAGTTTAATAAGCATTTGGTATGGAAAGGATAGGTGGATGGATGAATATTAAATGGAAGGATAGATGGATGTCTAGGTTATCTTTGAGTAGATGGATGGATAAATGATAGATAGATGAGTAGACAGATGGTAATGGATTGGTAAACATGTAGGTAAAGTTAAAATCAAGGTCCCAGCTTTGTTTTGATGCTTTTCCTTTTATAAATAACTTTTTTAATTTTTGAGATTATAAGATAATTATTCCATTACCCCCTTCTCTTCCCTCCCTTCAAGCCCTCTCATGTACCCATTGTTCTCTTTCAAATCATAGCCACCTTTTTAAAAATTTTATTGAATACGTTCATAAATACAACCTGCTCAGTATGTATGCTACTTGTATGTATGCTTTCTGGGCTGACCATTTGGTATTGGACCACCAGTTGGTGTGCTCTTCTCTGTGGAAAACTGTCTCTACTGCTTTCAGCATTGATTTGCCTATCGTTCTTTGTGTAACACGGAGGACTCGTGAGCTTCCCTCCTTCCACATTAAAAATGGTGTCATCCTCGTTCAGGTCATGTTTACGCAGCCATGTTGGTGAGATTTTATGGATGTAGTTTCTGACATTATTAGGAGACGCAAAGTTCCCCGACCTCACACTTAACTCCCTGATCCTTTTGCTCTTACAGCCTTTGCTCCTCCTCTCTCACAATTCTACCTGAGCCTTGAGTACAAAGTTACGTGGTAGATGTTATCCGTCACGACTGAGCTCCACAGTTCTATATTTTGATCCCTTGTGGTTTTCTGTAATAGTGTCTGTCTGTCTGTTACAAAGAGAAATTTCCTAGATGAGGGCACTACACTTATCTATGGCTATAAATCTAACTAGTTAGAATATAGTTGGGAACTATGCTGGTTTAGTAAACCAGTTGCAGTTGTACTAGTGGCAGTTGTATGTTCTTCAGGATCCCTGACTTCACTAGCCCTGGGTAGCTGGCTAGCTTTCCAATCCCAAGCATGATTTTCCTCTTGTTGAGTCAGCCTGAAATCCAATTAGAGAGCTGTTGGTAACTGCTAAAGTTTGTGTACCACCACTGCACCTGTAGGGTTACAGAATCATGATGTTCATTGTTAGGGTTCATAGGCATCGTAGATGAGTCAGACTACTGGTTGCTTGTCTCCTTTGGAAACGCTTATTGTACCTCCTGGGGTATCATAAAAACTAGTCCTCAGGGAGCAGACTTTTGGATCACATCAGCTCAGGTCCTGTGGGCCCTGTGTCTGAAGTAAATGTGTATTTTCAGAAATAGCAATTTACCTTACACCTCTGGATGGCAATCTGGGACAACAACAATAGTCTAGGATGTTTTGGGATTCTCTTGGACAGCCTGGCCAACAACTCAGGAGAGAGATGTTTAGGCCTGTTAATGGGTTTCTGTTAGATAGTGTATGGCTCTTTCAGGGAGCATTGTCAGCCCATATGGGAAATTTTTATTTATTCTATATGCATACATACTTACATGTATTATAGGTATTTGTAGGTATATATCTAAGAGTTATGATTCCTTATGAGTTTTCCAGACATTTTTCTATTGTCTTCCTGCTGTATTTAGCTCTGTCCCCTCTCCCTAGTTAAAGCCCCCATTTCCCCACTCCCCTCAGATCGCTTGATTCTAGATTCCTCTCTCTTGCTCCCCATCACCACCATTCCACAATGGCCCCCTTTTCCCCTTCTGGTTTCTATAGTTACTCCAGGTTATATACTCACATCTGGCAATGTGTAGTTAAGAACATCAGATGAGAGACAACACGCAACGTTGTCTTTCTAGGTGTTGGTCACACCACGCAACCTGAACTTCTCTAGTTCCTTCCATTTTCCTGTAACAATGATATTCAATGATGTCTTTGCTCCTACAGTTGTGCTTTTCCCATGAGGCCTTTATGCCCGAATTTCTCCAGCCTCAGGCTATTCCTCTTCAGACTACACAACTTTCCCAGTTAAACCGATGCTGAGATGCTGGGAAAGGTCGAGGAGTTGTTCTTTCCCACAGCCCATGTAGGAAAATTCCTCCCCCGGGTGTTTGGAGGCAGCGTGGGCGATATCACTAGATTTGAATCAGAGCTGTGAACTGGAGCCAAGGAGAATGATATGGGAATGCCAAGTTCCCTCCATCACCCTGTCTTCTCTAGACTCCAAACTTAATTTCTTGGGTCCATTAGTAGCCCATGTGGAGTCCTAGAGATGTTTGGATGTGATCCTGGTCCCTAAGGGTAAATGTTTCTTGTCCATTTTTAGGACACTCTGATAGCATCATTTGTGAGTAGTTTTAGTTTTAGTTTTGTTGACTTGCTGTTGAGCCAGGATTATGTGTACATGGCCTGAATATCTTAAAATAACTCTGTCCTCATTTTCTTTTACAAGCCAAAATTCCTTTACAGAGTTCTCCATGTCTTTGCCCAAGGGATTAGAAAATTCAAGGTTGAATGTGTGAGCATCAACTTTATCTTTTTTTTTTCTGAAGGAATTTTTTTACTCATTTTTATATACCAATGACAGATCCCCCTCTCTTCCCTCCTCCCGCCCATCTCCCAGCCTTAATTTCCCTACCCCATCCTCCATTCCCTCCTCCGAAAAGGTAAGACAGAGCCTGCTACATTCAGATAAGGCAGGTTCAGCCTCCCCCCCCCACCCACACACACATCAAGGCTGTGCAAGGTGAATACCCAACTTTATCTTTTACCACCCATAAAATTCCTAAAAATGTGACAATCTGTAACTCAGCTGTGAGTTGGTAGGAAGTCCCCCTACACTGTGGAGGTTGAACTATATGTCCAAAAGAATCCATATATTTAGGGTAATTTTTACATAATTTAGAGCATATTATTCTATAAAAACTGATGTTTTTAACTGTACTAGGTTCCTAGTGAATGATTACAAAAAAACATGATCATTTTTTAAATGTTCTCAGAGATTGCAAACAGATCAATGGGTCACAGCACTTGGTATATAAGCATGAGGATTTGCATTTGAATTCTCAGCATCCACATATATGGGCAAGTCTACATGTGCCTGTAAAAACAACATTGAGAGCAATATTAGGCAGATCCCAAGAGCTCTCTGGACAGTAAGCCTAGCCAACATGGTAATCTGGTTCAAAAAGATAAAAGACTTTATCTCAGGGCCATAAGACAGAGAGAGTATGATAGTAGGAGGCACCCAATTTCCTACTCTGTGTGTGCATGCCCATGAGGGTTCAGCCAGGGTGAGGATACAGCTGAGCAATATAGTGCTTGTCTCAAATTCTGGAGGCTCTGGTTCTATCTGTGGCACTAACATAAGTAAATAATAGTAAAATCAAGTGCATACTAAAATGATTATTCTTCACCTTCTGAACCTGCTCCTGCATAATTTATCAACACTGAGAGCCACATGATGGTTTCTGATCATAACTTTTTTTTCCTGGCACATTTGATGCAACAGTAAAGACTCCGGACTGTAGACCTTGCCTGGAAAAGCTAGAGACAACAGATGGTTCTTTGTTGCTATGTGTATTCAAATAAGATGAAAGCAACTCAAAGTTGTACTTAGACACCAATAAAACCCAGCACAATAAATATAAGTTCTTTTGATCCGATTTATCTCAGCAGGTTCCTTTTGCTTTTCTTCTGTAAACAACAAGGCCCAGGGAAAAGGAACACTGAGAATATGATGGAAGGGCACAGTGAATCAAACTGGGGACTCTGGGACTCTGGCAGGTGTGTCTTCTCCAGAGAACAATACAGAAACCTCTGGTACTCAGAGGACACTGTGCTTTCTAGCTGCAATACCCTTGGACCTCCACAGGGGGAGACAGAGAGTAGAAGAGACTTCTACTCAATGCTCCTTTAGAGGAAAAAAGCCCTGCTGCTTGGAGGTCCAGGCTTCAGCATGCCAAGGAATCAGCACCACATATTCCCATGAACTGACAGACTGTAAATGCTCCACTCTGTCCCCTGACCACCCACGTGGGATTGACACTTGGGGGTTAATTATGCAGCTTTATCTTGCTGTCCTTCATCAGTGGTAACTGTATTCTGTTTTTATCTTATTGTAGCAGTTGACTATTTAACTAGAATTACAAGAGCAATGATTTTCTATCCTTGTCCATTGAACTATTTAATGTATGAATTTCATTTCAACAAAAAATGGTTCTCTGTCACTGATTGCTTTCTTTCCTTGGAAGAAATAAGGATCTAAACTTCAGGGTGTTTGATCTTCTCATGAACCAGTCTTACTTAGGATACATTAAATGGTGATTCAAGCCCTGGGCAGAATCCAGCATGGATGACAGGAATTATGTGAACTGTTGGAATGTCTGGTGCCGGAAGTATTGATTCTTAGGGTGCTTCATATTAATTATTACAGCACATGACTCATGGTTCTGAAACTAGACTTTTCAAGTCACATACTTTGAAAGTCTGTGCTGTGCTGGTGCTTAGAAATTGTGTTTAGAAATATTTTCTGATGGACAAACAGGGAAGTAGAAAGTGTTAGAAGGATTCATCAAATCTGTAGCTTCTACCGAGTAGGAAACCTCAGATGTCCCCACACCATGAGTAGTTTCTTTCTTTCTTTCTTTCTTTCTTTTTTTTTTTTGGTTTTTTGAGACAGGGTTTCTCTGTGTAGCTTTGCGCCTTTCCTGGAACTCGCTTTGGAGACCAGGCTGGCCTCGAACTCACGGAGATCCTCCTGCCTCTGCCTCCCAAGTGCTGGGATTAAAGGCGTACACCACCACCGCCCGGTGAGTAGTCTCTTGCTGTGTGTCCTGCTGTCTTCTATGTGGCATATCCTACCTCTAGCTGTGTCATATTGGTCTGGTGGGGACCTCAGACATGCTATGTTTTTTTGTGTCCTTTCCCAGTGGATGGCATGTGGTCTTGTTGGTCATCCTGGTCAAAATGCTCAGCAACCTGCGGTGGTGGACACTACATGAGAACCCGCTCGTGTACGAATCCAGCCCCAGCCTATGGAGGGGACATCTGCCTAGGACTGCACACAGAGGAGGCACTCTGCAACACACAGACCTGTCCAGGTATATATGTCCTTGGCGACTGTATAGCCTTAGTGCAAACTCACCTTTCTTAATTATGAATGATGAGGTTAAAGATTGCAAGTCACAGTAAATACTGGAAATGGAGGAATGGATGGCAGGTCAATCTCACACTGTTACCCCTGATGTGATTTAGTGACACTTTGTCCTACAGTGAAGTAGTTTTCATATTGTACTCTTTTCATCACAAATGGGAAAGTGCACCCATGTTGGAGCATCTATACTACCTACCTAGGAAATATACCCAACTCACTTTGACCTTACTAAGTAACGCTGATGACTCTCACATAGCACCGTACTTGCTTTGCTGGAGGAGAGAGAAGATTGGAAGAAGGGGAAAGCAAGAAATCCTTGTAGACCCCCCACCCCAGTATGCAGGGAGAGTGGCTTGCGGCTCCTTCTTTCCGAGCTTATCCTGGCCCAGCACATGTTGTGTGCTTGAAAATAGCCTAGAAATGCCCCAGGGGAACACTGGGCATGGTGGGAGGACACTTGACTCAGGGCAAGGGCTACACTCAAAGGCAGCGCAGTGAAAATACAAGGCATGAAGTCCAGTCAGCTATCAGAGGACCAAAGCAAAGCAAGCCACAGAGGATGGTGATAGGAGGAAGTGAGCCTCTTCAGGACTGTGGATGGGGAGAGCTCTAAACCCATGGTTGATGTAAGATGTACCAAACAACCTTTTACCAAAGAGGTAACCTGGCATTCTGACACACCCCTCATGGGATGAAAATGAATTACCTTTCTACATTTAACTTTAACAGTGAAATCCTTTAGCAGTGTGCATGCATGCACAGACCTTTCTAGAAAGTTGCATCTATTTTAAAAGGACCTCAAAAACCAAATTCTCATGATCATTCCCCAAAAAAATCAGTCTTTTATGTCTTCAAGAGAAAAAGCCATTCCATTTGCGTGGATCAATGCATGGCTTGAATTTCTAAATTCTAACAAAAAATAATAAAATAAAAAAGGAAGATGTTCTCCTTTTATGGGTGATTAATAATATGTAGAGTTCATTCTTTGACTTGATATATGAGTCCTATCCCTATGTGTGAACATCTGTACACCTGGATGGATTGAAAAGCATTCCAACAAGTCCTCCACCTTCGGGCAGAAGTGTCCTGACACTGCTCATCCTTCTGCCTTGACCAAAGATATGGGAATTGACTTTATCCACGTCAGTAAGCCTGGAGGGAAATGAACTCTGATTGGCTGGCTTGGCATTGGCATGGTGACTTTACAAAGTTGGTTTATTGCAAAAGAAAGGTGCTTTAAACTTTCATTCTGAAGCCAGGGATTTCCGCATGTGGTGCTAGCTAGCATGCATCCCGGGGGAAATGTCCGGCAAATCATCTGAGGGCCTTTTTGTAGGAGGGCTTTCTATGTAGGAAATGGTGCCTGCACTGATGATTTCTGATTCACAGAGCTCATGTTTGTCTCAAGAATTAGCTAGTTGGCTATTTTAAATAAAAATATTCACAGAATTATGATGTTATGGGACTTAGAACATTTACTTTAAATACATTATATCTATATATATTAAAATGTTTAGCTCTTTTACTCATTCTTTTGTGGATTTATTTACTGGATTGGTAAAATGACCACATCTTACTTATGCACAGAACCATTAAAAACACAATATAAAAGCCTAAAGCACAGCCTGACTTGACTGTGATTGGTCGATATCATCAGGTAACCTCGCCTCTCCCCCTCTTCTGGTCTCTGTAGAAAGCTGGTCATTGTGGTCAGACTGGTCTGTGTGCGATGCCTCTGGTATCCAGGTCCGTGCTCGACAGTGTATTCTTCTGTTTCCTGTGGGCAGCCAGTGTTCCGGAAACACCACAGAGAGTCGGCCATGCGTGTTTGACTCTAATTTCATCCCAGGTAAGGGCAGAGATGTTTATCAGTGTGAACACAGTCATTCCAATATCCAGAGAGGAAATGACCCATTGGGTCAGACTTTTATCTGCTCTTGAGGCTGCCTTTGCTGAATTAAAAATGATCCTATCAACTGTTGTGGTTTCAAGGTGACAGGAATATAGATTCACAGGTAACTGCAGATTAGATTGGAATTTGGCACTATATCTTATATAATTTATTGATGCTAATATTGTGTGAGGATTTGCTACAAAAATTGAAAACTGATGGCTTGTTTTAATATCAGTGTAAATACTTTACTATGACAATGTTGTGCATTTGCACAGAGAAGAGGGTCATTGTCTTCATGTAACTCTCAATATACTAGGGAACATGGATGTCTGTCATTAATGTTGCCTTGAAAAAAGGGTGGGAAGTTCCTCTTGCCAGAGGCTTTTTATTGGAAGTCAACATTTAGTTATCACAGGGGATAATCATTTGTTGCAATGGCCCAGTAGGGTGGCATTCTACTTATGCATAAGCCCCCGAAACACAATCCTCCTGCATCTGTGGGACATTATATGGACTAAAACAAAGACTAAACTATTGTGAAGAAATATTGGGATTAAATTATAGAAGCACAGTTTATTCATTTCTTTTGACTTGTGGAAAGAACAGTAATATTTTACACAGGACTGATAGCTTTAGCCTTAGAAGGCACCTCAACCACATACGGCCTATGAGTGTTGTTATTTTTTGTTTAACATACTTTCAGTTTTTCTTATGTAATGAAAAACCAGTGTAGGAGAGTCTGGCCTTCCTAAACACCTGGGGTGTTAACACACTCAGAAGACCTGCCATCTCATTCACATCCTCCTGGTGGATTTCACATGTGGCACAAGAAAGTGAATGCCTGGGCTTCTTAGTAGAGTTTTCCTTGAGCTCTGGTGATTCAACCTTCAGTTCATAAAGAATGCTGCACCAGAAAAACAACACAGGGCAATGTTATTGGGAGTCCCTAGCTGATGAGACATGTCATAACAGAAATTAGTACTTGCTCTTGTTTCAAACCCAAGGTACCATGGCATTTTCTTCTTTGGTATTGAATACCATCCCCTCCTAGTGAGGATGACATAGCCAGATCCACCACAGGTTTATTAAAACAAAGGAATGGTCAACACTTCTGATAATTAAGGTCCAAGCTTTTGAACCTTAGATTCATGTTGAATTCAAAATCAATGAATGAAATGATTGTAATGAAGCATGTAAATGAAGCATGGATATAAACTTTCCTCCCACCTCCTTTGTGCATAGTGATTAGATTTTTGTTTTTCCAGAAGTGTCTGTGGCAAGATCCAGCAGCGTAGAAGAGAAAAGATGTGGAGGTGAGTTCTCCTGTTTAATGGAGCTCTTGTTGGAACTCTGACATATTGTAACCTTTCTCTTCCCATGGTGTTCTGCAGCTGGACATGGGTGACTGGGCAGGAAAGCCCCTGAGTACCCCCTCATATTGGTCATAATATACCAGACTCCCCACTAAACACTTTTAGGGACAGATGTGTCCTATCAGCATCTCACAACACTGATAGATGTTTGTGCGAGGCACTTGGAGACAGGCTTTGGAAGTCAACAACTTCAGATCTAAGATGGGAGAGTCAGGACTTATGCTAATACTGTCCAACCACTTGTAGGCTCTGTCCAGACCCAGCCTCTCTAGTGATGCCATCATCAGATATGAGACAAAGGGGTCAGCTTGTCACATTTTGCTGCCAGCTAAGTGAAGAATAACAATTTTCAGAGATTTTTATATTGGCGATTGTACTAAAAGAATAGTAAGCATCAGTTTTTATCTATATTATATAGGTGGCGACCATGAAACTCATGAGGTGAGGCTACTGGCACAAATCTTTATAGGTCATGAGTAAAGGATTCAGGGATAGCATCCTGGCAAAAGAATGCAACAGAGGTTTTACATTGAAAACATCATGGGAAAAGGAGCCCAGTAGATTCCTGGGAAACATGTGGGAGGCTTCTACAGCAACCCTGTGTGGGTCATACTCTTGGTCAGCACCAGGATTTAGACCAGACTGTGTACTAACCTTAAGGAACTGCAGGTTAGGAATGAACCTGTGCAGAAATTGTGTTCTGTCTTCAGAGAGGTCATGATAGACCTGAGGGTCACCTGGGTGGCACATCAATGGAGTTGACTGGCCATCCATGCTTGCTGCCAGAGTCTTTCAACTTTTTATTCCTCTGGCTAGAGAGCTGGGTCTGTGAAAGTCCTTTAAGGGCTTTGAGCAAATCCAGCATCTAACCTGGTGATGTTATTGGCTAAATCTCAGAATCTAATTACTCTGCGTTGTTAGGAAACTGACTGTTTTAACCTTCAAGCTACTGGCATTGCTGTTCCAGCATAAGTAGGTAAGATGGATCTTAGGCTGGAGCTGATGGGTTTAACATAACTAATTATATAGCATGAATGTTTGGGGAGGTTTAGAGAAACAGTATAGATTTTGTATCTCCATTGGTTAAAAATCAATCAAGCATTGCATAGAAAGCAATTCAATTGAACTGACTGGATGGTTGGTCTCTATTCCATCCTCATTGTCCAAAACCAAAGGAAAAATGGGCTAATAACAGGAGTTAGCTAATAACAGGAATAAGAGAAACATGTCTGCCATTCTGCCACCAAGACAAGTGACCTGAGTTCCATCTCAAGGTCCCATGTAGTGAAAGAAGAGAACTGACTCCTTAAGTTGTTGTTTGGCCTCCATGTTTATGTCATGCTACCTGCATATATATATGAGCATGTGAGCACACACACACACACACACACACACACACACACACACACATGCACACGCACATGCACATGCACACGCACACACAGCATACCCAAGTAAATGTTAAAAAGACAATGCATATATTTAGGGAAGAGCCACGGTGTACAGAATCGCATGAGATTTAGTAGGTACTATTTTTCCCTTTGCAGAGAATGTGCTCCTATTGAAATCTTTCAGCTTAGCTATTTTTAGTTGTAGGAGACACAAAGTCTGAATAATCTCATCATAAAGATGTCAGCTGGCCACAGCTTCCCCAGGCACCTACAGGAATAATTCATATGACTAATGATGCACATCTGCATGTGGAGACCATTGCACATCTTCCGTATGCAGCAATGAAATATGAGTTATAAGTACAGTAGAGAGTATTTTTATCAGTATGTGGCACCAGCTCAGGGGAGTCCTAACAGCGAAAATAGAGAAAGAAATGAGAGCCAGTGTGTGAAATCAGCCTTGCTTATCATCACTCTAGCCTCCATCTTCAGTAAAAACAATACAATTCTAATGTTTGTTGGTAGGAAGGGCGCAGAACGGTTCATGCAATAGTCACATACTAAGAGCCCTGCCCAATCACAGTCTCCATGACAAAGCAGGAAACACCCAAGGCTTGTGACCTCCCTCTATGATCTTACCAGTGAGCAAATGAGCTAGGAGGTAAAGAATTGAGGTGATTCTTCACTCAGCTGTCAGGAAGCAGCAGGTTCTTGTAGAATGTTCTCAATAGATTATCCAGTCGTTAGGGTTAGGGACTTCTAGGGTAGGAACTTCACTATCTGTTCAGAATCTCAGCGCACTTAGGAGTGTGTGTTGATCATTGCTGACAGTGAGCCCAGTGAGGGGGGTCCATCTCTCTGGGATCTGCATTCTTAGAACAGTGTCCAGGAGCAGACAGAAACACAGTACAGAAGGAAACTCAGGGTCAGAGGGCATGTGGCAGATCTTCAACTTCTACTGTGTAACACACAGGTCAGGCCCTAAGGACATGTCTCGTATTTTGATGCTGAGCTTCACCTGGGCTTCTTGATCTTGGATTCTGACAGAACTCTAGGGCCCTAGTTCTAGTATCCATTGGTAAAGAGTAGCAAGTGATCTTTCGACAAGTATCAGAGCTCTATGTTGGAGCTTCTGTTGAGTTGTAAGTGTCCTTAGTGAACACAGAGCACAGAGTAGGTGGCCCTGCAGACTCCTAGGGAGTAAGCCAGTGGAGGTCAGTTAAAACAGGTCCTGGGGATTGCAGACAGATCTACTTGTCTCCTCTGGTATTTTGAAGGGCTTCGTCCACAGTGAAGGATGTCACTCCATGTCCAAGCTGAAACTCATTAGCTCTACCACAGTCCCACTTGGCTCTGGAGTTGACAGATTATGGGAAACTGCCAGATGATGTTGTATTTCCTGGTGATGCATGAGGAGACAGCTGGGGATCCTAATGATGCCCCCTGAGCTGTGAGGACATGATGTTAATTACCTGAACAGAGTTAGCCCTTTAGTGCCAGTGCAGACTAGGAGAAAGGAGGACACCTTCTGCTTCACATGACTCTCACTTAGGTCTGCTCTGAGCACTGCAGAAAGGTTGGGAACTTCAACAGAAGTGTTTTCCCAACAAGTATGGAGGTTTCCAGATGGTTGTTTCTTAGACATCCCATAACTCTTGGTGTATTGCCAGGATACCAATCAAATCCCTCCTGTGCTCAAGACACATCATTGCAGCTCACTGTTTGAATATCTCCTACCCATAACTCATGGAAAAAAGCCAAAGAGAATAGATGCCTATTAACTAGACAAGCAATGGGTCAAAAGAAAATCATCTGTGTCCAGCTAGAAGATTATATTTAGTGCCTTTAGCAGAAATCTTTATTTCTTAGATTAAGACTTTTTTTTCTAAGATCACTAAGTGCAAGTTAGAAAAAGTGGTCCATAGGTCATATACAAATTAGAGAGATGGAGGGAAGGAGAGAGGGAGGGAAGGAGGAATGGAAGGGAGAGGTAGAGAAATAGGGAGAGAGAATAAGTCTGCATTATCTCTAGAAAGACACAGCCAAAACTAGAGAAAGAAGAGAGACTTCTATCTCTTTCTAATTTTCAAAAGTTTCTATTATTGAACAAAATTTGTATTTGCAAACATTCAATGAACAATACCAGAGTGTATGTAAATAGAAAACAATTTAAATAAACTAAAACAGAGAGGAAGAAACAGCCTGGCTTATTTATAGGAGTGCAGCAACTGAGAGCCCCAAGTGAATTCTCCTTTCACAGGCTCTAGTCATGTTGGATAGATGGATGCTCAGTCTGTTAAGGTCCATAGACACACTGCACATAGAAAACCCACAGACCAGTGGTCACTGTGCTCTTGAAGGCTCTCTGGGGGATTCAGAGGAAAGCAAATGTGTTTCAGTTGCAATACTAACCATGTTCAAGGGATTTGGGGAAATGGTTGTAATTCATAAGAACACTGATTTGAACTAGGCTGCTCAGTATAGAGGAGTTTTTACATGGCCCTGACATTTCCAAGGAAAAAAATCTGTACCTTGGAGTATGCAGCACTCCTTTTGGCTTTTCTTTCACTGGGGCACTTTGAGAGTCGAGTAGCATGTTCTTCTCAAGTGCAGTATGACATTGGCCCTATTTCACAGAGTTCAACATGTTCCACATGATGGCCGTGGGGCTCAGCAGTTCCATCCTCGGCTGCCTCCTCACCCTGCTTGTCTACACCTACTGCCAGCGGTACCAGCAACAGTCCCATGATGCAACTGTCATCCATCCTGTCTCTCCTGCCGCTCTCAACAGTAGCATCACTAACCACATCAACAAACTGGACAAATACGACTCAGTGGAGGCCATCAAGGTAAGGAATGGACAGTGACAGCTGGAACTAGGTAGGCCACAAAGGCATGTGACACTGTGGCTGCTAGCAAGGTTCAGTAGTAGTGGCACTGGTGATGACAGGTACCCTGGACCTTTTAGTGCTGTGTGCTCTCTGGAGAGTATAGACAGTCTGTAGGTATTCCCTGTGGTAGCTGTAGGAAGTCTACAAGTATTGGCTGGATACTCTTGGGGGTGGAGGGAGGGTCTCTGGAGTTTTGTTTTTCTTGTTTGCCTATTCCTAATGGAAATAAAAGTTTTAAAAGGAAAACAATGATACATACAATTCTGAGAGCTACTAAGTCATGGACAGTGATTAGCTATGCCTCGTCTGTGCTTCTTGCCTTTGAAGAGAGGTCTTTCAACAAAGAGCCCCCAGCCTAGGACCAAATGAATGACTGAGCAGCAATATAAAGGCCACATTATGACACTGAGATGTCCATGTCCATTTCAGGAAGACCTAAATTTCCTTCAACCTCAGTATACTCCTTTATAAAATAGGGATGATATATGGCATACCTCCATGTTGTTGTGAGGTTTCAATGACCCTATATGAGGGCCAGCATGATAGCTGCTGTCCTGTTTGTATGAGAGTCAGGGTATGGCTGGAAAGGCATAAGGGGCTTTTGTCTGATGACATCTTCTGTTATTTGTCCATGCTCATGAAGGGAAGTCTCCTAAGCCAAGACTAACCAAACTTCTGTGTTCCTGTTGAATTAGTTGCTTCCCATAACATATTTAGTGAACGTTGGTATAGTCCCTCTCCTTGCCATGATAGCTAACTTTGAAACAACATTCTCTTTTATAAAAATATGTATTATGCACCACATCGAGGATCAGGGAACATTGTGGAATAGGGGTCAGAAAGAATGGAAAAGCCAGAGGACAGGGAAGAGTGCTGTGAAATAATATCTCTGGATATGATATGGCTATCTATTGCAATCATGATCTCACCAGAGCTGTGGTTACCTGCACCAGATCAAGGCATAAATAGGGCAGAGATAATCTCAAGGTCCTACCTTATTCTGAGGAGTTACTGGTAGTGGGTTGTTGCTGGTGAGGGAGAATCAGTCTTTACTGAGGATGTGGTCCATGGTGAGTTTTCTGTGTTCCAAGGGATATTCCCACACCCATCAGCATATGAGCAGTATTAACCAGACTTAGTTATCAAACCATGAAGCTGGGAGAGAGAAATGTTGAGGGATATGAAAGGAGCTGGAATGGGAAATGGGAGAACAGATAACATAATTCATTGTATGATTTTTTTAATTGTATAAAATTTTCAAAAATAAAGTCTTTAAAAAAGAATCCAATGAATCCACAATTAAGAAAACAACATGTATTACATTTGGCTCTGTCAGCCTCAGACAGGAGATTTATGACTCCAGGGCTGCAATGTCCTTACTTCCTTCTCTGCCACTTGTATAGAGGTCAGGTGGGTTGTTTGTTTGTTTAACCTGTAAACTCAGCTTGAACCAGAATCCTGGATCATCACTATCTCCCACCTTTTAGGTGATGGATTTAGGAGAAAGTGAAAGACGAGGATCCATAGTATATCAGAAATGAGCTGTACCATTGAGGGACAATTGGAGCTGTAGGCCTTCCAAACAAAACTGCAGAGCCCTTGTAGCGCAATGCCTACCCATCAGCATGGCTGTGGTCCTGCTTCTTTAGTCAGCAGTGGGTAGCTGAGTGGTCTGTGTTCTCACCTTGGTTCAGTCTCCCATTTTGAGGTGATATTAGAAATGTTGCTGCCATGAGGGAAAAGAAGCCCAGTGGATAGGTGTCTCCCTAGTCTACAATGAATCCTTCAAGAACTTCAATAGACTAATTATTTGAAGTTAGCTTCCACCTACCCTGTTTTATCTTTATCTTGGTCTTCTCAGTATTTACTTTCTACTGGGTATAATTAATCTCTTTGAAGTTGCATGTGACTTTAATGACAGTTAATGAGACAGGGCATCTGTGTCACAGATGGCCACAGCAGACACCTTTTAATGAGTGCAGAACAAAAAGAGACTAAGCATTTGAGTCAGGTGCACTTGCTTAAAGAAGTTCTATAACGTCTTTGGTAAATTCTGATGGCTTCTGGGGGAGGAAGACTGATATCTTTAAGGGTGTAATCCCTGTTCCATGCTCCAATGGATGTCCTCACACCCACGAGTATATAGGCAGCATAACGTGGAGCCATTGGATTATCTGTTTAAAAAAATTAAAGATAGGACATTAAGGTCATGATTTGGGAGGTGGGAATGGATCTGAAAGGATAGGAAAGGATGGGATGTGAATATGATTAAAATACATTTATAAAATTCTCAAAGAATTAGTAAAAAAACAACACATTAAATGGAGCTTTTTGTGGAAGTCTAGATGCATATTAGTGTGTCCCGGGTATGGAAAATAACTTGGGCAGTGTACATAAATTTGCATGAGTCTTAGAGGCTTTCTAGAAATTCAGACTTTGGATTTCTGATTCTGTCTCCCTCGGTTCCTTCCCGATTAAAGTGCTAAAGTAGGCCAGATGCTACTGAAGACAGCCAGCCTCATCCAGTTATTAGCCAAGCCTTGAGGCAAATGAGCTGAGGAGCCAGTAAATGAGAAGACACTTTCCAAACTAATAGAGCCTTCAGAGAGAGTTCAAACTCAGCACTACATCTCCCAACTTTATTCCTTTGGAAACATTTACAGAACATTCTTAATCTTTTCAAACATATTTTACAGGCATTTAACAAAAACAACTTGATCTTAGAGGAGAGAAACAAATACTTCAACCCACATCTCACTGGGAAGACCTACTCCAACGCCTACTTTACAGATCTCAACAATTATGATGAATACTAGCAGCTCATACTTTTGGCTCCTTGTAAACCCTCTGCTCCTCAAAGCCGTGCTCCATGACTGCCCATGTTTCTGAGGCTTCAGAGATGACGTGTGGATCCATTTCAAGTGCATTTCAAGCCAAGACTTTCCCATCGCTACAAAAAGCCGCACACCCTTAAACACCTAAATGTGGTGTTGTGACAATCTGGTCTGTAGCAAACATTTGATTGTTGCTAAGTGAGCCATGGTGTGAAGTTTTGTATTGTGCTCATCCCAAATTCTAAGTGGTCTATTGTTTCATGAGTTTTATTTCACAAATGTGCCAACCACATTAGAAAGTGTCTTTAGATACATAGCATCTTCATGATTTTGAATGTAGCACTTCATGATATTTTAATTTGAAAACAAACAAAAACCAGGCACTTTATCTGAGAGGTCCCTTCCCTCCAACAGCGTCCATAGTAATGCAAAGAATGAAGATATGACTATGGCCAACTCCCCCAACCTGAGTTACTCATGGGATTTTGGAAAGAGTTTGTTTGCACTTGGAGTGATTCCTGCCCAAGGAAGCCTAGGGATTCCACCTGCCCTGGACCTGCCCAGTCGTGTGACTGTCATCATTGTGTGGTGAACACATGAAGCAGAGAGCAGACAGTGAGACACACAGCAGTGTTCTGCAGCTTGCAGTGAAACTAGCCTTACTCTGACTTTTGGATTCTGTGGCATTCCAGGGAGCTCCCTGCCATGCTGGAGGCCTGAAGGCCACCTGCCTGGGCAGTGGGAACATGCTGAAGAGTCAGTCTTAACATTTGGGTAGACTCTACATCCCTCCCTCCCTGCAGGAAAAAAAAAATCTTGAACATTGATGCCAATTATGGAAAATATTGAAAGTACCAAACTGTAATTGAAAGCTACTCTTTTTATTTTTTTGTGTTATGCAGTGTTGAATGAACTGATGTTTAATGATAAGCATTTTTTGTATTCATCATCTTCGATGTGTCTAATGTACATCAATGGGCCCCTATCAAGAGCATTAAAGGTGTGTCAAACTGTCCCTCTGGGGCTCGGCACAGTCACACTAGAGTGACACTCTAGTACCATGGTCTGCTTGTTTGCCCCCTTCTGCCCCCAGGCCAGAGGAGGGACAGGCTCTGAGTCTTTCGATTAGAGCTGCCTTCCTGTGCACCCGGCCTAGCCAGTTCCACTTTGCTCTGAGGCAGTAGCAGTCACGAGTACCTTGAGAGGTAATGGTTCAGAAGATCAGGGCTTTAGTGACCCCTCTGCTCTCAGTCACCACGGAATGTTTTAAGACCGTTCCTGAGGTCCTCGGAGGAGAAAAGGAGACCCATTAACACCCGATATAGAAAATATGGGTCTCGATTTAATGCTTTTTAAAAGCAAAGACAAAATAGCTTGTCTGTGCCACTGGTCACTATGATAAAGGCCTGAGTAGGTATTCATACATGTTCTTATTGGTAAATAAACTTTCACGTCTATGCAAATGTATAGCACGGGGAATAAAGATTACAGGGTTTTTATGAGTGTGTATTTTCCCTATCGAATATTAAAAAAGCAATCTCAGAAAATGTTCCCCCCCAAAAAATCCCATGGTTAGTCATGAATTATTCTCATATAAGCACATTTTTCAGACCTAATTCTCTGTTAAAATTGGAATTAAAATGGCAGATGGGTTCTGGGAGATGTGTCAGATTGTAAAGAAGTGGCATGTGGGGATATCCCAGTGGGACATCGTGTGGCATTTCACACACTTCTTCTACAGTGTATGTGGCCTCCATTGCACACACATTTTTAAAATCCACACTCAACAGATAGATGTGTCAGATGATTTATTTTTTGTCTCTAGGGTGGATTTTCATTGAATGCCTCAACTCATCACATTACTTTCTTTTAAGAAAAGAATAAATCCTCCTGGTGTAGCACTAAATTTTCTTGTTTTTAAAAATAAGCTCCCCTTCTTGAATGTTTCCTTAACTTGAAAGGTCATTTTCTTTCCCCTGGAAAGGAGGGTGCAAATATTTCAAGAACTTATAGCTAAACTTGATCGGAAATGCATTCTAAGTGACCTCCAATCTGGTCTTTGTCAGTTTGATATAGTAACCCGACTCCAGGATTCTCATATTTGAAACAAGACAATATTCTGACACTAGTATTGCCTTTTTAAAGCCTCATTTTTGGCTTCCTGGTTCTTTATTCAAATTTCCACCCCCAGCCACCAGGTCTGTACTCTTATTTAGTCAAACAACTGAAACAATTGCTCCAGAATACCATGGGCTGTATTCTGGTTTTCACCACCAGTGACATGGCTTCTCTTCTGGAGGAACACACACACACACACACACACACACACACACACACACACACACACACACTATGCAGAGGATATGCCATATTTCACTTTGGAACCTCCTTTTCAGAGTAGATCTTCTGTACCTGGGGACTGTTTATTTGGGGTTAGGCTGCAACCTGCAGGTCACATTTTAATTTCCAGACTGGCACTGTCATTTCCTTCTCTCCTCCCTGCTTCATCCCTCCCTCCAAACCTTCTTGCCTTCCTTCATTCCTTCGTTCTTCCCTTGCTTCCTTTTTGCCCTTTGATACAAGAAACACATGGGGAGTGAATGTGTTTAATTTACATCTGGCTGAACCTGTTGTCAAATGACATTAATCAGCTTATTTTTCTAGAATTAGGGTTCAAGTTTGGCTGGTTTTCATTAAGAAACTGGCTTTAGTCACATACTTACATTCTTTGGAAGCTGGTCCCAATGTTCTTTAGGGTTCTCTCTCTGATTAGACCATCATCAATCCTGCTAGGTGCTGACATTCTGCAGAAAGAAGAATAGAATCTGTGCACACTGCACAGCCTGAGACATTTCCAAATACCCTGGGGACTTTCTTGGAACTGTGGGCCATGTCACCACTGACTGAAGCTAACAGTGAGTTCTAAGGAACTCTGGGACATTGGGTGAAACTATGCTTTAGAAGAAAAAAGTCTCTGTCATCATAGTTCTAGGCTTTTTCTTCAAAACTTCCCAATGCAAGCTAGGCCTCTTTATGCCTCTGCCATTTAAAATTTACTCATGGTACCCAAGCATCCCTAGTTCTGTTGAATACATCAAAACGCATATTAAAGTAGATTCTACTGCCGGGCGGTGGTGGCGCACGCCTTTAATCCCAGCACTTGGGAGGCAGAGCCAGGCGGATCTCTGTGAGTTCGAGGCCAGCCTGGGCTACCAAGTGAGCTTCAGGAAAGGTGCAAAGCTCACAGAGAAACCCTGTCTCGAAAAACAAAACAAAACAAAACAAAAAAAGTAGATTCTACCTAGAATTAGCATTGACTTTGAGGGAACAGAAGAAGGTTTCTTATGCATATGTGGAGTGATAGAGACACTAAAGCAATCGAAGATAAGCCATAAACAGTAAATGTCTGTGAATGCATCTGCCATCAAGATGCCTCTGTCACCAGGAAGGACCAGTTCGCATAGTTGGGTGTGGATGTTATTGATTCACGGGTGATACTGAAAAGAAAGGAAACAGATGTGGCCTGTGAGATGGAAAGGTGAGGGTTGTCGCTCCCTACTGAATATCCTGCATAGGCCCTGGCAGGGATCTGGCCCACAACCAAGTACTGTGGGCCTGACATTTGGACTCTTCTATAATCACATTTCCTGGGTGCATGAGTCTTAGTTAAGGGCATTGTTGCCTCCTTAATTATCTACAAAGGGATGGAAACGACCAACTCTGACATCTGTGTCAGCAAATGTTCCACATGGATCTTGCCTTCAATACTGTGGACAATTTTTTATCAAAGAGGATTCCACCTAAGGGATGGCTATGTTACTGTGTGATCAAATAGCTCAAGAGATGGATGTTTTCCTAAGGATGCACCAGGTTTACCTCTGGTCATTCATCTAAATACAGCCTATTAGTGCATAAATTTGCATATATCCTTGTGTTTCTTTGCTGAATTTTCTTTTTAGAATAAACCACAAATACTTCCCCAATAGGTATAGTCAAATTCCTCCTCAATTTTTCCACAGGGTCATCACCTTTCTTAACTTTGAGGTATCCTGGACTCTTCAGTGAGCCTTTCATGTTTTAAGTCACACTTTGGGGTTCACTACATTCAGCACTACTGTCTCAAAAAAAAATGTTTGGGAGCCTCAACCAGAAAAAAAAAAAAAACCAGCCACCATTTACCAGTTGGTAATATAGTGGACTCTGTCAGTCTCAGATCAACCTCTTTCTCAAGGGACAGGTTATGTCTGAGTCTCATGACTCCCCAAATCACTTTTCCTGGAGGTCTCAAAGCAGTAACCTTATATCGACTCCTTTGCAAACTCTCTGCTGTTTTCCTAGAGTCTAAAAATATTGAACATGCCTGGCTCATCTATTCATTCCTACACCTTTACAACTTCATGGAACATCTAGAGATTTATGTTGAAACATCATTGTCAATATTTCAAAACCCGTATGAATACGGTATGAGCCGTGGGTATTTGATATTATCTATTATCAAATACTAAAGGACATTTCGAGTACAATGCTTCTTTGAGAAATGCATGTGAAATGGGAAAACCCAAGTTAATGTTCATGTTGACCTAGCAGATGTATTACAGGGAATTCTGTGTGAGAGATTAATGCCCAGGGCCCAGGTATCATCTATCTCTCCAGCTTATCTTTTCAGTTGTTATCATTAATTAAAATGATGTAAGGAGATTTTGCAGCTCTATAAATACTAAGCCAAGGCCTTCAGGTTGTCTCTATGAATAATCTCATGAAACAAAAGAAATGTGTTGTTTTCCAGTTTGCTACTATTCCCTTTGGGAAACAGTATATACAAACTATTGGCAGAAGTTGCAAAAGTCACTCTTCTTTATGGACTTATGGTGAAGTTGTGTTCACATTGTAATGTTGCATTATCAGAATTTAGACACTTGTTACTGAAGCATCAGGGATGGAAACACATCCCTTAAAATAGTTCATACTGCAAACAATGTATAGCCTCCTGAACACCAAATTTGTAGTCTGGTATAAATGGTATAGTTCATAATGAGAGCCCAGCCACAAAACATGATCTCATTGAATGTTCTGCCATTTAAGCTTATTATCCATGACCAGAGCCTATATCAACTTGCTTTACTTAGGAGACATTGTACAGGTAACTAAACTAATCAAGGATACTCTTGGATCAGAAAGGATCAGATGGAAATCACTAAAAAGTAAGCGGGCAGGAAGATCTCCACCTCTTCATAATCAGTCAAGAACCTAATGCCAGTAGGTCAGCCATAATCCTTATCTTTCCTGGCTTCTTGGTAATTTAATACCAGATGGTTCCAATGTTAGATAAATACAAGCAGAAAGCTAAGCCTGGGCTCTGATAAACAGAAACTGTTCTTCCATCAGAACACTAAAGGAAGTCTGTTATCTGCAGGAAATGATTGACTTTCCTCATATAAAGTTGCTAGTGCCTTTTCTAAGCTCCGTGCTGTTATTCCTCCTGGTTATTGATCGTTCCAATCAGAGCCAAGGCTTGGTTGTATACACTTTGAGGAAAACTACTCTTGTGTGTCTGTTTGAACTCAGGAACAGAAAATGAGACAGAAATGCCTCATGTTCCAATGTGGTTTTGCTTTCAGAACAGGAACAAGGGTATGTCCAGATGAGGTGACCCCAGTCCAGCCTGAAAGAAGCTGTTGCTTTAATTTTGAGATCTTCATGGAAACATGTTAGATCCTATCCTGTGATAGAAAAGTCTAGTCAGTGCACATAGAAGTCAAGGTTTGTTTCTGTTACTCTTCAGTACACAGGCACAAGGAAACCATGGAGGTTACTAACAGCGACACAGTGTGGAATGAGAACCACCTAGAATGGCATGTGGGTGGTTTTGTCTGATTTTGCAACTCCAGTATCAGAACTGCTGGAAAAATTATTCAAATTGGTACATTGCACTTGGGTTTAAAATGTTAGCAGTGTCTTCCGTGCCAAAGTTGACCACTTATCTCTTATACCATGACTGTGGACTAATGCTTCAAGATCTGCTTCAAAAGCATGCACAGTGCAAGCCTCCAACCACTGAGTCACCATGATGCTCACCTCATCCGTCAGTGAGATGCACCAGTTTGTCCCAGTGTAAGATTCTGCAAAACAAGCGACCAAAGCTGTGATACCCGATTTGGTTTGACTTTATACCTGCTTTGCCTCCTTGCCTGTTTCGTGATACAAAATAAAACTGTTTGGGATTGTTTCATTTCCCATTCATGGAAGTTTCTCCTAGACCAACTTCAACCCTTGGTAAACTTGCAGACTGCCACTGATCTTAAAATTTAAACTTCAGAGACAATATATATTAGCTACTACAGAGCCATTTCAAGAGTGAGGTAGCTCTGCAATTCCCCTGTCAGTTCCTTGAGAAAACAACTACTTGGGTCTGTGTGGGAATGCACCTGCTGGCGACTATTTTCTCTCTCAGACATTCGGCCACCCACACATTCAGTCCTTATGTTTTCCTGTCAGTGTCTCCTCTGAACTCTCACTAGACACATGCACTGGTGGTTTCCTGTGGTCCTTGTCTTTTTGTTTAACTTACTGGTTTTATGTTCTCCCTTAGAGCTGGCCAGGTCCTTGCCTCAAATTGTTGCTTAATGATACCTGGCAGATATCTTGTTTTCAGAAATCAGTTTGAGACCCTAATTGTGTCAACCCAGGTCGGGAACTCATTCTGTCTGTCACTGAACCAATTATGGAAGTTCCGAAAAGGAGGGGGCAGGGGCACTTCCCAAACAATCAGCCAAACAAAACCAACTCACACCTGTCTAGCCAAACATATTAATAAGGTGAAACTTGGACTTATTATAGCAGTGGAAATGTCATCTTGTATCACTGCTCTAGGGGCATCCCCAGTACCTATCATCTCCTTTAACAGTGAAGTCATAAAATGGCCCTGCACATTGCCAAGAGCACAGCACGACGCCCTTCCTAGAACTCCCTTCCAACCCCGCTCATCATCTCCCTGCCAACATTTTGTGGAAGCTAAGAGAATCGTAATTATGTACAGATAAATTGTATTATATTTTTTGTACTTAATGTTTTGTGTAAATAGTTTGCCTCATTCAGTTGTATGTGAGTATTGAAATAAACCCTGCCATTTAGGAAACAGTTAGTGGCATTTTTCTTTCCATAGTCTCCCAAAATGTGTTAAGTCCATTTAGAGGATCAAGTTTTGTCAGAAGAGAGGCATGGGTGACCTGCTGGGTGAACCTACACAATATATTGTTTGGTCATTGTTAGTTATTATACGGCGCTGTTTACTGTGTGAGAAAAAGTCATGAGGCACAACAAAACCCACTATAAGAGTTTATTAGGAGAAGGGAGGGACAGAAAAGAATGTGCTTAGGCCTACTGAAAGACTTGTGCAGGAAGAAGCAGAAGGGTATGTGGGCTCTGCCTTTTATGGACTCCCCTGTGCATGCGCATATGGGCTTATGTAGCTACGCCACACATGCACATAGATTACATTATCACACTGCTTGCAATTACGTGCCCACGCCGCACACAATTATGTGATCATGCAGGGCACAATTACATCATTACGTAGGACATAAGGCCCCTGGAAATGACTAAGCATCTCACCAGCGCATGCGCAGTTATGGGGGCATGGCTAGAAATCCTATCATCCCAGACTTTTTGTTCGTATAAAAGATGGAGGGTGAGTGGGGATGGGGGTGCCTAAAAAGAGCTAGAGGCGATAATTTTACCCAGTTGAGGTGAAGTTCCTGTGACATCTTAGTAAAAATGGGTTTTAAAGACAGGTTGGTATAGTCCACCTTCCCTGAGGACTGAGGATGGTATGGGATATGAAAATGCCAAGGAATGTTAAGAGCCTTAGCTAGCGTCTGGGAAATCTGGGAGATGAACTCGGGAGCATTATCAGACTGAAGAGAGACAGGAATCTCAAACCCGGGAATAATTTCCCAGAGAAGGAGATCTGCAACTGTCTGAGCCCACATAGTAGAAACTGGATATGCGTCTACCCAACTCAAAAGTGAGTCCACCATCATGAGGAGATATTTAATTCTTCTGACAGTGGGCATATGGGTAAAATAGAGCTGCCTGTCAGATGGAAGCAGTTTCAGGAGACATGGCGCCGCCATCCCCACTCATCCTCCATCTTTTATAAGAACAAAAAGTCTGAGATGATAGGATTTCTAGCCATGCCCCCATGACCGTGCATATGCTGATGAGACAGTTATTTCCAGGGGCCTTATGTCCTACGTAATCCATATACTACATGTTCATGTAATTGCTCAGCGTGATCACATAATCTATGCACATGTGTGATGTAGCTAACTAGCCCATATGTACATGCATGAGGGAGTCCATAAAAGGCAGAGCCCACATACCCTCCCCCCTCTTCCTGCACAAGTCTTTTAGTAGGCCTAAGCACATTCTTTTCTGTCCCTTCCTTCTCCTAATAAACTCTTATAGTGGGTTTTGTTGTGCCTCGTGACTTTTCTCACAAGGTAAACAGTGCTGCATAATAACTAACAGCCTTCTACTAAGGCTTCTTGAATGATACACAGAACAGAACCATACAGACTCACACAGATGTGGTAACCAACTTTTATCAATATTCCTGTGGTAAATTGGAACTGTGTGGTAAGGAAAGCCAACCCAATGCTCTGTTTAAAGGGTGAGTATCAGGTGTTGATTGTGATGGATATATTCAGTGGTTTGTTCACCCTCCCTAGAGCACTCCAGATGCTACTCACTGCTGCTTAGAAAGGCATTCCTGAATGAACTGATGGCATACAGTCATCATTAACATAAATAGATAGCCATATTTCAATATTGATCCAATATTTCAGTATATTTACATTTATCAATATATTTAAAACATATTCATGTATTTATGTATCTTATATGTGCATATATGGTATGTACTTATAAATAGACATGGCTCCAGTTATTTTATAAATACATATATGAATATATTTCAATGGATCAAATACCCAAGGACAGCTCAGTTTATATAGAGGTCAAATATTAAAGTAATAGAGTAAAGCTATATGAACTTAAGCTATCAACAGTTATAAAGACTAAACTATTTTGACCCCAAGTAATACACTATTCAAAAATTCAAAACATCCCATGAAGAATTTCTGTTTAGCTAGTAGTTTTAAAAGTAGGAAAAATATACTATTGCTCAACTTCCTTTTTCCATGTTTTTAGCATTTGTGATCTCTATAGTATATATTCTGATATTTAGATAGTCTAACATTGCTCGTGTATTCATATCCTCTTAGAATTTTCTGTATTTGATCTTTAAAAAATAAAGTTGAAATAGGATTTAAATAACTCTGTACCTCTTAGAAATTTATAATGTAATTTTCTACTTAAAGTGTCTCTTCAGGCCAGTTTGAAAAGAACTGCAGAAATGATTGAATGCACTGACTCCACAGCTCTAAATAGTTAATAGAAGAGGACATTAACCTCAAAATAATCTCTGAAAGTATCATTTCTTGAAATTATTATTTTTAAGTGATGATTTTGTTAAGTCATATAGAAAATAATGCCTCAAAGTGAGCTCTCTCATTAGTTTAATTTTTATACATTTCCCTTGACCCCATTTCAGCAATCCTACAGCTAGGAACAGAGCCACAAGGTTGTATTTGGAAAGGACAATCTGGGTGTAACACACAGATAAGAACAAAGGAAGCTTGAAGATAATCCATGTTAAGCTTTTCCCCCATACAATCAACCAGAACTGCCAGGAAAACTCCAGTATCAAGGGATGCTATTCATATTTTAAAACAGAATTTTAACATAAAATGCAGAGCGACACCCGAATTGTGATTTTTTTTTTTAACTACGTGCGGGCTTAGATGAGCCAGCTATTTGTGAAGGTCTGCTGTCAGGTTGTTTATCAAGGTGATGCTCCACAGGCTCTGCTTCCTGTGAAAGTGAAGATGAAGCCCTTCACTTCCTTCTTTTATCACCTAAAATTTGCTGAGTCGCCTCCTGTTCCCTGTTAGTACAGGCGTATCACATGATCTCTTTGAGCCTCTCCAGAAGCCGTCCATCCCCTGGTGGCCAGAAGCCGTCCATCCCCTGGTGGCCAGGGCTCTCTTACTCTGAGAGAAGAGTGGTAATGGAGGCGACACAATAGAGGCTAGGGAGCGGTCAGGACCAGACATGAGCTCGTCCAATAGAACAGGCCTTCTGGGAGTAGATTTCAGACAACCTGCAGCTCACAAGGCTCCTGCCCCCAGTACCACAAAATGTCAGTTTTTCCTTTATCCACTCCATTATACCTGGCTTCCTCTCTAGCTAACATGCAAAAAAAAAAAAAAAAAAAAAAAAAAAAAAAAAAAAAAAACCTGGGTTTTGTGAGATGATGGATGATGGAATTTCTTTTGAGCATAAAGTTATCTTGTGATGGACTGGTCGTAGGGGCTAAATCTTCATTCTTTACAAATGGGGCACGGATGCTCTGAGAATCATGACCAAGGATCATCATTGTTCCAATCCAATGTGAAGACTCCTACCAAGAATGCTTTGTTCTTTCACCTTTGCCTTTACAGATTTCTCCTTAGCTGGAAAGACAAAATGAACTTCCACATCCTATCTAAGAATGCCCACAGCATCTCTAAAGTCTAGGTCCTTTAGAAACTGTTTCATGATACTATATTTGCCCCATTCTCCCAGCATTTAGGAGATAGTTCTGTTCTTATTCTGGAACTGAAAGATAAATTTGGAGTAAATATGGCAGAAGAAAATGCACACATATTCAGAGCTGGAAAGCCTCTAAGGTGCTGTTAGAAATAGGTCGGTGGCATGGTCCATGCCCTTTATATGGGATCTTTTCTTGGCTTTTCAAGTCTTATGGAAACAGTTCTAAGGAAGCTAAGGAGGTGTGGGCACACGGTGAACATGTGCATAACAGCCAGGGAGTCACCAATCAGCTCACATTGAAGATCACCTGGTACCTTCCAAATTCAGAACCAAGTTAAAAATAGAATGATATATAACAGGGACACAGATAAGTGTAGCTCTCATTCCTTATCAAGGAACCTTCTTTTTTTGCAGCAGACCATTATAAAAAACCACAACTAGTCAACATGCAGAGAGCAACTGACCATAGGATGGATGCCTGTCCCCATCTACGGCTACAACATAACTCCTGCACCTAAGTCTCAAGGAACATTGATGAAAGTGGGAATGGGAAGATTGTAAGAGTCCCTGGAGGTTTATCATAACATTGTGCCTTCTGTCCATGACAGGGAAGCCGTACATCTCTACAACATGGCTGCCTAAACAAGGCTCCAACGGCTGACACAACAATGTAGATGGGGAGATCCCACAGGGCCCCATCCCTAGATTAAGAGCTACATATAATTAACAACTGCTGGGACAGAACTAGTTGTTTTTTTTTTTTTTTTTCAAATATGAGGCCCCTGGTTGGTTACCTAGTACCAAATGGACAATACATTCAGTAAACACTGAACAGACCTAGCAGGTTGTATTTATACATTCATTTTTTTCATGTCTCTGTCTAACAACAATAAAGGAGAGGAAACGGTGACTTTGGAAAGGAACATGAGGGATGCCGAGAAGGGAGGAGGAGGGGAGGGAATGATGTAATTATATTTTAATTAAATAAAAAGTAGAATCAATCTAAATGCCTGCTTGATTCCCACCTCTCTCTTTACCATCTAGCTCCTCATAGCTCATCTCCAACCCTCCCAGAAGGGAAACAAAGAAGAACAGTCTGCTTCAGGTTTCTTTCTTGAGGCCAGAGTGTGTTTGGGGATGCAACCTTCTCAGGCTTTTCTCGGTGAAAAGGGCAGTGCCCTTACTAGTTCATGCTCTTTCAGAAGTCTTAGTAAGTATAGTTCAACAATATAATTTACTGACCCATGTTCCACCCAGTCCAAATTTTGGTAAGTGAGATTGAGAGCTGGTGTTTAGAGCCCATTAGTTCCATAAACATTTTGTTTGAAGAAAAGAGAGACCATTTGTAACAGCAGTTGGCATGCAGGGAAACAAACCTACTCCCCCATAACTAAACACTATCAGTTACTAACAAATATAAAGCTTTATATCAGAACATACAATTGGTTATCATCATTTTCCTGTTTTTCTAAACAAGTTTTAAATTTGTACTTGTACAAATTTGCACTAAACAAGTTTCAAATTTGAAACCAATTAAGTTATAGCTCGTTGGAAACTATTAAATCAAGTATTTTACTTTGAGAATATTGGGCACATCATGAAGACTTTGTCTCAACATCTGGTATACTCATCAACTCAAGCAAGAAGATTCTGCTGTGGAGGGGCCCCAAAACAGCTTGACCACATAACTGCCATGATAGGCCTAGAGGCCCAGACACAGCTTCTGTAACAGGCAACACCTGGACCCAGGAAAAGCCATAAGCTGACCCCACCCAGAGAGGGCCTGCATCTAAGGGGAAATACCTGACATTTCAAACATTCCGTACACCCCTAGACAAATGTCAGCCAATCAGGATCCTGGAAATGCCCTCACTCCAACCTCTGCTGTGATAAAAACCCCACCCTACCTGAGCTCAGGGCTCTCTGCTCTCACTGCTGCACTGGACAGACAGAGAGACCAAGCCCCAGAGCTTGAAGGTAACAAAGGCTCTTTGCTTTTACATTTAGGATTCAGTCTCCATGGTCGTCTTCTTTTAGGGGTCCCCGAGATCTGGGCATAACACTGCATGGTCCCTGTATCTATTCAATAAACGTTTACATCTAGATTCCATGCATAAGATATAAATGTGTTGCTTGTCTTGCTGAGTCTGGATGATTCATCTTAACATAATGATTTCCACATCAGCCTATTTCCCTAAAGCTGTCATGATTTCATCTCTCTTTAAGAACATATGAAATCCTAGTATGCATATATAACACACTTATTTATTCATCAGTCTGTTGACAGTTGTCTAGTCTCATCTCTCTTTTTAAAATCTATTGTGAACATTGAAGCAATAAACATTCACATACAAGGGTCCCTGTGGTGTTGACTTTGTGCCCCTTAGGCTTATTCCCAGGAGCAGGACACCTGCTTTCAGTTTTCGAGGGGAACCCTGCATTGGTTTCCAGAGTCAGTAAAGCCTCAATGTCCACAGTGAATAAGGGATCCTGTTTTGTTTTTGTGTTTGTTTGTTTGTTTTTTTTGTTTTTTTTTTTTTTGGTTTTTGAGACAGGGTTTCTCTGTATAGCTTTGAGCCTTTCCTAGGACTCACTCTGTAGCCCAGGCTGGCCTCGAACTCACAGAGATCCACCTGGCTCTGCCTCCCGAGTGCTGGGATTAAAGGCATGCGCCACCACCGCCCAGCTGGGATCCTGTTTTTTAATGTCCTAACTAGCATTTGTTCTTACTTGTCTTCTTGATGACAGCCATCCCTACTGGCCTGAAGTGCCATCTCAGTGTAGTTTTGATAACTGATTGCCTGGTGACCAAAGGTAGAACATTTTTTCAGTTATTTATTGGTTGTATCTTTCTCTTTTGAGGAATGTCTATCCAATTCATTAGCTTATTTATTGGTTAGATTTTTTCGTGTTTATTTAATTTTCTGTATTTATAAATTCCAGACACTGATATCCTGTTGGAAATAAATTTGGCAGTGATTCCCTCCCATTTTATAGCTTCTCTCTTCTTTACAGTGATTGTTTTCTTCACTGTGTGGAAGTTTTTTGATCTCCTGTGATCACATTCACCAGTCTATGGGATTACTTCCCGTGCTTTGGAGTTCTTTATAGCAAGGATTTACTATTGGTTACATCTTGAAGTATTTTCCACTAGTGATTTTAGAGTTTCAGGTCTTACATTATGGCATTGGGTCTATATTTGAATTTATTTTTGCGCAAAGTAAGAAGACATAGATTTAGAGTCATTGTGAGTTGAATGTAGGAACTGTGACGGTGACTCTTTCAAAGCCCCCGAGGAGCAGGTACAGGGTGGGTCCTGGGCTGTGTCACAGCCTCATACCTCCTGCATGGGCTTTGTGATGTTGACTGGCTTTATGTGACATCTCTCATCTACATAAAAAGAGGATCTTGTATTCCAAGGATAGTTCAATGACTCATTGACCTAACACATACAAAGCTCATAGAAAAATGCTTGTCCATATCAGAAGTGCTCCCAAATATGGGCTTTACTATGACTGAATATTCTACAACCAAAGGGCTAATGTAAATGGTGTTTGAAGAAGTAGTAGTTTATTAAGCACTTGATGCCAACTGTAATTTTAAGCCATTAAAAGAAAATCTCACAGCATCTGAAGACAGGAAATAACATTTTTAAACTGATTGAATGTCAGACATGTATGTGTCTATAATGGAAAAGTCGAGTCGCAGTTTTCAGAAGTATATTTTTAGAGATCATTGAAGACACCACACACTTCATTTACAAGATAGCAAGCTGGAACTGAGCTAGAAACTCCTCTCTCCTAGCTGGCTTTCAAAGTGCCAGGAGATGCTCTGCTGATTACTGGGTGGGGAGGGGGGAGCCATGGTCCTACCTAGATGTGAACCCTATGAACTAGGAAGCCATCCTACCAGGCAAAATGTCCCCACCTTTGCAAGGGAAGCACAAGTGGTGTGGGGATAGCCAACTCCTTCCTGGTACCGTAAGCCTAGTTAGCAATCTATGACATCACAAGCCCAGGAGGGCAACTTACTGCTATTGTTTAACTAAACTGACAAAGCGTCAAGCTATCTTCTAACTATCGATGTTTTTACCTGTGGATAAAACTGGATTAAGCTGTCCTCAGCCTTAATCAGAGAAGCTTCTCTTTACAGGGAACAGTAATAAATACAGAGGCTCATGGTTCCCCAGACACTGAGAATAAGTGAGAGTTGCACCTCCCTCTCTAAGGTTCAGGGGAAAATTGCATCAAAGGGGGCAGGAAGTATATGAGAGCTAGGATATAAGGTGGAGAACTGTAAAATGTCACCCTCCGGACTCTGTATAATCACTGTAATCACGAACTCACACCTGTGGTTACCTACACCAGGCACACACAAGACTGGCCTTGTCAGCAATCAGTCATGGATGGAAGAGGGACTCACGAGCCCCCTCCCTCTTATTCCTAAACTTTGGCTACTAACAGATTCTGGAAGAGAGGGAGTTATGTTTTCAATAGAAAAAAAAATCTGCATTATAAAAAACAAAAATAAATATAAATGTGTTTTTAATCTCTTGTGATTCAATCCAATGAAGAGCCAACAAAAGACTCAAACCTTTAGAAATTCGCAGGTGGGATTTATGAACATAGGGCACACCACAGTGATCTCTTGTCCTGTGGACAAAGTCATGTCCAGACCCATTTAATGATCTGTACAGCATCAGCCAAGGGCAATGGAACCGCTGGGCCACTGAGGTTTTTCTGGGATGACCAATGACATGGCCTTCGGTAGATGATTCAAGGAAGTGTGTTGAAACTCCTTTAATATTCTGAAAGATTGAGGATCTGAGAGCCTGGAAATGAAAATGCAATAGAGATAATAATCCTGTGATAATTTAGCCTATATTTCCCCTCCCAGGTCTTGCTTCATTTTTAGACTGTGATGTGAGTCCTGTGGCTCCAGGAACAGAAGAAAGATCACTAAAAAGATCCAAGATCTTCCTCAGAGGTAGCATGCCCAGTATCACACAGAGGTGGAGTGGAGAGAGGGCTTTTTCTGAACAATGATGCTGGGCAGGGCTGGAATCATACATGAAACCTCCTAATCCTCTTGACTCATTGGAGACACCAGTGGGAGAGACTGTTCATTCACAGGCTCGGATATGTAACCACAATCCATCAAGAGACAGCATTACAGAGTGAGAAAAGAAGAAGGAGGAGATGGTGGAGGAAGAGGAGGAGGAGGAGCAGAAGGAGGAGCAGGAGGAGGAGAGGAGAGGTGTGCCAGGAGAGTAAAGCCCCTTGGTCAGGAGCCTGGAGTTTTGACTTTGCATATTGTGTCTGTGAGACCAGCTAGCTAATTAGCTAGGTCAGCAGCTAGCTATTCTAGGATATTGGGCTATGGTTGGACGCTCTTGCCTAGTGATGAGTTGGTATACCTTTAAGCCTATCACTGGACAGTCCACAATTTAGTCAGGTTACTATAAGTTCCAACAGAGTACAAAAGTAAAAATAAAACCTCAGTAACAATAAGCCCCTTTGTTGAGTGGTATAATAACATTTTGGGGGCTTTTGCAGGGCTTTGGGAGATAATGAGCCCTTATCCTACCTAAGCAGATAAGATTTGCATCTATTTCCAGCACCCTCAGAGGTGACAGCTCACTACCTTACTGAGGTTAGTAAGGCTAATGGGCTATCAAAAGTTTAGATGCTTGGAAACAATAGAGAAAAAAGGATTTAGGGGAAATTCTGTGGCTTGTCTCAATCCTACAACCATTCTGTGCCAGACTTGGGCACTGCTATTTACAAAATTTTCATAGCATGAAGTTTTTACTAAGCTTATGTTTTGTGACTTTGAATAGACTTACTAGAGAAGACTGCCAATTGCTGTCCACTTTATGCTATGATTATCAAAGTCTGACATGCTGCATTGGGTTAGTCATTGACCAAGCAGGTGTGTTGGTGAGAAACTCCCTTAGAAACAGTGCTTGAATGTTACTTTGGATCTGTGTCCACTGCACTGTAAAGTCTACCTGCTGTGGCCCTACTATCCACACTGCTCATACCAAAGCAGAATTCAGAAAAATACCTTGACAGGAGAAGAGCTACTAAACACATCACTGTAGCTTAAGATTTTTTCCTTGACAATCAGAAAATCTTGCAGAGAAGGCTAAAAACAAGTAACACAGATATGCCGTGAGCTTCTTGTAACTGTTCTTTATTTAATTAACCATTTTTTATCTATGCTTCAGTGCTGTGTTACTGCTTCACAGTGGTCATGGCGGCTGCAGATCTTGTCATTGCGGGGTGAGCATCTCTTTGTTTTTTTTTTTTTTCTGTTAGTCGTATTTTTCTGTAGAGCCGATCAGGTTTATTTATACCATCAGAACAATTGAATACAGACCATCCCCAGCACAGAAGTCAGACATTCAACATGCATCAGGCATGTAATCATCCTATACGACCTGCTGGTAAGCACAAGAACAAGAAGGCTCCACAGACTACAAACTACAGACATACATTCAGAAATTAAAAAAAAAAAAAAAAACGTTCTCAAATGAGAGACTGCCAATTAGAGGTAAGATGTAGAATTATTTGTGGAATGAGGAGACGTAATGTAGAGCCGGCTAGTTTAGTTTCTGCAAGAAGACTCTCATTTCTTTCTGCTCCTATCTCTCGCTCTCTCGAGAGCGCTCTCTCTCTCTTCTCTCTCTCCTCTGTCTATCATGTATCTATATCTCTTTCACATGAATGCATAAAAATAAATAAACAACTTCTAACTTAAAAGAAAAATGAGAATATTCATTGTCAGTAAGTTTTTCCCATATAGAAGGAAAAATATTTTTAAAAGCTCCACAGAATAAATGGGGGGAAGGCAATACTAGATGGAAAACTGCCTACCAACCAAGAATGATGGAAACCAAATGAACGTGCAAACACAAAAGAGGCTTGTCTTGGGGTTGATTTGAAACATAAATGACTCACATGCTATGCATTTAATTCATGTGTATAGTTAATATTAGTATGTGGATGAGTAGAAAAGAAGAAAGGTAAGCTAGAAACACACCTAAATATTCAATATCATAAAGGACACAAAGATAGAAAAGTGATTAATTGATGTAAAGATCATATTTCAAATGCGAATCTGAAGAAAATAGATATGTCAATATGGAAAAATATGTAACAAAACTGCGATCCATTTTAATTGTCAATTTGACATATCACTTGAGAAAGAAGCTTCAGTGTGTAGTGGGTAGCTGTTCCAACTTTGACCTGGAATTACTACCCTCATTGGAGGCTTCCAGTAACTGTCACGCCTATGAGATGGGACCAAGACAAAATCCCTTAAGACCTGAGATCTGGATGTGCCAGCTCTCTTGGTTCCTGGATCCTGGATGCTGGAGGTAGACTGAGCAGAGTTCTCCAGAGAACACTACTGGACTGCACTACACCTTTCCCAGACCCTGTAACTTAAACCTTTACTTGTAAGTTACTCCACAAAATAAACCTCCCTTTTAACTACATGGAGTTGCCTTAATACTTCCACCAATATCAGTGAGTGATTGTCCAGATCAGATTGACCTGTGGCCATGACTGTGGGAACTAATGTTAATTATGTCAGTTGAGATGGAAACACTGCCCCACTTCACCCCGGCCATGGCACTGGCACCATTCCTTTAATAGGAGATCCTGGAATGAACAGGGAGAAAGCGAGCTGTGCACTAACATGTATGCATTAATTCAATACAGGACAGGATCCCACAGCTCTTGCTATGGATGGGATGTGATCAGTTCTTTCAAGTTACTGCTACCATGGTTTCCCTGCAATGATGGATCGTAGTCAGGAATTGTGAGCCAAGCGAGCCCTTTCTCTCTTAAGTGGCCTTTGTCAGAATATCTTATCACAGTAACAAAAAACAAAAACAAAACAAACAACAACAACAACAAAAAGATCATGGTACCTTCTACATATAAACTAAGTCAGAAAGCATTTTATCTGAAGTAAGAAGTTAAGAGCATAAAGCTTCCAGACTAAAATCTTTGTGACCTTGGGATACACAAAGATGTCAGAGGGCATGAGAAACATAACCCATGAAAGAAAATTATAATAAAAACAAAACCTTGTGCTGTATCAAAGATACAGGTATATTTTATTTATTATTATGTGTATATGTTTTGTATATGTGTTAATGCATGGAGCTGGAGTTAGTGGGAATTGTTTACTGCCTGATGTGGGTACTAGCAACTAAACTTCAGTCTTTTTAAAAGCAGCAAGCTCCTTTAACCACTGAGCCATCTTGTCAGCCCCCCAAAAAAACATTGTTAATGATGTGAAAAGATAGCCAAGTTCTGGGAAATAAACAACAACTGCAGTATAAATACTCCATATCGAGGCTGTATAAAAAGTATATCCCATTAATACAACAACTAATAAGACCCAAGAGTTGAACATACCCTTTACCAAATAAGACATTCACATGTAACACACAGGAGAAAGTGGGTGCATCTTTAATCATTTGGGGAATGTGAATTAAGCCACCTTGAAATACTGCTGTGCTCCTATTACAGTGATTAAACTCTGACAATACTGACTGTTGGGGAGGATTTGGATCTCAGAGAAATGCAGATTGTTGGTGATAATCAAAGTGGAATAGCCACATTAGAAAACAGTTCAACAGTTTCTTATCAAGCTGTATGTTTATTACATAGCACTGCAATCCTTAAATATTTACTCAGGGAGAAATGAGGACATATGTCCACACAAAGATTTGTACGCCAAATGCATAGAATAAAATTCACAGTAGAAAAAGACTGGAAGGAATCCAAATGTCCAGCAATTAGTGGATGAGTGAGCAGATTGTGGTATACCATAAAATGGAACACGCCTTGGAAATAAAACGGAAAAAAAAATTACTGGCACACACTGCAACATAAATGAAGCCAAGAGCATTATACCAAATAAAATAAGCCAGTCTTCTTGAGAAGAAGTGGTATGTCTCACGATTCTATTCATATGAAATTCTGAAAAAGAGAAAACTGTGGTGAGGGAAAAAGAGCTTTGAGCTTGCCTAATGCTGGGGGTAAGAAGAGGACTATTCTGTCTACAGAAGAGCTACAGGAAAATGTTTTCAGTAGTAGAATCAGGCTGTTGCAGCGGTAACTTTCAAATTTATAAAATTATAATTTATTTTAAAATTTACTTGTGTATTTTAGTTTGTATTGTTTGTAAATTTTAGTAATACTAATGGAAGTTAGGAGAGCTGCTGTCTGCCTCCAAGCCCAGTATTTGAGAGGTAAAAGCAGGATTATGAGTTTGAAGCAAGAATTGTATAGTGAGTTGGAAGAAGCTTTGGGTACAAAATGAAGCCCTGTCTCAAAAAGTAGGAAAAAAAAAGAAGAAAGAAAAAGGTCTAGACTATTCCCTCATAAACAAAATAAAGACATTTCTGCCAAAGAGAACAAATTGACTCCCAGTTTATAGCCTCCTCTTGAAGTGGGGAAAAAAGGAGGCCATCAATCTTGGCAAGATTCAGAGTGATCACTTAGGTTATACATAATTTGAAACCACAACTCTATGAAAAACTGGAAACAAATGTGTTAGCTTTGTGTTACTATAATAACACATGAAGCAGCTGGCTTATAAAAATAAAAGAGATTTAGTTCAGATTTTTAGATGTTTAAGCCACAACCATGATACCTCCACAATACATATATATGTGCTTCCTAAACAAGACCTGAAAATATCAATACCAATAAACATGCTAGCTCAGATAGAGGAAATGTCTCACAATCCCACCCCTAGACAAAGAACTATACCTTATGACTGATGATGACAAAGGAGGAATTCATGTCTCCCAAGGATGATCAACCCCCACCCCACCCCCACCCAAAAAAACCTGGTTGTCCAATACCAAGTGCTCAGCCATGAAATGAAACACACACAAGCAACACTAAACAGATTCAGTAGACTGCATTTATATATTTGTGCATATACAACAATAATAATCAAAGAAAACTAGCCATCAGTTTGAGTGAGGGTGAGGAATTAGACATGAGAGACATTGGAGGAAGGAAAAAGAAGAAATATAGTGATGCAATTAGGTTTTAATTTTAAAAAGTTTAAGTTTAAAAAACAACAACAACCAAAGAGTAGAAATTTAAAGCCCCATCACTGAGTGGCCCCAATGGTTTGAACTCTGAACAGAAGGGGACTAGGAATGACAGAGCTGGGGTTGCTCAGTTTATAAGCTGTCCTCTCCTAAGGGGTTGAACACGAGTTACCTCAGACCCTCAACAACACATGGATCTTCAAAGTGGTCTCACATCTCAAAGGATCCCAGCCTGGCATCAGCACCACCCATGAATCCAAGCATTTAATCACAGAGGATGATGGCTGGACACAAGCTACGTCAAACCATACCAATAAATTTGGCTAAGAGGAAGGGTGCAGACTGGAAAGTAAGTAAAGAAATGATGATGTGGGCTGGGGATGTAGCTCATTGGTAGAGTACTTGTCTACCATTCCTGAGGCCCTGGATTCAATCCCTAATACCATAAAAAATTTAAATAGAAGGAAGGAAGGAAGGAAGGAAGGAAGGAAGGAAGGAAGGAAGGAAGGAAGGAAGGAAGGAAGGAAGGAAGAAAAGAAGGAGGGAGGAAGGAAAGAAAGAAAAAAGAAAGGAAGGAAGAAGAGAAGGAAGGAAGGAGGGAGGGAGGGAGGAAGGAAGGGAAAAAGAAGAGGGAGGGAAGGAAGAAATGGAAGGAGGGAGGAAGGAAGGGAAAAAAGGAAGGAGGGAAGTAAGGAATGGAAGGAGGGAGGGAGGAAGGAAGGAGGGAAATTATAAATGGGAAATTAAAAGAAATCATTGAAATTTAGAAAAAAAATGACAAATACTTCTGGAAAATTATCTCCACAAACATTAAGTAGTAAGTGGGAGATTAATGATGAAGACAAAGATTGGCAGCTAGAACTGAAGGCAGACACCACATGCAGCACAGATAGGAATCATGAAGTTTAGAGTTGGTGAGAAAGAATGGGAATTTTTAATATAAATTGACAAGTGGACATGAGAATATAAGCAGTGAGAAACAATGTTCAGAAACAGTCTGAGCACCATCTTAGACTCTCTCAAATAGATCTAAATCTGTTTAAATAAAAAAGGTTAGATATTTGGGGTGAAGAGTAAAGCATTTAGTAGAAAACTCAGGGCATGTGTCAATGCCACAGTGTGAGCAATGAAAAAATAAATGATATACCTTTACATATAAGTTACAAAATGTACTTCAGTGTTTATCACACACTGATACTCCATTTATAGCTGAGGTTGGGGGAGGCAAATTACTGACTGAGCAATGAAGTGTGAGCAATAAGAAATGATGTTGGCATCTCTGGTGGGAGACTGCCACCTACCAGGAGGTGCCCTCTGTGTGCTTTGGAGGTACATGGTGACCCAGGATCCTGCTCTGTCAACAAAAGGAACCAAAGGTTCAATATAATTGTCTTCAGATTCATCTTTGGGTTTGCAAGTATCGATACAACACACCAATGTGGTAGGTGTTTGAGTCACTGTAAAATCTGACATGTCTGTTAAGGCTTACCCTAGTGGTTATAACATGTTTTATGTTATAATGTCTCTCCAAGACTCCAGAATTTACACACTTCAGTGCTTCTATAAAATTAACTGCTGCATCTTCCAAGACTGCTGTGTATTCAGTAAGTTGGTTCCACTGAATCTTTACAGATGAGGTTCCAATGGTGCCTGCTCCTAAGAGGACTTTGAACTTACCTAGAGTTTGCTTCTGAAATAATCAAAGAACTTTACTAGAAAATACATGATTTCTTGAAGTGCTAGTTTCTATATTATTTTTGAACATCTCAAGGTCAAAAAAATGCAGAAAATTTATTGGATTTGTACTGTGAAGCTCCTGTGAGTGCTGCTATTTGGATTCTTGGAGTTCATGCATCGCAGAGAAATCAACAAAATATTTCAACATTTCCCAAGAAGAACCCAAGCGTCTTCTCAGAGAAACGCCTTGAAAAGCTGGAGTCATGATATGAGATTCCAGAAGCATTGCTGACACTCACGAGCTGTCCGGTCACCCCACTCTCCACTCACTGGCAGCTGTGGAGTCACCATTGCTGGTGGACCTCTTCTCCTTTGTCCTGGCTGTGACAAGATACAGTGACGAAGTGACAGTGTTACAGAAGCTGCTGACCCTATATGTGAAAATTTAGTAAAACAATTGTTAAGAAAATCAATTCATGACAAGCCCCCAGTCTTATTGAAATAAAAAAAATTAAATAAAGTCAGTGTGGCTGGAGGAGACCATGTTTCAGCCTTCAGAAGGTAGATGTGGAAGGTATTCCTGTTGGGAGGCCAGCTGGCACACAGAAGGTTTCTTAGATGCCTGATGCTCTGGTGCTTGGATGTATGTGAAATGACGGGATAGTTGCCAATGGAGAAGTTCCCCCTTCTCATCCTATTATTCTTTTTGTCTTAATCTGAGTGAAAATGTTTTCCAGATTTTAGACATAGTTGTGCAATACTTCCTGAAATAGTTTTATATTTCCAGAAAAAGGCATTCAAATTATTCAGGTTACATCAATGCCTCCCAAACATTACACCTGGAAATAGCCAGGATGATTAATAAGCTCACAGAAATGCCTGCTTTTATTCCCAGGCATAGGAATAAAACCCTAGGTTGACAAGGAAAAATCATGTGCTTAAAAGTTAAACTTAGTAAAGAGATTTTAGGTAATGTATAAATCCCTTTCAAATTTTGTTTTTTTTTATTATTTATTTATTTATTTGTTTATATTCTTTCATATATTACGTTCAGACTGAAATTTCCCCTCCCTCCCCTCCCCCGGTAGCCCCACCTCACCTCTGCCCCAGATCCACTCCACCACCTCCACCCCTCCCCCTTCCCTGGTCTCCCCTCAGAGAAGAGCAAGTCTTCCAGGGACATCAACCAAACATGGCATAATATGCTACTGTAAGACCAGGCACATACCATCATATCTAGTCTGGAGGAGATGACTCAGTAGGAGAAGGGTCCCACAAGCAGGCAAAAGAATCAGAGACAGCCCCCTCCCCCACTGTTAAGAGTCCCAAAAGAACACCAAGCTATTTAGCTATACATGTATGTAGAGGATCCTTGATCTCTGTGAGCCTGGCTAAGTACCAGTCAGTTGATTCTGTGAACCTTTTTCCTGTGGTGTCCCTTGTCCCTTCTGGTTTCTCCCATCCTCCCTACCCCTCCTCCACAGGACTCCCCAAGCTCTGCCTAAAGGTTTGGTATGGGATTCTGCATTTGCTTCCAGCAGCGGTTGATTGACATTTCTCTGGTCTCCTTGATGAGGATTCTGCTAGACTCGAGTCCCAGAACACTCTGCATTAGGACAAGCTGTAGGCTGAAGGTTTTGGACTGGGTTAGTGTCCCAATCCCTCCACTTGAGGTCTTGCCTGGTTACAGAAGTTGGCCTGGTCAGGCTCCATGTTCCCCATTGCTAGGAACCTTTTTTTAGGGTTACTTTTACAAATTCCATGGAGTTTCCCTTGAACTAGGATTCTACCTTGCCCATGAAATGCCCCTCCAATTCCAGCCATTTCTCCCAATATCACAATTTTCTTTTAATTAAAGATATTTAAGGACTCTTAATGTCTGTATTTAGGCACTACCAGTAACAAAGACTTTTGAAAATAAGGAAATGAACACAGAGTATGAGGATGGGGGGAAGTAGGGGATATTGTGTTGATAACAAAAGGAACAGAGAAGAGGTGAATATCCATAGTGCACCGGCCACTTCAAGAATATTGCTACAAGACTCTGAAGGTGAATGGAAGCGACCAGAGGAAGAGGGATAGTCTACAGGTGATGAACAGAGGCTCAGTTCCAGAGACAGGATGTAAGAGGTAAGAAGGAGACGCATTCCCATGTTCTATTGTGAGAAGTGCAGGTCGTGTTTTGACAAGGGAATTGGGTGCAGGGGAAAACAGACGAATCGAAGAAGTCAAACTAAAGGGAGGTCTAATGGGAAAGGGATGTTTGATTTGGATTACTTGCTTTCCTGGAAAGGGGAATGATGCGATTCAGAGGCTGGCATCCAAGAGGCCAGAGCCAGCCAGTCAGCACTCATTAATCTTCTCGTGGGGATTGTCTAGACACATCATCCTGCCACTTATGAGTTCTAGACTATTTTATTACAGCAAATGTCTGTGGATATATTTTCAAATGGATTTGCTTTTGCTTTTCTGCATTACGATAATAGCAAAAATGTACCAGTTAGGAATGGTAGGTAATCCCAGATTTGCAAAGAAAGGTCGCTTAAAGTAACAAGAGACCGTGCATCTCCCAAAAGAAAATTGGAAACTGCCATTCCAAGGCCAGAATGGAGCTGCTCGGGGCAAACTCTGTCAATCCTTCTGCTCTTACTAGGAAGAGAGCTCTCTGCCCTATTTTCCCAGACAATGAAGCCACAGTGGTCCTGCAACAGAGTGAGTATTTATTTTTTTCTGAACCCATGGCTGGAATTGTACCAGAAGCAGGGAGTTCTCAACAAAGACTGCCCCTGCCTTGCCTTCCATGTGATGCATGAATAAGGATATACAGTCAGTCTGAATGGCTGTGAGCTCCATCCCTGGAACTTCAACCACCCATGGATTTAATTACTCTAGGCAAGCCTGTAGAGCATTTTCTTAATTAGTGATTGATGTGGGAGGGCAGCCCATTGTGGGTGGGCCCACCCTAGGCTGGTGGTTCTGGGTTCTATAAGAAAGCAGACTGAGCAAGCCACAAAGAGCCAGCCCATAAGCAGAAGTCCTCTATGGACTGTGCAACAGCTCCTGCCTCCAGGTTCCTACCCTGTTTGAGTTCCTGCCTTGACTGCCTTTGATGATGAATTGCGATATAAAGTGTAAGCAAAATAAACCCTTTCCCTCCCAGCCTGAGTTTGGGTCATGGTGTTTCACCACAACAATGGAAACCCTGAGACAGAAATTGCTGCCAGGGCTTGGGTTTGCAAAGATATTCTTCAAAAAGTGATTAGTCATTGCACCTGGTCCCTCCCACCACAAAGAAAGAAAGAATCTCAACACTTAGTGGACCTATCTGGATTTTGGAGACGGCGCATTCTTCACTTGAGTGTGTTATTCCAGCTCATATACTAAGTTACTCCAAAAGCTGCTAGCTCTGTGGGGCCTAGAACAGGAGAAGGATTTTCAGCAGGTCTGTGCTGCTGTGCAGGCTGCTTTGCCATGTGAACCACATGATTCAGTAGATCTTGGCGCCTGAGGTGTTAGTGGCAGATGGGGTGCTGTTTGGAGCCTTTGGCAGGCCCCCATAAGTAATCACGGAAAGGACTTTCAAGTTGTGGGAGCAAGGCTCTCCCATCATCTGCAGACAACTGTTCTCTCTTTAAGAGGCAGCTCTTGGCCTGCTTTGGGCCTCAGTGCAAACTAAACCTTTGACAGTGGGTCACCAAGTTTCCATATGACCTGAGCTGCCCATCATGAGCTGGGTATCATTTGACTCATCAAGTCATACGGTAGGACGTGCACATCAGAAATCCACTATCAAGCGAACACAGATTCCAAACCCTGGCAGGTCCAGGAAGCTGCAGAAGCCTGACTGACATACATGCTCCGGTCTATAGACCGCCCCCCTTAGGTTTGCCGGAATACAGATAGCATTTTTAGACAGGTATCGTCTGGTGATTTTTATTATTGGAAAAATTGGACTTCCACATTTTTAAATATTAACCTACTCTAATTTGATTTTAAAAGCCACACGGGGGCCTGGGGAGATGGCTCTGTAGGTAAAGTGCTTGATATACAAATATGAGGACCTGCATCCAGAACTGTATTTACACCCAAGCGGATAAACAAGAGTAGCAAACACATCACCTGTCATCCCAGCACCACGGGGTGGAGACAGGAAGTTCCTGGTGAAGCCCAGAGCCTTGCCAACCAAGCAAGCAGTCTGCTCGAAAGTAGTGAGAGACCTTGTTTCAAAGTACATGGCAGAGAAGTGATTCATGAAGACAATGGTTGACCTCCATACATGGCCATACATGCAAGCTACTAAACATGAATGAGAAATGCTCTATATGTCCTACAGGGCGTGAATAAATGGTAGGCTACAACACTCTAATACTTGAACCTTGCAGTTTTTGTTTAAACTATGACAGCAGTGTCTGTAGACTGGAATTTATCTTTGCTCTCAGAAGTACCTCTCCTAAAGCCACAGGAAGTGCAGAAGGGGCTAAAAAGCTTCTAATGACTATGGGGGCTGCTCACTCTTTTCTGTCCCCAAGTGTAATGAAACAAGAAAGTGATTTTTCTTGGCACCCTCTAAACAGTCATTTGGTTTCATTTGTACCAAATATTTATGTAGATGACATTAAAAGGCTCCATCTTGGACCAGGGTGTAGCTCAGTGGTAGAACATCCAAGGCATCCTGAGTTCCACCTGCAGCACCACACACAGAGAAACATAAATCTCATTATGATAAATAAGACATGTAAATTTTTAACTGAAAGAAAATTCAAAATATCTTCATAGTGGGTTTGTTTTAGTAACATTACAATGTGATAGCATTATTTTGAATTTGGATAAGGCAAACAAAAATAATCCCACCACTCTGATACACACAAGCTGATTTCCAACACCCACAGATGACATATCACAATCAGAATCTAGGGTTGCAAGTAGAATTAATGTTACTAAGCACCTGACCCTGAGCTGAGGCTATTCTGAAATATCCACAGAAAGCCCTATAACCATAAGGATACTAGAGCTGGTAAATGGAGGCCAGGAACCCAGAGTAAATGGCCTGTGTTGTTAGATGGACCTCACCAGCTAGGACTGACCTTAAAGAAGCAAGAAGCCACAGGCACAGCATTTGAACAACTACTCCGAAGTGGAGAAGGCAGGCAACAGTATTCTTCTCAGAAGCTTCAAAAGGGGCTTAATCCATATTGGCAGGTGGATTTTTCAGCCCATGAGGTACATTTAGGATCTTGGTCTTTAGATATGTGATGATAACATTTTGCGGTTTAAACACTAAGGGTATTGGCAAGTGATAACAGAAACAATAGGAAAACAATAGTAGCTTCCCTCCTGTCTTTTTCTTAGGTATTTGAAATTTCTGATCTTGTAGAACTCTGGTTCATTTTTCCCTCTTTCCTCTCAGTTTGGTCGTACCTCCTTCCTCACAACAGTGAAAAAATGGTAATCCCTGTCCTGACAACGTCACATCTGACAGCAGAGGCTTATGGTCTGTCTCTCACTGTGCATAAAGATCCTGGCTGTGCTGCTTAGACTTTTGTCAACTTGACATAAGCTAGAATCATCTTGGAAGAGGAAACTTCAAGTGAGAAAACATCTCCACCCATCTGACATGTAGGTAAGTCTGTGAGGGCATTTTCTTGATTTGGGAAGACCCCACCTGGGCAGAAGTTCCTGGGGTATATAAGACAGGGCTGAGCAAGCCATCAAGACCAAGCCATTAAGTATCATTCTTCCATCATCCAATTTAATTACCACCTTCAATTTGCTCCCTGACTTCCCTTCATGATGGACTGTGTTCAGGATGTGTAAGCCAGAGAACCCCTTCCATCACCAAGATGCTTTTGGTAATGGTGCTTATTACAGCAGTAGAAAATAAACTGGCATGTTGGCAGATAATATAATGTCTGAGTGACCAGTCACTAGGATCCCCCTCGCAGGAAACTTGTACCGGCAGATGTCCTTGTGGCTACCCACCTTCCATGAGAGCTCTGGTCAGATAGTGTTATGTTCAGCTGTGCTGGTCACATAAGACACAAGAGTCAACTCAACAGAGCACATGACATTACAGAGCAGTATGTCACTGACAGGTCTTGGGTGGAGGAGGGCAACACAGGACTCTCAAGACTAACAGGAAATGGGAAGCTTTCCAGTGAAATGCTCAGCCCTCTAGAAGAGAAAGTGAGGGACATGTTGGATTACCAAGGTAGACCTCTGCGGGCAGTGCTAACTGGTGGATCTAGAGCAGTCAGGCACATGCTCCTTGGGGCCACATTGTGACTAAGGCAGTGCCAGTGTGACATGTCTGCATAGTACAGGGTAAGTCAAGTCATAATCTCTAGCTATCCAGTAGGTATGTGATGACCAGTATGTGGCTCTGTGAGGTATAATTCTATTTCAGCACCCTAAACAAATTGGGAGGATGGAAAACAAAGTCCATATTGATTAAGTGTGCCTTCTGCTCATTGAAGTTCAACTTATGTTCAATAAATAATGCCAGGGCATCATGAACCTATAGGAATCCATTGTGTTTCTCCTTAAAATGGGAATAACCCTGCTTCTTAGTTTGTAAGATAATGAAACAAGACCTTGTGTGCAAATAGCATCAACCAGGCAGTTCCAAGCTTGTGCATAGCATAACATGCTCTGTCCTGGCCTCTTTGTTAATAGATAGCCAACTGCCTTCATTTTTGAGTGTGGGTCTTTGATAAATGAAATATGGTTTGGCAAATATTGTGTTCCAGGAGGTAAGATGATGACAAATATTAGCTCCAATGAGCTATTTCAGTCTTCACACCACATCAACTAAAGCAGATTCCATTCTCCCTTTCAGAAAAGGTTTTGAAGACCCTAATGTTCTGTGGTTAGTAAACAATGGTATCAGAGCACTGCATCCTGGTCGGCTTACTCCACACAGTCCCTCTTCATTGGCTGTCATATCACAGACACACACACATCTGCATTTACAATGGTCCTGCAGTATCCAGTGCATGATGGGTTCCCATGATCACCCAACATGAATGGGCTTGACTCAGACTAAGAGTTCATGGTCACCACCTTTCTCCAGCTGACACATGCCATGGGCATTTGTGAGAGGAGGAAGCAATTAAACACAGTTTTACTTCCCACAACATCATGTCTATCCAGCATACAGAGTGCCAACTGTGCACAGTTACAGTGTGCTCAGCTCTTTACCTCACTGACTTTGTTTCAGGGAGATAGAAGCTACTTCCATTTGTGAAGTAGTGAAGAGGACTCTGTGGACATAGTCAGGTGAGAGATACAGAGGGAGTGGAGGACTGATTTTCTCTTCAACAAACACAGATGGGGATTTCCAGTGAATCCCAGACCTTAAGAACATCATGCAGCCAGGAAAATTGCTAGCACTGCAAATGAAGAAAATGGACTTGTTTTACACAAGTCCTAGTTTGATGAATCAATCTTATCTTGATTTAGAGAGACTGGTTAAAAGTAGATTTAATGGGTAGTGGACATCTCCATGTTCAGGAATGAGTCAGGGCTCTATGTCCAGTTCAGAGGAGAAATTGGAATATGGATTGATCCTCCATCATGGACCAATTTCTCTATAGGCTGTCATTTTTCTATGGAGAACAAATCATAGTTGCAAACAACAGGGAGATTTTGTACTCATAAACACAGCAAGACTCTGTACCCTGAAAGCGCTATAGATTCTGTTTCACAAATGCAAAATGAGAGTGTGATTGTTACCAGAAACAAACACAATGCCAGAGGCAAATCTGCAAGAACACCTTTATTCTTCTTCTCTTGATCAGAAAGCCTTTCATAACATGAACATTTTGTTGATGCCAGTACATTAGGTATGTATTCAGTCAACACGCATTTCTAGTACATGCTGTGGACACACAGTGACTATTAGGGTGTTGAAAGGACACCAAGTCGTAGGATGATGCCTCTGTTCCTGATACAGTCACCCCAGGCTAAGAAGGGAGAGACCACATGAGGCAGCTGTGTGCAGTGCTGGGGAGGCAGCTGATCTCTGGAAGTCGACAGGCTCAGCGGGAAGACCATGTCCTTGTTGCTTTCTGAGGACTCCCTCTGAAGAAAGCCCTGAAGCCAGAGGGACTGCATATGTACACCCATCTGCTCTTTCCTGTTTCACTGCGCCATGCTCTCCCAGTCAACTTTTGTGGACTGCTTCTTTTAGGCCTGTTCTGTCCGAGCTTGGAATAACTTGAGTAATAAGAGGAAGATGACATTTAAGGACTTCTTCCTAGGCTCAGCTGCCTCCCGGGCATGGGTCGGCCATCACTGCTGTGCTCCATCACTGAGGGTTACTGCTTGTTTAGAATGTGCTCTGTACCTGTCTGATTGGGGTGTGGAAGCAGCTCCCATCATTTGGCATGTATCTATGGTTGGAAACACATATGGTGCACATACTACACAGAGACGGCATAGGAGAAGAGATTCCAAATTGAAAAATAAGATGTGGAGGGGGAGTAAGGGTGGGGGGTGTTGTATAGGTACAGGGTGTACACGTGCATGCCATGTGGAGGCCAGAGGAGGACACCAGGCATCTCCCTCTGTAGCTTCCCACCTTACTTTTTGGAAAGTATCTCTCTCTGTGTGTACCTTAAGTTCACTACTTGGCTAGGCTGACTGGCCAGCAAGTTCCTAGGATCCATTTTCTTCTGCACTCAGATTTGGGGTTACAAGGACCTACCTACTCTTTATGTGGGTGCTGGGAATTTAACTTGGGTCCTCTTGATTGCTTACCAAGCATTCTAACCCTCACTGAGTCATTTCCCCACACGCTTGAATCTAGCATTGCAAGACCTGTTATGTAGCCCAGGTGTATTAAATATGACAGATAGGAAAATAATATGGTATAGTGTTTTATCTGTAAATTGCACAGTCTAAAAGAGAAAATTACATGCTAACTAGAGAGAAAATAAATAACCTACGTGCTAAAACTTCCTTGTGCCATCTCCTTTCTTCAGCACTTTCGTTTTTCTGCATCCACAGTAAAACTGAGATTTAGCATGGTAAGAATTCATAGCGAAGAAGGGATAGAGGCGCTCACAGGAGCATGGGAGAAAGATCACATGTTTGAAGATTCAGTATAAGCTAAATCAAGGTTATTGTTCCAAACTCCCCTTAGAATTTAAAATCTTAAAAATTAAGACCTATTTAAATCTGTTAAAAAATTTTTAAGAACCAAATTTTTCTCACAAAAATTTCACAGGAATCATTATTTTCAGATGGTGGGGGGTGACCACAGTCAAGTGAAAAACTGACTTCCAGGGAACAGGATGGATTTATGTTTACAATGCAGTGTAAACAGGAAGATCTCTTCCCCTTCATAAGCTCTTGAGTGGCAGGAGCGCAGAGTGTGGAGTTGGCCCTTACCAGGAAGGCACTAACATGACTGTGGAATTCAGGAGATATGAGGATGCGGCCATCTGTCTTTCTCCTTCTGGATCCCTGAGGAAGATGCTTCCTCTATTCTGAACTAGGATATCACATCAACCACTCTTTTGGAATTTATCCTGTCTCCCCTTGCATTTTCACTAAAATGCAAACAAACAATGAAATCCTAGAGGACATAATTCCTAGCTGAGGTGAAGGATTTTAACCTATGGGCAATCCTGGGAGCAGCTACTGGATAGGAAAACAATAAAATAACTGCAGAAGCCTCGGAGGCATTTAATTGTCAACTCCATCAGCAGCAGGGTAATGGCAGCCCATGCTTGTCCCTACTGTATTAACGAGACAAAACTTTCCAGGGTGTGAAGAGGCGTTCTTATTTTACTTTCAAAATTCACAGTTAAGCCCTGGAGACCTGCTTAGCCAGAATACCAGCTTCTGTTGAAGGATTCTCTTTTTTTTTCTTAACCCTCTTGTTTCTCCTCTCTCTCTCCCTCCCTGTTCCTCCCCCTCCCCTGTCTCCATACATAAGTATCACATAATAACATATTATATATGAATAAATCAATAAACATGTGCATATATTGTATATTTACCTCAAATCAACATCATGTAAGAGCACACCAGGAACTTGGGTGAGACTTCAGGACACAGGGATGCTGACACTGCTCCTTCATCCTGAAAAAGATGGGTCTGCATGTCAGCGACAGACGTGCAAATGAAGAGAGCATCAGGCACAGGTGTGACAGTCATTTGTAACTTTTCAGGATGCGGGGCACTTCAACCCCTCTGCTCAATCAAACTGATCGGGAAGTGGATGACGTAAGAGACAGCACTGGGGGGAAGCAGGACTGGCAGGTCTCCACAAACAGGCTGATACAGTGGATGTGAGGAGAGAGGCCATCGAATGCCTTCAAGACAGAAGAGGAAACTCGGCTGACCACGGAAGATGGAGGTGCCAGCCCGACGCTGGGAAGTCACTTCGCCACTTGAGCCTCAGGGGGAGGGAAGGGCACCGACATCAGCCCTAAGTGTGCTTTAGACTTGATTCTCTCTTCGCTCAGAATCAGAATGTCAGAATCAGAGGTCGGGAAGATGACTCAACTGGTAAAAACTGCTCGTTGTGCGAGTCTGAGGACCCAAGCTTGCACCCCCAGCACCCACGTAAAAATCCAGGTGAGGCAGCGTGCATCTCTGCCGCCCAGCAATGGCAGTGGGGCTGGGGGAGTCAGCTCAATGGGAGCTCACTGGAAAGCCAGACGAACAGAATCAGTGAGCACCAAGACCAGTGAGACCATCCTTCAAAATAACAAAGTGCAGGACAAGTGAGAAAGACATCAGATGCCATCCTCTGGCACACCACACACATGCACACAGACACACACACCACACATGCACGAACGTGTACACACACACACATACACATGCACATCCATATACATACAAACATACATGCACATACATACACATGTTCAAACACACATACATACACACATACATTGTACACACACACACACTATTAGAACAAACACCAGTTGTCTTAATATCTATCAGATATTTGAGCATTTATAGTTTTTAAGCAACTGGAGTGTGTGCCTATATCTAGGGGGAGGGTTAAAATGCAATGTTTTACAGTTGCCCTCAGTTCCCCATGATGGATGACAAGAGCTCATTACATCAATGTGGGGACACGTGGTCCAGAGTGTCCCCAAACTCATCATTTTTGTTGAAGGTCCCCAGAATCCAGAGAGCACAGAGCATTTGTGGAAAATCATCCCAGGAAAGTGTCTGCACACAGCACAACTGCAGCTGGGTGGTTATTGGCAAGGAAACGAGGATGCAACACTGTGGCTGTTTTATTTGTTTCTGTGCAAGAGGATTTTCTTCATCCATTTAAATTGTATTAGTCTAGATTGAAATCCGAGAGAAAAGTCATAAGGTCACAGAATCAAAGAACTCTTACCCACATATGCTCACCACACATCTGCCCCTTGAAGTATAAAAACATTTTCTTTTCGTTGATTATTCTTTAGATGTCTTTTCTTCCTAATGTTACAAATGCTGATTTGGGATTAAGTTTTCTTAAAAGATACAAATACTTGACATGCAAATTAAAGTTGCCATTATGCATAAACTATAGCAGGGTTTTATTTATTTTTTTCAATATTCTTCTACAGTTCCATCACAGCTACAGAAGATTGCAACGAGGCACTTTTGTTTCCACATCCTGCCCTGTGAGGTGATTGAAGGGTGTGTGGCATCTTTGTCTTTCCTTTGAGGGGTGATAATCTGCCAGACATGATGCACAGAGCAATAACCACAAAGCAGTGCAGAGAGAGGCAGGTCCTTCGAAGGTGCTTCCCCATCTCTGGTTCATTCTTAGATGTTCCCTTTGTGAATCCTCTCCACAAATCTGGGAGAGAGAAATGGGTGGGTGATATTATGCTGAATTTTGTAGCAAAGACATAGAATCAGATCACCCAAGGGCACAGTCAGGAAGTAAGAAATGTAAGTTTTCATTTCCTCCAATACACCAATGTAAACTTTAAATCCAGAGGTGTGAGTTGTGATCAGATACATCACAGGAACAATAATTAGAAAGCTTTATTTGAGTCAGAAACACAGATGAGTCATCTTCATGGAGTTGAGAGTGACAGGAAAAATCTAAGAAAGGGAAGAATAAGATTAAATGTAGAGGACACCCCATCACTTATTACACAGAACACCATGAATGATACAGGAAGTCCCCTAGATGACACAGGGTAGGCAGGGGCAGATGAAAAGAATCGAGTGTGCTAAGGTTCCTCCTCAATCCAACAGTTCCTTCTGTGGAAATTGGGAGCCCCTGGCAACGTTTAATCCAGAGAATGATGATCAAGTAGGCAGTTGGGGAACAGCCATAGGGAAGAATTTAGTAGACTGTCCTTGAAACAATGGAGGTCAGGATGGTGAGGAAGGAGAGTGACTGTGAGGAGGCAGCACTCAGTGGGGATTACTGAAGCACTGCAGTGAGGTTATGGCTAGGAATGTAGCTGTGCTGTTCAAGTGCTTGTGTGGTATTCACAAAGTCTTTCCCTCCTTCTGCCCTAAAGAAATACTAGTCATAGGCGCACAAGTTATTAAATGCTTACAGAAAAGCAAGCCATAGTATTGTGTAGCCCTTTAAAGGAATGGAGCAAGAGGTCGGGGTGCTGGGGCAGCGGCTAACTTAGTTTATACATTGTAACCTTAACCCATTTGTGATTTGCAAGCTCAGACATGCTTCTGCAGAATGAGAAGCTGTCAAAAGTCAGAGGGTGGATGCCATGCTCAGAATGGCATAGTTCGTTTTCCCCCATGGTGACAACAGGTAAACAGGTCCTTGTTAGTAAAAGTGACGTGGTCACAAATGTGAAATGTTTCCTTCAATATTGCTCAGATTCGGTTTCAACTTTTAGCACTCACTAGTTTTTCCAGATCTATAAATTGATTATGTTACATAAGAACCATTGAGTTGGATTTTCTTATATTGGCATAATTTAAGAGACAGTAGGTACACTCGATAATTTGAAATGTTTCTTTAATATCCTAGTTAACATTCTGTTGCTAATGAGCTGCTTTTAAATTGCATGTTTCCTTGGAGAATATGCTTACATATAGTCTTTCCTTGAGACTCCTGATATAACAGTTTGCATAACCACACAGAGAGAATTAGTTATCACAAACTGTGTAGGTAGAGGAAGACAAAACAAAATCTGAGCCCAAGGAAAACATGATAGCACATGTTCTTATTTTGTTTCAGGCTTTTCTTCATTGGGACCATGGTTAATATTCTCGGCAAAGCTGTGAGTGTTCTTCTAGCCTTTAAATTGGTGCTGTCCAAGGATATGTCTAAATGAGCGTGCCAGAAAACTGCAGCTATTTGTAAGCCTTACATTTGAGAAAATTGGTGTGTGGCTGCTATTTTAGTTAGGGTGCCAAGAGGAATGGGATGGCAAGCTCAAGAACGGATGTCTGTATTGATACGAAGAAGGTTAAAATAAGCCCAACGAGGTGTCACGGTCCCCTGAGTGGAGCAATGGCAAGGACATGCCACCTCTGTCCCTCTCCACCTCAACTCCTTGAGACAAGTCTGTTACTGCACCTGGAGCAGAAATTCTCATCAGTCCTCCTGTCTGTATCCCCAACTATGCGGAGTTACAGGTGCACCAATCTCCTCTTGGCTTTTTCCCCAGTAGGAACTGGAACGTCTACCTTGGGTCTTTGTGCTTGCCTTCAGTAAGGGCTATTGACCACTATTCCTTCTCCCTAGCCATTCATAAGGTAATTTACATGGTTTAAAAAATTTTGAATAATAGAGCCTTTGTTGTACCATTATAATGTAAAAGTTGTTTGTGCTGTGTACTGAACCATACACATAGCATGCAGGCTTATACTTTGCTATCATGCCTACCTCACACACCACAGATAGCATGACTTGAGTAGCCACTGAAATAAAAACTGGCAGCATCTGTCTCCTTTGTAAATAAGAAAACCTATGGCAATTGTCTTAGTTAGGGTTTCTATTGCTGTGATAAAACACAAGAATCAAAAAGTAAATTGGGGAGAAAGGGGTTTGTTTATTTGATTTTCACTTCCAGTATCGCTGTTCATTACCGAAGGAAGTCAGGACAGGTACTCAAATAGGGCAGGAACTTGAAAGCAGGGGCCATGGAAGAGTGCTGCTTACTAGCATGCTCAGCCTGCTTTCTTATAGAACCCAGGACCACCAGTCCAAGAATAGCACCACCCACAATGGACTGGGCCCTCCCCCATCAACACTAATTAAGAAAATGCTCTACATCTGGATCTTATGGAGGTATTTTTCTCACTGGAGGTTCCCTCCTTCCAGATAAATTTACATTGTGTTAAGTTGGCATAAAACTAGGAAGGGCAGTAATACTCTGTTTCTATAGTTTTTGTCGAAGAGAGAAAAAGGAAAGAAGAAAGCATATCTGAAAATGTGAAGGGATGGATAAACAGCTCTTTTGTCTAGAAGCTACAGCTATATTGCATATAATGAGAATTTATGGGAAAAATGCATACATCTCTCAATGCTGAAAATAGCATAATTATTCACTAAAGAAAGAATACTATTGGGTGTTAGAGAAGTTTTCACCGTACAGTTTACGGAATTAACTGTCCAGGCTTCCCTCATACCAAGCTCATCTTGATGCTTCATCTCCATCAGTCTGATTAGCACCCCAGGTGTTCAACCAACTCTTACTCTGAATCATGGTTTCTAGCAAAGAAATTAAATTACAGCAGAGAAATGAAATTGACCACAGCAGAACTGTAGGGATCATAATTGAAGCACAGCTTTAAAATTGACCCCCCGAAGCCTCCTCCGAAGGACTGGCTTTTAGACTGTCTTTGGAAATGCATGTTTGACAGGTCAGATGAGGAAATAAGAAGTTCCTGATGAGTGAAATAGCGATGTAGAGAGAGGTCCACGAAACGGGAATGTAGTCACGAGCAGCAGCCATGTGACTGCCGCTGATGTCATCTTTAGATGGAGGCATCTGTAACAGACCTCGGGAAAAGAAGTCACAATGAACAAAACGCTGAGTTACTCTCCTAGTTATCTGTTTTCACAAATAAGACCAGCCCAGACCGCCTTCCCGTGGTTCTTATTTATTTATTTATTTATCTTGGTTTTTCAAAACAGGGTTTTTCTGTGCAGCTTTGTGCCTTTCCTGGAACTCACTCTGTAGCCCAGGCTGGCCTCGAACTCACAGAGATGCATCTGCCTCTGTCTCCCAAGTGCTGGGATTAAAGGTGTGCACCACCCCTGTCCGGCCCCATGGCTCTTTCTATAACTAGAATTTATACAAAATCTTCCTTTCAAATAACTTTTTAAAAAATTTAAGTATTTATGTACACAGACTGGGGTTCACTTTACATTTACTCCCCCGTGTCTGGTTGATAACTGGAGTGCTTGGCTTTGGTCATAGTTATTTGGAGATGAGACTTTTTTCCCAAGAGCTAAGGACTGAATCCAGGGCCTTGGGTTTGCTAGGCAAGCGCTCTACCACTGAGCACTACTTTTTGTAGGGATGGGGGTTGAGCATCAGTGCATAGCTGAGCTGCCTTCACAAAGCAGAAATAAATTAACACTGGGCTTGAGTATAAAACGTGAAGAAACACTGCTCCATTGTGCTTGGTAGATATGATAAATCTTAATGAGAAATGATCCCCACAAACCATGGGTGTAAAAAATGCCTACAATTTATTTACATAAAGTTAAATATCAAATGTACTCTGCCAAAAGATGCCAAAGTAAAGGTCATTGGAAAATTATTCTCAGATGAAAAGAAAAGGTTGGAAGAAAAGTGATAAATCATATTGTTGTCCTAAACACTTGAGGCTAAAATAATCTATGTTATGTAAATTAAGAGGAGATATAAATCAGAAGTAGTTAAACAATTATGGAAGTGTCCTCCCCAAAATAAAGGTTCACAGTGTCCATGGATTCTGTGATTGTGGAATTTAAACTAAACACACTGGTGACAATTGGTCTCTACTGCACAATATCCAGTCCCCCTACAGAAGGACCAAAGGTCAAAGTTGTCTGAAAAGTCATTCCCTCAACTCTTAGCCATCAGCTGAGAACTGAAAGTGTTCTGAATGAGGACCCCTTCTCTCTGACTTTTATTTTTAGGGGTAAGGGGAGCAAATATTTTAAGGAGCATAGGGGCCAAGTAAGAAATGGACTCAGTAAGGAAACTTACTTACCTAAATCAAAGACTCTGTGATGGGTGAGAAGCCCAGGAACCAAGATCTGTGGAGACTCAGGATATTTCTTTTGTTTTCTACCGTGAGCTAAAGGGAAAGCATGAACTGACTATTGAATTATAAAATAGAAAAAATATTCATAAGCAACACTAATGCATAGTAATAGATAAGCAAATACAAGCAATTGAGGTTTAGAACTGTTTTTGATAGGGTTCCGGATTAAACTGTTTGCCACCATTGCTGAAAGCCTGTACGGACTAGAGAGAGAGAGAGGGAGAGAGCAAACAGTTTGCAAAAATGGTTTTAGTATCTCTATTTCTTTATAGTAGGCTTGAACACTTTACTTTAACTCATGAAACTCAAATGATAGTATGAATCATATTTTAAAAGTTCAGCTTAAAGTTGTTTCCCATTATGTTATCTTAGTACTTACATCTGTAATTTTTGTTACTGGCAGTCTGGACTTGTACTTAGTAGGGTGCTGCTAATTTCCTGTTGAAATGAATATATTATATATATTTATATAATTCAGGATATATTTTTATATGTCCTAAACATGTCATATTCTTTATTAATTTTCTCCTATTGCATTTGAAATGTATGTATTTTAATATTCATGATTGGATTACTTTGAAATATTTTATAGTGTTGCTAAGTTCTTATGCAGAATTGGAAATATCATTGAAAAAACTAATCAATATCCTCAATATTAAAACAAAATTCTTACTCTAATCTTAAATAATGCTGTAAAAATCTCAAATCAGAATTTAAGATACTTATCAGTATTTATTTTTCAATTGAAAATTTAATTTATTTTTAGGTCCTTCCTCCCAACATGTATTGTTTTTGACAAATTATCTCATACATCTCCTATATAGCTTAGTGTCTAAACTCACTAAATACTGTGTTTGACAGTCTTGAAATTCATTTTATTTCACTTGAATTTTTGAATGATAGTTTGGCTGGCCATAACATTTTTGCTAGAAAACTGTTTACCCTGAACACATAGAAGACAAAAATCTCCATTGTAGCTGAAGCTCACCTCTGCTTTCTAGTGAGGAAGCTAGGAGCCCCTTACTCTGTGACCAAGCCACTGACATCTTTTTATAACTAACTGTTCCTTTTCATTGGCATCTGGAGACAGTTCCTCACTAGCCTCAATTTATGATGCTTTAGTAAGAATAGTTAATGCTTTGTATGTGTCTAAATTTGTTTTAAAAATCTATTTGATATTGACTGTGTTCATTCACTTTTTAAAAACTAATGTATTTTTTCCCAGTTCTGAAGAATTCCAAGTGATTCACTGTTGCACGCTTTCTTCGCTCCCATTTGCTCTGCATTGGCTTTCTTTCTTCAACTTCTCAGGACTATAGGTGGGTTTTCAAATTTTAATCAGTCCTCAAAGGAACTCTCTCTCTCTCTCTCTCTCTCTCTCTCTCTCTCTCTCTCTCTCTCTCTCTCTCTCTCTCTCTCTCTCTCTCCATCCCTCCCTTTCTCCATCCCTCTCTCCCTTTTTTCCTCTCTCATTTCCTCTCTATTGCTATTCTTTGTTGTGCCTATATGAACACCTTTATCTGTTTTTCAGTTCATCTGTGTTTTCTTCAAGTGCACATGTCTTCTGGTTCACTAGGTGATATGATTTTTAATGGTTTAATATTCAAATCCAATCCTTTTTTGAGATGCAGTTCTCCCATGTATGCTCTCATCTTGTTCATAACTTCTTACAGTTTTTTCTCATGTTCACCTTTGCTGAGGAATTTGTGAGACAGCGCTGACCTGGAGCAGAGCATGTCCTGTATCAGCAACTCTGGGACTCCTCCCAGGGTGTCTGTCTACTCTGCCTTGGAGCCAGCTTTCAGACTGAATCCTGGCCCTACTGTGTGGAGGGTTTTGATTCTTCCCCATCACGAGAAGCAAATTGCTCCCAGACGACACCTCAAGTACCAGCAATTGTCATTTCCAACTTAAAAAATCTCAAAGGCCGGGCGGTGGTGGCGCACGCCTTTAATCCCAGCACTCGGGAAGCAGAGGCAGGGGATTCTGTGAGTTTGAGGCCAGCTGGAGCTACAAGTGAGCTCCAGAAAGGGCAAAGTATCAGAGAAACTGTTCGAAAAACCAAAAAAAAAAAAAAAAAAAAAAATCTCAAACTCAAGCTCCAGGGAGAAAGTGGGTGTGTCATGTGTCATGTTGTTTTTGCTGAAAGGCAAGCTGCATTGGACTCTCTAATTACTGTCCCAATTCTAGTGTCCTTAGGGCACAAATATGTGGCCTCATTCAGTGAATCTATGTGCCTTACCTTACTTTGGAATTTGAGCATTTCTCTTCATTTTCTGCTCTTCCTTTGAGCAGATGGAAGATGCTGTGAATATAGACAGATCTTTTGGCTAGAACTGTCTTCAGAAACGATGATTCACTTTAGGGATGGAAAAGCATGGCAAAGAGAATCTTAAAATTGCCCATGGATTTTGATTAAATCTGCTAAGAAATGGCCTGATTCTATCATTATGCAGATGATGACCTGATAGATTCAACAGTGCTTCATTAACAAATCCCTTCCCCTAAATATATCAAAGAGAGATACAATATGTAGGCCTTTGAAGCATTGCCTAACTTAATCTTAATCTTTGGATCTTGAGTATTGAGTAGCACAAGAGACCAAATTTAAGTAAAAATTTTTTAGGTATAAATGGGTACTAATTTTACTTATGATCTCAGTTCACCATAAAACTTATGTTTTATATTTTGATGATATAATACAGGAAATGTTCCTCATTCATGCAACTCACACTTAAAAATTATTCACTTTAAAACAATAATAATCACATGATTTTAGTCCCTGCCACCTGCTTAGAATTTAGCTATATGAAGTTTTAATATTTGTAGACTAGTAACTAAGTGTTATGAATTACTCAAAAATGATCATGAAAAAGAATGAGAAAATGTTTACTTTTAATCTTGAGAAATGAATTTCTATTAGATAATAATAAATTCCATCCAATAATTAAAAAGAAGATAAAAAAAGAGTAATGACCAATGATGTTCACCTGTGTTATTTGTTCTCTGTTGTGTACAAAGCAGAGGATAAAGCACGTCTAAATGGTTGTAGAGTATAAACTATGTTGTAGAATATAATGGGCATCATTTCAAGTTTGCTCCGTTAGCTTGATTATCACAGGAGTGGAAAGCAGACAGATACATTATACATGAAAGAAAGTAATGCTTGGGAGTGCCTGTGGTTGTCACTAATGTATGCAGACATTTGTCTTTAGGGAGGTAGCAGGTTAGGAAAATCAGCAAATGGAATGCCTTTATCATAAATGAAAATGGGCATAATAATTGATTAAAATTCCATGTCAGAAGATATGTAGCTTCTAAGACAGAACTGCAAGTATAGATTAAAAGCAGTGACCTTTTCTGTCACGCTTATTAATATATTTCCACTCCAGGGCAATTCCTGGAACCTGTGGGCATGGGATAAAATTTACTTTATTAATTAATAACTGAATTGGTGGAAAGATGCAGAAGTATAAAACACACTGAGCTGGGGATCATGATATGGAGTGTTGCTAAGCTTCTCTGTGTATCAAACTTTCTGGAACTAATTCTTAGAAGATGGAAATGAAACTGTTGCCTTCCTGAGAGCACTGTAATTCTTGGGGAGTCAAATTAATGGCATAACTAGAGTTAGCCCTGGGGGTGAGTGAAGGCAATGCACACATTTCTGCAGGTGCACAGCTACATCCTCTCCTCAGCCCGACAAAAGTCTAGCAAATGAGCTGCAGATGCACCACAGCCCAGAAGCTTCTCCAAACAGCTCCTTTTAGCAGCGAGCCCATTAAACTGGGAAGGCTGAAGGACTTGAATAACTAGAAAACCAAACAGCTTGCCTCTCTGCCTCTCGTTATTCTCCCAGACTGTCCTTGCCCTTGCTCTAATAGTAAAGACAAATGTGTGAATCCATGAGGGAATGAAGCAAGAACCATGGAGGGCTGATGAGCCTGTGAAAACGAGAACAGAATCTGGTGGCTGTGCTGGCGAGAGAGCCCACGGCTGTGATTGAGCCTGTTTCCTCTTTGCATTCTGTTTGCTAAAATCCGCAGGCAGTGAGGGCTCGGTTGACAGCTTTCCTCACTTTCCATGATTCTTTTATGGCTTGTTTTTCTAATGTATTTTGAATATTCTGACTGAGCTGCTATAGAAATGAAATTATAATATGTTCCTTAATGGTTTTCTTTTCTTTTTGACAAGTACTAAAAACATTACTACCTTGTCTCACTAGAAATGGGCATCAGCTACAATTGCTGCTCTCTTCACTCTACCTTAATGTAGTTATTCTTCCCTACATGTGGCTAGTTGAAGAGCTAGCTAGAGATGGCAGCCAAATTCACACATAGAACTTGGCACCTCTCCATTATGTCAGGATTCCCTCCTCACTTCCTGGCTGCCATGTTAACCTCGAATCTTGTGCCTATTCTTCAAGCCAGTAAGAAATGTGTTCATCTAAGATTCAGCCATAAGCTCTGAGTGAAGTTTGCTTTCTCTTTACCTGCATTTCTACTCACTATCTTAGGTCATTTGGAAGCTTAGCCATTCACACATGGACTGTCTCAACTAAGATTCAAGCAAGCAGATTCATGCACTTCAAAAGAATGCCCATGCTATATTACCTCAAAGACTGTGAAAGATGCATCACATCATTCTATCGACCCTGCTTCTTCCTTCCTTCTTCTTCTTCTTTCTTTCTTCCTTCTTCTTCTTCCTTCTTTCTTTCTTTCTTTCTTTCTTTCTTTCTTTCTTTCTTTCTTTCTTTCTTTCTTTCTTTCTTTTTTCAAGACAGGGTTTTCTCTGTGTAACAGCCCTGGCTGCTCTGGAACTCACTCTATAGACCAGGCTGGCCTCAAACTCACAGAGATCCACCTGCCTCTGCCTCCTAAGTGCTGGGATTAAAGACATGCACCACCACTGCCTAGATTCTTTCTTATAATAATAATCATTAATCAAGAATAGTCATGTGTTGTTTGACATTGTTGCTTGCAGGAAGATATGGCTCAAACCAGTTGCCAAGTCATGCACATAACATACTTCCTTATGAGCCAACCTGGAATCTGCCTGAGGGCCTAGCAACAGGTGCTGTCAAGGGTCCTGATCATGCCCAGCCAATAAGGGATGACCATGCAATGTCACCAGATTGGGACACAGCCTGGGTGCTGGGAGGAGGGTATATAAGTCTTTCCCCACTACTGAATAAATGAATCTGCTGTCTGCCTTCAACTGACTCCAAGTGTCTGTGTCATTGATGCTGTGCCTTCTCACCCATCCCCTTAGGGAGCCTTTGGGACCCAGCAGCAGTTACTTTCAATAATGCTTTTAATTTATTCTTCTTTAGCTCAAGAAGCAATAGGCTTTGTTTTACTATGGCATTTTTACAATACTTAGTTTTTGCTTGATCCCTCCTTCACCTGTTCCTCTATTTAGCCTCCTCTCTACCTGTTGTTCCTCCTTCCACCCCATCTCCAGTTCTCCCTTTTCTACTTCCATGTCACATGTGTTCTATTACCCTTCCCATTTGCCTTCTTTACAGTCTCTTCTTCCACTGTTCCGGGATCCTCCTAAGTTGACCTCCCGCAAATGCACATCATAAACATTAGAAGCTGAGATCTGAATATGAAAGAGATTATGAGGTAATTGTCTTCCTGAGCCCTACCTAGTTACCTTGATGCAATATTTTCCAGATACATGCATTTTCTGCAAATTTTTATTACTATTTTTCTTTAGGTTGAGTAAAATTTCATTGTGTATATGTATTAAATTTTTCTTATTCATTCATTAATTGGGATGCATGTAAGTTTATCATACTTCTTTGATCTTGTAAATAGAGAAGGAATAGATATGGATGTGAAAGTATCTGTGTGGTAGTTGTCTTAGTTAGGGTTCTATTGGTGTGAATACATGCCATGAACACAGCAACTCTTTTAAAGGAAAACACTTAACTGGGTGGGACTGGCTTACAATTCAGAGGTTTAGTCCATTATCATAAGTATGGTGGTACTCAGGCAGACATGCTGTAGAGGTAGCTGAGATTTCTATATCCAAATAAGCAGAAAATAGGAAGAGAGTGACTCTGGGCCTAGCTTGAGCATCTGAGACCTCAAAGCCCATCCTCACAGTGACGCACTTCCTCCAACAAGCCCACAACTCCTAATAGTGCCATTCCCTGGTGACCAAGCAGTCAAGTCTATGAGTCTATGGGGGCTGTTCTTATTCAAATCCCCAAAGTAATATATAGAGTCCTGCAGGTATATGCTCAAAAGTGTCATAGCTGGGTCATATGGAAAATCTATTTTTCCTTTTTTGGGACATCACCACATCAATTTCTACAGTTGCTCCACCAGTTTACACCCACCAGCAGTGAATAAACTCTACCATTTCTTTTCATTGCTGTCTTTTCCCCCATTCACACATAGCTAAGGTGAGGAAAACATCCTTGACACCACTAGGATGTGAGGCAGGGAAGAGGCCCTGACACTTCTCATACCGTTAGGTGAGAGCAGTGAATGCTGTCCTCTTCCTGGCAGCAATTACAGTAGGCAGGCGATGTTTCTGGCATGTGAAACACGTGACTGTTTGATGACTGTTCTATTCCTTCTTCTAGTTATATCCTAAATCTTCCTTAACAAAGTACCATGAACTTCATAGCTTATTTTATTGCCTTGCAATAGAGGCAGAGTTCCAGACTCATGATGTTGGAAGCTCCAGGGCTGCCAAAGCACACATGTGACTTCTTCCTAGCTCATTCTTAGCTTCTGGTTTGCTGGCAACCTTTGGCTTCCCTTGACTTACAAATTTAACTCCTAATGGTTTCATCCTCTTATTCATATGGATGTTGTCTTAGTTAGGGTTTCTATTGCTGTGAAGAGACACCAGGACCATGGCAGCTCTTATATAGGAAAATATTTAATTGTGGTGGCCCACTTACAGTTCAGAGATTCAGTCCATTATTGACATAGCAGAAAGCAAAGCAGCATGCAGGCAGACATGGTGCTAGAGAAGGAGCTGAGAGTTCTTACAGCTTTACTCACAGCCAACAGGAAGTGATCTGAGACACTAGGCATGGCTTGAGCATATATGAGATCTCAAAGCCAACAGTGACATACTTCCTCCAACAAGGCCATACCTACTTCAATAAAGCCACACCTCCTAATAGTGACACTCCCTTTGGAGGCCATTTTCTTTCAAACCACCACATTCTACTCCCTGGCCCCAAAGGCTTGTAGCCATATCATAATGCAAAAATTCATTCAGCCCAACTTCAAACATCCCCATAGTCAATAACTCAAATTTATTTATAAAAATCTAAAGGTCAAAGCTCTTCTGAGATTCATGCAGTATCTTAACTGCAATCCCCTATAAAAATCAAAATAAAAAACAGATCATATACTTCCAAGATATAATGGCATTAATAAACAATACCATTCCAAAATACATGGAAAGGAGCATAGTGAGGAAATATTGGACCAAAGCAAGACCAAAACCCAGCTGGGCAAACTCTGCATCTCCATGTTTAATGTCAAAATGTTCTTCAGATATTCAACTCCTTTCAGCTTTGTTGACTGCAACATCCTTTCTCTTGGGCTATTTTGACTCCCTATTAGCAGCTCTCTCAGCAGGTATCCCATGGTTCTGGCATCTCTAACATCTTGGGTCTCTAAAGCAATCCAGGCTTCACCTTCACAGCTTCATGAAATGACCTCTCTAGGCCTCTAATCAGAGACACCCCTGACACATTCCTGGCCTCAGCAGCTTTCCTTAGTTGTGGAGGGAGAGACCATAATGCCTTTCTTCTATCCTTGACTCCAAAGCTAGAACCACATGCCAAGTTCTGCTGCTTTCTGGGACTGGAATGTGGTCTCCTTGTTCAACTACATCTTCACCAGCTTTCTGTTTTCAGTGGTTTTCCTCACTGCTTAAGCTTGGCTGTTCTGGAACTTGCTTTGTAGACCAGGCTGGCCACAAACTCAGAGATCTGTGAGGCTCAGCCTTCCCAGTGCTGTGAATAAAAGTGTGCACTACCACATCTGGCTCTAAGCTTTTCTTTAATTCTTTCACAAATTGGAAACTTACCTGGAAAGGACTGTGCCCTGAGGTCACCACTCCATTTATTCCATTTCTTTTTTTATTTTTTTTTAATTTTATAATTAATTTAATTTTACATATCAGCCACGGATTCCCCTGCCCTCCTTCCTCCCACCCCCCCCCTCCCCCCAATCCATCCCCCATTCCCATCTCCTCCAAGGCAAGGACTCCCCTGGGGATTCAGCTCAGTCTGATAGATTCAGTTGAGGCAGGTTCAGTCCCCTCCTCCCTTCACCTAGGTTGAGCAAAGTGTCCCAGCATAGGCCCTAGGTTTCAAAAAGCCAGCTCATGCACTAAGGACAGGTCCTAGTCCCACTGCCTGGAGGCTTCCTAAATAGTTCAAGCTAATCAACTGTCTCACTTATCCAAAGGGCCTGATCCAGTTCCATGGGGGCTCCTCAGCTATTGGTTCATAGTTCATGTGTTTCCACTAGTTTGGCTATTTGTCCATGTGCTTTTTCAAATCATGGTCTCAATATCTCTTGTTCATATAATCCCTCCTCTCTCTCGCCGATTGGACTCCTGGAGCTCCACCTGGGGCTTGGCCATGGACCTCTGCATCTACTTCCATCAATCACTGGATGGCAGTTCTATCATGACAGTTAGGGTGTTCAGCCATCCAATCACCAGAATAGGTCAGTTCAGGCTTTCTCTTGATCATTGCTAGTAGTCTATTGTGGAGATATCTTTGTGGATTTCTGGGGACCCCTTTAGCACTTTGCTTCTTCCTATTCCCATGAGGTCTTCATTTATCATGGTATCTCTTTCCTTGTCCTCCCTCTCTGTTCTTGATCCAGCTGGATCTCCTGCTCCCCTAAGTTCTCTTTCCCGCAACCCTTGCCCTTCATTACCCCCCCCCAGTTCAGTTTGCTCATATAGATCCCATCCATTTCTCTGTCATTGGGCAATACCTGTGTCTGTCTTAGGGTCCTCTTTAATAGGGTAGCTCTCCTACATATAGTTGACAAACAGGCTGAGAAGGAAATCCGAGATACATCACCCTTTACAATAGCCACAAATGATATAAAATACCTTGGGGTAACTCTAACTAAGCAAGAGAAGGACCTGTATGACAAGAACTTTAAGTCCCTGAAAAAAGTAATTGAAGAAGATGCCAGAAAATGGAAAGATTACCAAAAGCAATCTACAGATTCAATGCAATCCCCATCAAAATACCAACACAATTCTTCACGGACCTGGAAAGAACAATACTCAAGTTCATATGGAAAAACAAAAAAAAAAACAGGATAGCCAAAAGAATCCTGTACAATAAAACAATCTCTGGAGGCATCATTATCCCTGACCTCAAGCTCTACTAGAGGGCTACAGTAATAAAAACAGCTTGGTATTGGCATAAAAACTGACATACAGACCAATGGAATCAAAGAAAGGGGACTGATGGGTGGGAGGGAGATAAGAGACTGGAAGGAAAGTAATCAGAATGCATCATCTACATGCAGAGTATTGTCAAATAACAAAATTAATTAATAAAAGATTTCCTAAACAGTGATTCTCAGAGGTATTTGTATCACGATTAGGAAGACAGTACCATGACCCCAGGACACACCAACATTGTTAATTAGCATTCTCCAGTGCTGGTAATATGTTTCCTAGCTGTCTTTAGTTATCACCGGAATATGTTCAACTTACACAGATGAGCTATCATGCAAAACTTCTTAATTTTTCCTCTGTAAGCATGCTGCAGAATAGATTCAAAATGTTCACCTAGTTAGCATAAATTAATCTATTTTGGAATCCAATTTTTCATTTTGTAACAATTTTAGATTGTCCACATCAGATGAGAACAAAGGGTTTTAACCTTTGAAAGCTTAGAATTCTATAACAGTAATTGCACTCAGAAATGCATCTCACTGGAACTATTCACATTGTTAATTTTTCTCCACCAGTGCTCAATATTATAATCCACTTTTGTTATTTCATTCCAATAGCTCTCCTTTGAAGTATTTAAAATATTTCCCTGACATAACCCACTTATTCAAAAGGATATCCTTTTTTATTTTTACTTTTAAAAATTACTTTTATGCATTTTAATTAAAATAGAATTACATCATTAACCCTCTTCCCCGCTTCAGCTTCTCCCAGGTGTCCTCCTCCCAATCCCTCCCATATCCCCTCACTTTCAAACTGATAGTATCTTCTTTCTTTATTATTGTTACATATGTGTATATGTATATGTATGCATATGCAGAAATATATAAATACAATGTGCTGAGTCAGTTCTTGTTATTTTTGTATATGTGGTTTCAGGACCATTTTGCATTGGAAAAACAGAGAGCTCATCCCTGGAAGAGGCTAATTCTCCCTCTCCTGGCAGTTATTATTTGACTATAGTTCTCCATCTAGAGGTGGGACCCATTGAAATTTTCTTCCTTGCCTGTTAATGTGCCCACTAATATTGCATTGTTCCATGCTTGTTTGTGCAGCCATTTCTGAGAGGACCATTTCATCACTGTTTCCTGCGAGTCTGGTTCACATACTCCTTCTAGGGCTATAGATGCAGAGCTGTGATGGAGATGTAGCCACTGGGGCTGGGTGTCCCACAGTATGTTGCTCTTAACACTGTGTCCAGTTGTGTTTTTTCTGTGATGGTCTCCCTTTACTGAAAAAGAGACTTCTTTGATGACAAGTGGTGGCCACACTTATCTGTAGGTACAACAATAAGAGTTAGAATGTATTAGGGATTATGCTGGTCTAGCAAAATGATGAGAGTAGATTGTAGATGTAACCAACCATCTTATTACATAAGAAACACAGAGCCAATACAGAGATGAAAGCCAAGAGGTCAGAGCAATAGCTAAGAGATAAAACCCTTACCCTTCACTGTTGCTGTTGCACTACCTCTCCAAAAGAGACCTGCTATGGGGTGGTCTATATGTCAAATTACTCTGATTGGTCAATAAATAAAACACTGATTGGCCAGTGGCTAGGCAGGAAGTATAGGCAGGACTAACAGAGAGGAGAAAAGAAAGAACAGAAAGGCAGAAGGAGACACTGCCAGCTGCCACCATGACAAGGAGCATGTGAAGACACCGGTAAGCCACGAGCCATGTGGCAAGGTATAGATTTATAGAAATGGATTAATTTAAGATATAAGAACAGTTAGCAAGAAGCCTGCCATGGCCATACAGTTTGTAAGCAATATAAGTCTCTGTATTTACTTGGTTGAGTCTGAGCGGCTGTGGGACTGGCAGGTGACAAAGATTTGTCCTGACTGTGGGCAAGGCAGGAAAACTCTAGCTACAGAGACCTGCTTCCTGTGTGTCTGTCTTTTTATAGTGTTTCTGTTGTGCCTTCTCATTGGTTGTAATCCCAACCAAATGACCTCCTAGTCACTGCCTGTCTGTACAGACCTCCAGGTCTGCTACGGTTGGTATTGAGATTAAATGTGTGTGTCTCCAATGCTGGCTGTATCCTTGAACACACAGAGATCTGCCTAGCTCTGCCTCCCAAGAGCTGGGATTAAAGGCGTGCGCCACCACCGCACAACTTCTGTGATGGCTTGCTATTAGCTCTGACCCCCAGGCAACTTTATTTATTAACATACAAATCACATTTCAGTACAAATAAAATATCACCATAATAGATTCTTTTCTAAGGTCCATGCCCTCACTAGCCCCAGGAAGCTGGCTAAGTTTCCAGTACCAGGGATAGTTTTTCTTCTATGAGTAGGCTGTAAGTTCAACTAAATAGCTGTTGGTTACCACTGACATGTGAGTGCCATTTGCTGTACCTCTTACGGATATCTTGCCATGCTGGTCAGTTTGGGGGTTCATAGGTGTTGCAGCTAGGTAGAACCATCAACTGCATAGTATTTTCTGGTACCATGGAAACTACACTTCATGAAGAAAAAAAATCAGATTAGATCCAGCTCATTCACTGTTGGTAGGGATGCAAATTAGTGCAGTCACTCTGGAAATCAGTATGGAGACTGCTAAAATAAACAAGCAAACAAACACAACAACAACAAAAACCTAATCTTTCCTATGGCCCAGCTATACCACTCCTTGGCATATACCCAAGGAGCCTGATATTATATTCCACAAGAACAGTTTTCAGCAGTGTTCTGTACCACCCTAATTATAATAACCAGTGAATGGAAACAGCTACACGTGCTTCAACAGATGAGTCTTACCAAACAACGTTGGTGTTTTGTGTTGTGTGTGCGGGTGCTGTGCTGTGCTGTGCTGTGCTGTGTTGTGCTGTGCTGTAGTGTTGTGCTGTGCTGTGGTGTGCTGTGGTGTGTTGTGCTGTGGTGTGCTGTGCTGTGGTGTGCTGTGCTGTGTTGTATTGGTTTTGTGTCCAGCTACTTACCTTAGACAGCCAGATAACCACACAGGGAATCTGTGTCCTGCTCTCAGGGACCGAGGTCACGGAGCCACTTGAGGGCACTATGGCTTTCAGATGGGGTCCTTCCAGTGACTTTCCCTCATCCTTCAGGCTTCTCATAAGAAGCTGGGGAAACTTGTGGGTCCTTCAGTAGGTATCTCATGTGAGTTTCTTCTACTTACTTTTGATTGGATACAAAGCAACAGCTGTTTAAGTACTATGTGAGGAATTTGATGACTTGTCTACATTTTTGAAGGATTTGCATTTAGATTTTTTTTGAACACATTATTTCCCCCCCTCCAGGATTTTACACACTCATGCATCCTTCCCACTTTCTCAGTAATAATTACTGGAAACCTAACAATTGTGTCTTTCTAACCTTAATTTTTGGCAGACATACCAATAGCTCTTTTCATGGGGACATTAAGATTCCTCCACATTATGGAAGTGAAATCCTGATACACATATTCCAGATAGTGCTCAGTCTATGCCTTTCTATCTTCACTATACTGGCTTCCCCTCCAGCACAATGACTTCCCACCTCAAATCATGTAACTAGATCTCAAACTCACTAGTCATATATCATCCCTGCATGACCAATTGCCACTATGATAAAGACCATCTAATGACAACATTGTTATCACTTGAGCAAACATACAATCTTTTATTCTACATTCAATGTAAGAGAAAAGACTAATCTTTTATGTCATTTTAATCATTACCTTAAATGGTGTCAACCTAATGTCAACAATGTGATGGCAGTAATTTAGCTGAGTATTTCTTTATACTTTTGATTGCAAAGCTAGTTCAAAGCATATTCTACAATAGAGCTTGTAAATTAGTTGCTGCTTTTGGCCCTGAAGTGTGGTGATTGTCAGGAGACATAAATCTGTTCAGGGGGAGGATGCGGTAGGAATGGTAATGCCTTTGATACAAATGGAATTTCAGCTCCCTGTTTCTCTCCATGGTGAAAAAAAAAATGAAGAAAGCAGGAAGTGGGTGGGGGGTCATTTCACCAAATTCAAAGTCAGCGGATGTAGAAAATTATTCAAAGATTAAAAGACACCTCAGTCTATTTCTATGTGTATAAATATACTTGTTCACAATCTGTGCAACTAAATTACCTCCTGAAGAATGAGACTCCTGTTTCGTGTATTTTGGATGTGGGCTCTGCTTATAAACAGGTAATTTTCTTGTCAACATGAAATACAGATGGTGAGTCCCAAGAGTTATCAAGATTTCTATGAGAGTACTTTAAGTAAAGAATAAATTGGATGTAGTTTAAAGTTAAATTATGAAAGGATGTGCCAGGAAACTGAGCTCATGTTCATTGTGGGGGGAAAGAAGAAGGAGAGGCTTTCTGGTGCACTGAGGGGGAGCAGCAGAAAACTTCCTGTAGGAGAGCTTTTCTACAACAGGTGTAGGAGAGAGCACAGTTGTGCTCTGATCCACTTGTAGTGCAAATTGCTAAATGGTCTTATAAATAAAAGTCCAGAGCCAGATGTTGGGGTGAAAGCTGAAAGATGAGAGAATCAGAATAAACACCCTGCCAACTCCTCAGCCAATCCTTTTTCTACAAATCCTCAGACTCAAAGCCTCTAGGTTTTCACTCCTGAGGGTCTCAGTTGAACTGCTGCTTAGTTCCTGTCTCCTTACACCTTATATACTGTTCTCTACCCAGCCATGTAACTTCCTGAGATGTATGTATGTATGTATGTATGTATGTATGTATGTGCTTCCCAAGTAAAGACATGAGATCTCAAGCGCTGGGATTGAAGACCTGTGCCACCACTGCCTGAGTCTGTTTCCAGTGTGGCCTTGAACTCACAGAAATCCAGATGGATCTCTGCCTCCCAAGTGATAGGATTAAGGGTGTGTGCCATCACTGTCTGGCTTCTATATGTAATCTAGTGGCTGGTTCTGTCCTATGATCGTCTATGATTATTGGAATGCACAATATATTACCACATTTCCCTTTTTTGTCTAAAATAATAAAAGGTTATAACTATTATAAGAAAAACTATATACAATAAGCACATACAATATATACAGTCAAGAATTACACTAACAATGTGCAGTTCATAAACATTTGACAAATTTAGAGAAAATACTTTATTATTTATCCTATTTGGGTGAGTCCAAAATGTTGCATCTAATTCACTTTCCATCTTAACTTGTATTACCAACCAAAAACTATCTTTTGATGTCTTTCGGTTTTATACACTTTACATCTCTTCAGTGAGTTTCTTTTCTGAATTTGTTAACAAGATTACTATCTAATCTTCAATTCCCTCAGAGACCTGAGAAGGAAATAATATTACCTAAGTAAGCAGGAAGTGCAACACAAGCGACTTCCAAAAAATGTGAGAAATGACAGAAACAGCTGGTTGCTTAGACAGTCACCCAAGATTTCTCAGCAACATTGGGGCATCCACCTTTGGTCTTCAGGCCTAGCATATTTGACAGACTCATCTGTGAAGCAGGATATTCTGAAGGGTCTTCCTACCTTGTCTTGGCAAGGATTGGCAGTCCTTTCTTTTGCATCCTGCTTGTCCATTTGAGGCAAGGGCATTTTCTTGCTCAGTGGCTAGTTTGCCACAAAGAAAGTAAACTCCACATGGAGTTTCTTTGATGCCCATCATCTTCTCTGAAGTATATTGATGCTGCCAGGAGCAAACATGTCTCATTGTCATAAGAAAAAAATCTATATTATTAAAACATCTTAAATGCCATATTATGTAGATCTCTGAAGTGTTTGAAGATGGCCTGTCTATCTAAAATATATCTCTACTTGACCTTAAAAATATACCTAACCTGACTATATGTTTGATTGTAATAGGTGACTAAATACTTACTTGCATTTCTTTATATCCTAATTAATTGGTAAAAATAACTTTCAAGGACTACCCATTTGCAGTACATTGTTAAATGAATTGTATAGGTACAATAACTTGAACAAGATTAGAAATATATGTACAGTATCTTCTAACAAAATCAATCTCAAATTTGTATCAATATATATAATTTCAATCCAATGTAAACTATTTAAAACTAGCAGTTGTTTTTCTATAAGTAAATTCAATAATCTACCTTTTTAATCTCACCATATACATGTTCTCTTTTTTTTCTTTTCAGAGTAGATTCAATAATCTACCCTTTATCCATCTTTTTTTTCAGAGTAGATTAAATAATCTACCTTTTACCTATCATACCTATATCCTCTTTTTTTCTTTTCGGAGTAGATTCAATAATCTACATTTTATCTTATATCTACGTCCTTTTATTTTCAAACAAGAACCTAAATCTAATCTCCTTTGTTTAGGTTTTTTTTCCTGACCATTATCCATTGACAACTTGTAAAAAACATCCTAAACAATGGCAATTATCCATAACCCATTGAACAACCAAAAACCACCCACCCCACCTCTTGGGAATGTGGGCATCATTTTCTTAAAATTACTTCCTGCTGTCTGAGGGTGATGGCATCTTTAGGGGATCCTGAAAATAAAAAATTTGGGGTTAATTATCAAGTCCTGGGAGAGTTAGCTGTATCATTTGTCCAGTCTCTACATAATGAGAAAGTGCAGGTTTTTCTCAATTCCTTGCTTGAGTAGTTTGTGAGGCTGGATCATCTCAGCTAGCCATCTCAAAATTGTTCTGAGCACTTTGTAATCCAAAGCTAATCTTTGGGTGGTGTTTGTCATCTTAGTGGTATTATCATCATCCTGATGGAATCGTCATTGTGGGGCCCCATTATCTTTTCAGAGACTTCAAAGTCTGCTTTAGGTCAGATTATTCCTTTTCTTGGTAATTTTTTCTGGGTACTTCTCTCTTCTTATTTGGAGGCTTCTTTGTCCAAAGGTCTTTAAATTCTTCAAGATGGTTGTTTTAATTTCCTGATAGACAAAAACAAAACCCTTCCCTAACCCTAACTTTAGGGAGTCTTTTTTTTTTTTTTTTACAACATGCATTAGGTTCTTTAATTGCTCTGGAAAGGAGTTTGCTCTATGATTAAAGGAAAGGACTGAATCAAATTTGACATGAGGGCCTTCAAGAAGTCCTTCAGGGCATTACCAATGGCAAAAGATTACCTTGTCTGTCTCCCTTGTTGATCTACATTCTTTAGTCCAATGTTTGCCTTTACCACACCTTCTGTATAATCCAAAAGGGAGGGGTATTCTGTTGGGATTATTCCTTGAGAAAACATTATTTATAGGAATGCCCTGCTTACAGTCCCTTTTAAAATGACCTTGTTTACCACATTTGAAACACCTGACATTACTATTTTTCTTCAAATCTCTGGAAATCACCTCTCCTATCCAAGTATCATCATGGTCATGAGATTCAATATTAACTGCATCTCAGATCCACTCCTCCAAGGTGCTGATCTTGCCTTCAATGGCCTAATTATCCTTTTTCATTGTGCATTAGCATTTTCAAAAGCCAGAGATTCAATTATTATCTGTTTAGCTTCTAAATTTGTTATCATTCTATTTACTGCTGAAGACAGTCTTTGTAAGGAATCAGTGAAGGTTTCTTTTGGGTCCTGTTTAACTTTTATAAATGACTCAATTTTCTTTCCAACTTCTTCAATTCTGTCCCAAGCATTCAAGGCTGCCATTTGGCATAAAATTAGGGTGTGGCCATCATATAAAGATTGTCTTTGTATATCAGCATAATCACCTTATCCAAGAAGTTGATCTTGGGAAATTTCCATACCTCTAGCCCTACATCATTGTTCAACTGTCTTAGTCTCCTCTTTCCGCTAGTCCTACATTACAACTGTGGACCAGCTTCTAGGACAGCTGTAACCAAATCTTTTCAGTCTTGAGGGATAATTCTATTACAAATTGACCATGAGTTTAACATCTGCTTTATAAACAGAGAGTGCATGTCATATGAGACTATAGATAGCTTCCTTGAATCTCCTCAAATCTAACATTTGCAGTCAGCTCATACACACCCTTGAGCATTTGGCAGTAAGGCTACTGGATAGATTAAAGTTGGCTGTTTCAAAGCCTTAGGCTGTTTGTCTGTGACCATATACTGCAATGCTGAGATTGGTTCACCTTTAAATTCTTCTGTTTGGGTCTGAATTTCTCTATGATCTGTTTTAGTAAGTTTTTCTAAAACTTTTATCTTGGCACTTATATGAACCAACTTTTTTAATGATAAAACAAAAATGATCAAACAAATAATATTTATAACTGACATTACATCTATTCCATCAGTGTTAATTATCCTCTCATTTAATTGTTCCATTTTCAGGTTGCCTAATGTGTTATCAGAGACCAAACACTCTTCCTTGTAACAATGTTCCCCATTTTTAATGTGGGGAAAAAATTATCTTTTAACTAATTTCTCCCTTTAAGATATTTTAATTGGGGCTGGAGAGATGGCTCAGCAGTTAAGAGTACTGACTGCTCTTCCAGAGATCCTGAGTTCAATTCCCAGCAACAACATGGTGGCTTACAACCATCTGTAATGAGATCTGGTGCCCTCTTCTGGCCTGCAGTCATACATGCTGTATACATAATAAGTAAATAAATCTTGGGGGAAAAAGGACATTTTAATTGACTCACCAAATTTGCCTACAGTGATGATTCAGATATGAGGCTGACTACTTCTTTGTATAGAACAGTAGAAGCCTTGGCAGGTTTCAAAGCAGCAACCTAGTGTGGTAGCAGTCTGAGATGGGGATCCAGGGAGAGCATACAATCCACCAGGAGAGAATAAGCCAAAGACTCTCCAGAGCACCCGGGGTGGAGACTCTGGATGCATGCAGTTCAGGCCTGACTTGAGGGCCTTGAAGTCCACAAGCAGTTTTTTAGTGAATTTGTGCCACAAACATTGGGTTGCCAGATATAACACAAATCTTAAAAGGTCCTATTAATAATAATAATAAAAAAAAAACAGAGCCAGACATTGGGGTGAAAACTGAAAGACCAGAGAAACAGAACAAGCCAGCCATGTTTTTTACCTCTACAATATCCTCATCTTCAAAAGAGAGACTTCCTGTTTACTCATGTCTTATATAACTTTCTGTGCTCTACCATCTTCCTTCCTTCCTAGTGCTGGGATTAATGGCATGTGCTACCATGCCTGGCCCTGTTCCCAGTGTGGCCTTGAACTCACAGAGATCCATCTCCAGATGGATCTCTGCCTCCTGTATGGTAGGATTAAAGGCATGTACTACCACTACCTGACCTCTATGTTTAATATAGTGGCTGGCTTTGTCCTCTGGTCCCCAGGCAAGCTTTGTTGGGGTGCACAATATATCACCACACCCACTCACATCAGTAATACTGCAGTAGGTGTGAGAGAGAATATAGGTGTTCTCTTACCCACTCACATCAGAAATACTGTAGCAGGTGTGGGAAAGAATACAGGTGTGCTCTGACTCATTCACACCAGAAATTCTGTAGCAGGTATGGGAGAGAATACAGGAATGCTGTAGCAAGTGTGAGACAGAATACAAATGTGCTCTGACCCACTCACATCAGAAACTCTGTGCAAAAAGATGATGTATGTTGTCATAGGTTCAAAATCAGTTTGTTTATTGATGCAAAACAAACTGCTAGGATCTAAGAATATTAATTATGTGAAATAGGCCTGGCTTGGAAAGACAAATGCTACATGATAAGATAAATGATAAGAAGCATCTGGGTGAGAAGAGGGGAGGAAGGATCATAGAAAAGTTGAACCATGGATGCTGTGCTACAATTAGGAGAAATAAGTTCTGGCTCTCCCTTTCCTAGTAGATGACCATTGGCAACAATGCACAAGAGTATTCCAAGAGAGGATAATGAATGATTTTGAATGCTTTCATGACAAACAAAAGATAAACGCTTGAAGAGCTTAGCCCAATGTGAACATTATATATTGCACATGTAATTAAGTATATGGTGTCCATAAAATATGTACATTTTAATTTATAAATTAAAACATAAACAAGACTATTGACTATTCTTCTAAAGAACATAAATTCCTGAGTAAATAATGCTAATAGTGACATAAATGTGAACAATGCCATTCTTATTTGTAAATTTAATTCTGAGACATTTTTCTTAACTTGAATCAAATCTAATCTAGCTAAAGTAATTTGAAAGCATGGCTTTAGGACAGTCAAGAGGGAGGCTTTCTCTGCAAGGCTCACTCAAATACAGTTCCACACTTGTGATTTCCTCCTTCTCTTTCCCTTCCTTGAGCTAGAAAATATTATTTTCATTTCATGTACTCTGGCTCTGCTTTGGCCATTTGTTGAAATTTTTATGAGGATAATCATAAAGCATGTTTCTCAAGATGCCTTTTCCCTCCTGTGTTGGTCAGGTTATCTTAGGTTATTTTTTTCTGTGTGTGTATTGGTCATGATTGCTAAGTAACATCCCACAATTTAAAGGAATAGCCTATGTTTTATTTAGACATCTACTTTTGATAGCCCATTTAGGTAGTCTCACATTTTTCCCTTATAAATGGAATCACTATGAAATTCTTATGTATCTTTCAGTGTTCATTCCTATTGGATTTAAGACTACTGGTAAACTTGTCAGTAGGATAACACATTCATGTGCTCAGATTTCTTCCCAAGTCAATCTTCAATGTGTATTTTGTATCTCAGTGTCTCACCTCAGCATTATAGATATTTGGGGCCATAAAGTCATCTATAGAAGAAGGCTGCCTGTGTAACAATGTTTAGAGTAACTTTGCCTTCTACTCAGTACATGGACAATTCTCTCCCCACAACTTATAGTAACCACTGATGTCTGTAGAAATATACTTCTTCTGGGAGGCAAAAGTCCTCCTCCTTCTGCTTTGAGAAGTGAACATGAATCCAAGGCAATCCAAGGGACATAAAAAGATTTATCTGTTTATGTGACTTTCATATTTGCTATGATTATTGCTACCTATTATTTTTGAGACTTCTTAAATTTATTTTTACTGCCTCCATATTTATTTTTAAGTGAAATATTTTCATGCAATATATTTCTGCCACGCTCTCCCCCCACAACTCCTCCCATTGGCACCTATTTTTAAGAAAGGATAATCCACCCTGAAAGCTTTTGTATCAGACAGCTAAACAGTGCTGTGGTTATTTTTTTAAGCTTCCAGGTATTAAAAAATGGCCTGTAGATAACTCCCTAACTCCACCTTTTAGTCTTGATTATATAGGTTCATATTTTAACCATAGTTTGAAGGGTATCCCTGAAAGTTTACATGGATTAAAAACCATTCCTCTCTTGAGGGACTCTACTTGTTACTGATGCATCAGTTCTCTCATTGTATTGAGCTTGCATCACTAGCACATGACTACTTGCTAAAACATTTCCCCACATTCATTATATAGTATATGGCTTCTTGCAATATATTCCTCATTTTCATAATGGTACATTTAAATACCAAGGAAAGCAATTGTTCCTATTTCAATTATTCCTAGTTCTTGATCATACATCACCCCAATGAGGAAAATTTTCTGAGCTCAATTTAAGAACTAGTTGTAAGAATGCCATCTGTGTGTCAAGCACAGTGTTGGGTGTGTTGACAAATACACAACAGATAATTGCATAATAGACCCCATATTGCAATGATGGTCTGCAGAAGAGAATATTGCCCAGGAAAGAGGCTTCCTGACATCATAAACACAACATTCTGCTTATTTTAATACTCCTTTACCCATTTATTATTTCTTTAAAGTATTTAATTGATAGTTATGGACTATACCCAAGTTGGGGACTGGAAGAAATATTCATTATATGCTGATTACCCAAGCAAATTAGTGAATCCACCACTAATATCCATGATGTTCATTAGGTCCCCAAAACTTGTGCATTTTCTAACTCCAAGTTAACACCCTTTGACCACCAATTCTACAACTATTAGAAAAGCTATCATAGAATAAGCTAGATGTCATAGTGATGATGAATGCTTGGAGAAAAGACAATCCAAGCATGAAATGGGTGGATGTGCAGTCAGGGAGCCACTAGAGTACAGGAAAGTATAGAGTTTTCTAAGGCAAACAAACAAAACAGAAGAACATCCACATGACCCAGCAATCGTATTTCTAAACACATCCCCTGGAAATAATGCTGGTGTATTAAAGAGATAATCTGCATGCTTGTGTTGTTTGTGATGATCAAAATAGTCAAGAAGTAGAAACCTAAGTACCCACTGATGGTAGAAAGAACTAAGAGTGTGTAGTGCATGTATTCAGGGAAGTGCTATCCAGCAGCTTTCAAAGAAAGACAAACCATATTTGTGACAGCAGAGATAAACTTTAGGAAGTAACATGAAGTGGAACAGCCAGGTAGAGAAAAGATGTCGCACTTGACTGTGTAACACAGGAGTGGAAGGCTGCAAGTCTAGGAATGCCAAACAGCAGGAAAGGGATCTACCATGATCCCAGTCTGTTCACACAGTGGTAGAAGATAAAGCTGGAGGAGGGCCAGGCCCAGATTGCTCAATGGTCTCGGTATCCTTCTGAGGTTTCTGAACATGCATGTGTATGAGGCCCACTGTTGCCAGAGAGAGAGAGAGAGAGAGAGAGAGAGAGAGAGAGAGAGAGAGAGAGAGAGAGAGAGAGAGCAGGAGGGAGGGAGGGAAGGAGAAGGAGGGAGGGAGAGAGAGGGAGAGAGAGAGTGCTTTACGATGCCTCAGTTGCCACCTCAGCGTCGTCAGCAGGAGAATTTGTTAAACATCACTTTTCTTGGTGTGTTCTTGTCATGGCACTGCATCCCTTTGTAGGTATCGTTAGGACCCCAATGCTAAACATGAGAAAAAACCAGCAAAAGTCACTTCTTGTCTAAGTCTTAACTTGTTGGTAAGCAGCAGAGCCAGGACATGCACAGACTATATGTCTCTTATTTCATGATCATGGCTTGAAACTGCCCCAGAACCCATCATCTACGACAGACTCAGCCTGTATCATCCAACAAGCATTGGTGTGTCCCGATCTCAGTTTACATTGTATGGGTCCACTCACTGACCTGTTAAAACGGCTCCTTATATAAATACTTTTGAGTGTCAGAGTAATTTTCTTAAATTTGATTAAGAGTTTCCAATAGTGAAAATTACTTTTACTGATATGTGTGGGACTTACATATTTATTTACTTCTGTTTCAGTTTTATCAGAACAGAAGACTTGAGGACTACTTTATTCTCTAAAAATATTTAATGAATTTTCCAGAAATAATTTTGTTTGAAAGTACTGCATTTAGTCACACATGCACTATTATAAGTGCCACACACATAAAAAGTACCATATTTGTCAATAATGGCCTCCAGTTTGATAATAAATTTTTCTTAAGCGTTGGGAAGTGACAAAACACCTTATAAGAACTATAGAGGCAAGAAAGGGTTTATTTCAGCTCGTAGTTCAAGGATATAGTCCATCATAGTAGGCAAGGCATGGAAGGTGGGACATGAAGCACCCAGTCATGGTGCATAAACAGTCAGGAAACAGAGGCATGAATACTGGTATTCACCTAGTTTTCTCTTTGTGCTATTAATGAACTCTCCCATGGAATGGTGCCACCCATATTTAGGGTGGGTTCCTACCCTTCATTCACTTGTTCTAAAAACCCCTCAAAGGCATGCTTAGAGACTTGTCTATTCAGTGACTCTAGACTGGCACTCAATATTAACTATCACATCTAAATTCTAATTTTTCATTCAAAATCCCAGATTTCAACACAGAAAACAGAGGACACAAAACTTTTCAGCTATTTCTCTTTGTGCTGCTGGCTCACTGGTTCATTTAAAAAAAATATTTGCCAAATATCTGCACTTGAAAAGCATAGTTTGCTATCCTTTCAAACATAAAGGATGCTCGTAGGGGGAAAAAATCAACTAATACAGTTTGCAATTCAGACAATCCCCAAAACATTACATTTCTAACTTTAAGATAAAATATCTGAAAATGGATGGGCACTAAGGGATGAGCTCCCGTGAGTTTGACTTTTCATCAAGGGCTTGTCTAAGCCTTACCCCTGTGCTTCTTTTGCTTGATGGAAACAGTCTGGGACACAACAGCACAGCGCAAGTTTCTGCCATCCGTACAGGCAACTCCATCTTTTGTGTAAAAGATTGTTCTGGGATAAACCACAAGATTCAAAGCAGTTGGTCATTTGAATGTCACAGCATCACTTTACTTTGTTCTGCTAAATGTCCATCGGGAAGAAAATATTTCCCAGCAATTGTCTGGCGCTGGACACCTTGGACCACCCTAACATGACAGCAAGTGCGAGGCAAGCTCAGGGGCAGCGGTGGAAAGCTCCTCTCTAACTCGGGGTTTATCGTGGGGCAGAAAGACTGAAAATCTCTGAACACATCTAGAAGGAATTCCCAGATCAAGTTAACTAAGGTAGGATGACCCACCTTAAGTGTGGGTGGCACAATTCCATGGGATCCAATTAAACCATTAAGTAAAACGCAAACTGAAAAATACCACATCAGAACTCATGAAGTACAGAGACAATAACGTTCTGTGTTTGGTGTCTGTTGTTTAGGGAACCTATTGGCTGCTGGGGCGGGCGGCTGTGGGTTTGTCTAATAACAAGACAGGCTCTCTCCATCCTGTTTCCCGTTAAAGTGAGTGAGCTGTGCCTTGCCCCCTAGTGGACAATCTATGTCATTGTACAATGCAGAGCACAAATAAGCAAAGAGGTTCTGTGTGCACTGCTCTGACTAAGGGTTTAGGGTGAGTTCATTCATTCGACTGTCATGCATAATAAACAAAAACACAAGGAACCCAGACAGGCCAGGTGTGAGTACTGTGGTCCTGAACTGAACTGCACAAGAAGAGGAAGCTAGCTGAGTACGAGTAATCCTCTTTCTCCGTCTCTCTCTCTCTCTCTCTCTCTCCCCCTCTTTCCTGATGGTTGATGTCCATGACCAGCTGACTCACATTTTTGCTGCCGTGTGTCCCACAGTATAAAACACACAAGGGAAACCAGGGCCACTTTCCTGCTGAAAGACAAGTGGTATCTCTTCCTCCAGAGAGACCCACGAACTACACAATGAGATGAGTCACCTGGAAGACATGGTTTTAGCCATTTCCTCACAAGTATGGAATTCTGTAACAGTTTGTGTATCTCAAGGAACACACCAAATCCGTATTTAGCACATTCACTCCATTTTTCTACAAACTTTGAAAATCTGGTCTCAATACAATAATAAAGCTTACCTGCCCCCCATAAAACTGTTAAAAGCTTTCCACTTCATAAGAGCAGTATGATAAGTCGCTCACATATCTATACATTAGCATTAAGGTAGTTCTCATCCTAACTTCTTATGTATATGTTTGGTTGTACTTAATGTGGTCCCTTCTCTCGTGACTCAGAAGGTTCTGTTACGTCAGTTTTATTTTTCTGTTTTTTTGTTTTTGTTTTTGGTATCTTTAGACATAGTCATTCTGTAGGTCAAGAGTGTGACGCTTACAATACCTTCTAAAGTCAATGCCTAGTCCTGAATCATGAAGGAAATTGATGCAAATAAATAATCTTGTAGTTTAAAATATGTTGCTAAGTACAAATAAAAAAATTTAATTTAGAAACACTTCCCCCAAATATACTTCAAGAAAGAGAGAGCAGGAAGGGAGAGGAGAGGAAGGAAGAGAGATAAGGAAGGAAATAAGTGGAAGAGAAACTCACTTTACCCCAGGGTTTCCTGGATGACAGAGAATGGTGTACCACTTTGCCACAGTCTGAATTGGAGCAACCAAGCTCAGCCTGGTATTTCTCCAGGGGCTGAGCCTTCTTGGGCAAGTGTGAAGATCAGATGGGACAGCCATGCCTCAGTCTCAGCATGGGGCCTGACATCCAGGAAGTTCACATCTGCTCTTTGCTGCTACAAGTGTTCTTCTGTCCAACTTTTACAAATGGGGGTTCATGTTTCCGTACCCCCACCTTTCCCGGAGTGTATCTTTAGTCTTTCTTTCTCTATTTTACTTTCCAAAACCTTAGATTAACATTTAAGTATTTACACCCCTATAAAACATGCCCAAAGTACTGTATTCACCATTTATAGTGACATTAAAATGTCATTTCTATAAAAATCATAGTATTCATGTAGACCTATTAGAGTATTTATGCTATAATATCCAAATTTGGCAGAGTTTACTTTTCCCCATTTATGGGAAATGGTCCTCAGTGCATGCAACTTAAATGCATTTATATCAGTAATTCAAGAGTAAATGTTTAATAGCCATGGACTGATGAAGCAATTGCTTGTCAGTGTTGATGTGCAAGCCCTTGGAGGCACAATATTTAACAACAATCCAGGCACATTATTTTGATAGCACATGATTGAAACAGGACTTCTGAACTTGGCCACCTTACAAATCACTCTACCCTCAGTTTAAAGACTTCTGTTGCCGCCAACTCCGGAAGTGCGGAGACTTAAACGAGGAAGCACGTTTCCTCTTGAAAACACCACCTCACAACACGCAGAATCACCTTCACTGTTCTATGATGGGCTTTGAAGTGGTTGAGTTGGCTGATTCCCCATCCCGTTTTGTAGCCTCACATTCATTAGATAAATATTCCTTTTAGCTTTTGCAGCAACAACAGGGAGCCCCTGAAGAAAGAAGGACATATGGTGAACTTGAGTGGGAAATGTTTTGACAAAGGCTGTGATGGCATGTGGCAGAGAGAGCAGAGTTTTACTCTCTCAGTGGCTTAGCAGAGAGGCCATTTCGTCACACTGTCCCCTCCAATTAGCCAGTTGTCAAGTAATTCTGAGGCTCAGGATCCTGGCTGTTCCCGGGCTAGCTCTTATTCCGCTGGTTGCTCTAAGCACCTGGAGAGAGTCATCCTAAGGATGTTGACAATAGGCAGATCCTGAGTATTCCAACAAAAAAAGTCTATGTTCACCCCCACCCCTACACACACACACACACACACACACACACACACACACACACACACATACACACAGAATATCAGAGGCAGGATAACTCAAGAAAAAGAGGCTTATATGACTCACATTTTCAGATACTGAAAGTTCACACAGCCTGGGTGGGGCAGGTCCCGACCTGCAGCCTCATGAAAAAACAGCAGAGTGTGAGGGAGAGTTAGCAATATCACCATCAGAAGGGCCCACTCCAGCATTATTTGTTTGTCTGTTCGTTTGTTTGTTTGTTTGTTTGCTTATTTATTTTAATGTCAACTTGGTCTCTGGAAAACTGCCTTCCAAGAACGGTTCTCCAATGGACTAAGGGGCCGGGCTTCTCAGTAGGCCCCTCTCCCTAAAGGTTCTACCATTTTCTGCCATCATTTCTACTCTGGGACTCAGGAAAGGAACCTTGGGAGAGGACACACTTCAACCAAATCCAAATGGTTGCCTCTCTGAAATCCCCCCGTTTATCCCAGTCCATGATAAGGATCCCAGGCTGTTTTATCTCCTGCCTCGGTGCTGTGGTGTCTGGATGTGAGCTATTTCTCTCCTCAGCCAGACCTGCTCAGGGCTTTTGAAGACGGCTGGGCTACACCCAGCAGCCTTGTCCAGTGGACACTCTCGCTGTGCTTTGACAAAGCCACTGATCTCAGAATTCCTTTCTGAAGGAGGAGTGTTGATGAGGTGTTGGAGATCTGGTAATTGCATTCCTCTTTCTTCTCCCTGAGGCATGTCTGCATGCTCCCCTGCTCATGTGGGAAAAGGCAGAACCCAAGGTCTCTCCAGACTGACCCCACGGAGGCACTTCTGCCTTGAACATAAGTACTTAGAAAAAAACACAGGCCTATGTGGCAAGTATTTTTGTCAGATGGACCCTTTGGTGCCTCCTTTCTCAGCAGAGGGCATCCTCCACAGTCCCACCATCTTCAGTCAGGGAGCCTCTGTCTTTGAGTTACATTTATTTGTGAGCTCTGTGTTGTGAAAGTTGGTCCCATCGTTCCATTTCTTATATGAGGAAACAGGGCTAGAGTTAACCCTTGGAGTTCCCAGTTTACAGGTGCCCATGAACAACAGAGACTTCCCTGTGTAGCTACTGCCTTGCCCTCTTACCTCGTTTCCCTGGTACAGAAGGCAAACAATAGACATCCATAGCTGTGGCACCCCTGTGACCCTTGTGCCCTGTGAAAGAAACCTGAGAGGGTGCAGGCCGCCTGGACAGTAAGAAGAAATCATGGAAAAGAACGTGTTCACTCCTGCTGCTTGCTAGACAGCTGTTAAAGACTGTTTCCAGGCAGGTTTCCACGCCTTGGCGCTGTGGTTTATCTGCAGAGACAGATAACGTCTGTGGCAGTGTACTCCATTCCTACACACGAACACGTGCATCAATATTGACTCATTGATAACTAAAGGATCCGTGAAAGGAAAAGTTCACATCTCACCACATTATCTATTTGATTTTGATTTTGAGTCTAGGAAAGTTAATGATCACTCAATTGCAAACGTGGAACAGTTGGACCCACTGAGTACTTGTCACAAGGAAACTCTAAATATGAGGCTGTAAGCTGGAGATCTGGTAGGGCTTTGGACCTTCATAGTGGCTTAGAGTTCCTGTACCCCTTTATCAATTACTGCTACCCACAGTTTCAACAAAGGTGCATGATCGATTTCTGATATTTGCAATAAGGCTTTTGAAGGAAGTGATTTATTCTGGTTATGTGGTGAGTAATCTTCTACACAGACTTAAGTCTAATTTAATATTTTACTGGCATTATGCATAAACTAGGTAATATAATTAAAAGGAGGCCATTTGTTTTACAATCAGTTACCAGTTTCTTAGATTACTAGATTGATTGCATCACTAATTAAAACATAAACTTGAACAAATATTGTCATATTACATGAAATATAGAAAATAAAGTGCTCTGGGTTGGATATCTATTTTTTTTCTAATCAGTTTGCAGCAAAAGTGACTTCAGACAGGAGGTGTCCAGATCTTTATCGTGACTAACCCTGTAAGTGTTTACGTGGTCTGTGTCTTCTCCTTTAGTGGACAATCTTTGCACAATGCAGGGCTCAAGTAAGTGAACATGTCCTGTGTGCACTGCTCTGTTGAGGGCCTTGGCTGAAGTCAGTCATTTGACTGTGACGCATAAGAAACCTGTGAGGTGGACTCTATTATCATGGTCAAAGTTGGGGCTTTAGGGTGCATTTCATTGAGAAACTTTTCTGGACCCACAGGGCCCCTTGTTAGCTGTATAAACAGCCAAGCCCAGTACAATAGTGTGTCTGTCCACAGACATGCTGGCCTTACAGAATCATGATTTGGTTTTCTCTTGCTCACTTTGAACACAGGTTTTGATCACAGAACTTAATTTGACGGTTTATAAATCCACAGAACAAAGCTTAAGAAATATGTTCCCTCTCCCTCTCAACCATGTCACAGTTAATTGAACTATGTTGCTCAATTCTCAAAATATATCTCAAGAAAATTAATGAATTTGCCCAGGCTCCAGCGGGGATAGATGAGCAGTGGAACTATTCTGAACTCACAGAAAACAGGGTGTGCGGCTGGTGGAGAAGTCAGAGAGCTGAAGCCAGGCAACCCCGCAGACAGCAGGCTTGCCAGTCCAGGCTCCCAGGACAGGAAGGATACAGAGTCTCAGCAAAGAAAGAGGACTCGGAGATGCACTGGGGAGAAGCTTGGCTCTGGGGAGGGTAAAACAGAGAGCACCTGAGACAGGAAAGTCATGACAGTCACAGAGGCAGGCGGGGTGGTTCCAGCATGACTGCACTGGGGAAGCTTTCTCTGCCTATGCACATGCAAGCAGCACTAATTAAACCGAGCGGGTCACAAACAAGCAAAACAAGGTGGGAAGACTGAAAGGTAGGAAGGAGGGGACTGGATCAGAAGAAGGGTTTCGGCAAGAGTGTGGGAGGTGACCAGATCATAAGGATGAAAATGACTAAAATATATTATATACGTGCATGATTCTGTAGACTAATTAATTAATAAAGTGAACAAGAGGTGTTAGAGAAGGTTCCAGAGGGAAGGATGACATTTTAGGGGCAATGTTTAAAGTGAAGTTAAAAGTACAGTTGGAGTTAATTTGAAAAGCTTGTGGATCAATGCACCAAAAGGTTGCATTTTTTTTTTTTTTTGAAGCTTGTGAGTAGAAAAAGAAGAAAACAAAAAGAACAACTACATTGTGCTAAGAAAGAGCCAAGGTGTGGGTATTGAAAATAATGGTCCCAATTCACTCACGCATATTAACACAGAGAAGTTTATCCCTGTCTTCTAGACAGAGACAGCTCAGTCTGCCGTTTTGACCTCCACAGTTGCATGACTTCTCAGACTACCAGAAGTTTGGGTACCTTATGTGTGACTTTGGGATGGCATACGTCAATTTAGTAAGTTATTTGCAAATGTGACCACAGTACCAAGATTTGGAAGGCCGGTTTTAGCCACATTTTCCAGGGGTAACGCTGATTTTGAATCTGAAATAGGCCAATGAAAATGCCAAATATTTCCTCTGACTTCTGTGGGGGAGTTCCTCTTGTCAGACTTCCAAACCAAATGCATTTTAAATCACAGCCACAGGCTGACTCTAATAGTGTTTCCAGGGAAGGAAAGGGAGGCCAAAATTGTTTTCTAGAATTAATTCAAGGTTGCCTGAAAACTTACCTTCTCATAATGAATCAGACCAAGCTGGAAACATGATAAATTTAATTATAATTGACTCTGTGTTGGTATTGCTGCTCATTTGCATATTCATCAAGTCCCAGGGAATAATTTTTTCCTGTGTATTTGGTATTAAAACAGAGTAAAGGTCAATGTACAGAAAGGGGAAATAATGGATTTTCCTCTAATTAAAAGGAAAGCATCTCACTGGTAGTAAACTTCCAAGACTCACTCCACTGGGAATTTCTCTTTTCTCATGGTAGAGGTGGTGGAGGTGGTCACGGTAGAGGTGGTGATGAAGGTTGTGGTAATGGAGCTGGTGGTAGATGGGGTGGTGGAGGTGGGGCTGGGGGTGGAGGTGGTGATGGTGGTGGTGGTGGAGGTGGTAGAGGTGGAGGTGGTGGTGGTGGAGGTGGTGGAGGTGGTGGTGGAGATGGTGGTGGAGGTGGTGGTGGAGGTGGTGGTGGAGGTGGAGGTGGAGGTGGAGGTGGAGGTGGAGGTGGTGGTGGTGGTGGTGGAGGTGATAGTGGTGGAGGTAGTGGAGGAGGTGGGGGTGGGAGTGGTGGTGGGGTGGAGTTGGTGGTGGAGGTGGTGGTGGTGGAGGTGGTGGTGGTGGTGGAGGTGGTGGTGAGCAGAGCCATAATCAGTAAAGAACAAGGCACCTTATTCTTCATGTATCGTTTATTTAATGAGTCTCTTTCAACTTATAAATGTCTGGGCATTGGAAAGTGAATATCGGAGTCAGAAAAGGGTTTCTTTTTATTTTTCTCATTAACATCACCTTCCTGGGCTTTTTATCACCTTTGAGACCCATGTTAGAGTGAGGCAGCAGAATTCCTTATTCAGCATGGGGAGGGTGACTGTCTCCTAATGTGAGTCTCTAGAGGGCTCTTGGCTTCCGAATATTTTATGATTTGCTCGGTAGGCACATGTCTGATAGGAGTATACACTCAATGGAGGCTGGATTGTGATGGGATTTTACAGAAGACACAAATGGCCAAGAGGAGTAAAACCACTGATTGTAACCCAGAGAATTTGTCTCTCCAAGAAGCCAGCAATGCTCAGCCTAGATCTGACATCATGCCTGGTTTTGTTACAACACAAAGTAAAATTTTGAAGTTACCAGGTAGATGAGGATAAGAGCCAACATAAGTTAGACAGAAACCCATGACATCTGATCTTCCATGTATCAGAACAGAACACATGTGACAGATTTTTTTCAGTCAGTGCCAGAAATGAAGGTGCCCAGTGAGCGCCTGATCATACTCCATTCCTTGTTTCTGATGAACAAATTAATTTCCTAAAGAACATTATTGTTTTCAAAGTAGTCCATTCTCCTATTCTCTATTCAAAGCAACCTTTCAGGAGGTACAAGGTTAAAAAAAATACCTATTTGTATTGCATTTTATCACTTGTTTGTGTTGGATTGTGTATTGTATGTGTGTGTGGGGGGTTGTGTGTGTGTTGTGTGTGTGTCTGTGTGAGTTGCTGTACAGGCACTTACAGAAGCCAAAGGTTGATGTCAACATGTTTTACCTAATTGCTTGTCCACATTATTTATTGAGACAGGGTCTCTCACTGGTCCTGGAAGCCACAGTTTTGGCTAGACTGGCTTGACATAGCTTCTCTACCTCCCAGCACTGGGGTTACAGGTGCACACATACTTGGCTTTTTTTTTTTAACGTGGGTTCTGGAGAATCTGAACTCAGGTCCTCATGTTTTCACTTTAGCCCTGAGCCATCTCTACATTGCCCCAGATCCCACACGTATTCCTTGAATGTGTGAATGAAAGGGGGCTGCTCAGAATGCTGTTAAATTTGTAACCATTTTAAGAATGAGAAAACTGAGTTGTTGTCTTGAGTCAACAACTTGACTCAAGTTGACTCTTGTGGCTTTGGCAGGAATTTGAGCTCAGGTTACCGAATCCCAAGATTAGTGGTCTTTTCTTACCCACACATCTCCCCCACCTTCCGTAAATGTCATTTTTCCTCTATCACAAAGCAATAACTTTTTAGTAGGAAAGTGGGAAAGTTCATTTTTACTACATGTGTAACAGTGACAAATGGCCTTGGTGCTAATGACTCCCAAGATATGGTGCTTCCAATCTCTAATTGAAAAATGTACATTTATTGTTTATAAAACCCAGGTGTTAGATACAGTGACTTACTTTTGTAGGAAGAAACAATATTTAATCTCTCTTGCCACATAGAGTGGATGTTTTCCATGTAGATTTCCAGCCTGCTGAACACTTTAAGTATTTACTCCAGCAGTATTAGTTTCAATGAGTACTCCATCTTTAGATCATAACGCATTAGATTCTTCTTATTTTTTTTTAAGATTTTTATGTGTAAGTTTCACTTGTTCTGGAATATATGTTGCCTATATTTTCCTTGCCATTGTGTTAGGTGAAGGAAACAACTCTCTTTCATATAATACAATGACAAAAGGCATTTGAAACACTTTCATTCCATGTTAACTCATCATTCAGTGACCTCACATAAGATTATATACTAATTTGTATAAGGGCACCCAAGGTGGATGAAGCAACAGATTAACCAGAGCAAGATAAAGCCACGTCCCCATCCTCTTACACACACAAATGCACATAAGGCTCTCCACTGTGTACCTGGAGATGGTGCCAAAATGTTTCCAGTAACTGATGGTACAGATCCTCCTTCCTGCCCTGAAAACTTGGCCATCACATTCTTGGCTCACTGTGGGAGACTGCTACACCACCCAGAAGCAGCTACTGTTTCTAACACTCATTAGTACTTCTTGGAGATTGAAAACATATCTTGCTGCTGGGGCAAGGAATCACTTTAAAATCACTGGCATTTTCTACCTTGCCTCAGCATATGGTGGTATTCTATTTGTACTGAAATGTGATTTTAATTGTATGTTAATAAATAAAGTTGCCCGGGGGTCAGAGCTATTAGAGCCATAGAAAGAGCGTGGTGGTGGTGGCGCATGCCTTTAATCCCATAGATCTCTGTGTGTTCAGGGATACAGCCAGCATTGGAAACATATGCCTTTAAGACCTGGAGGGCTGTACTTACAGGCAGTGACAAGGCAGTCATGTGTTTGGGTTTACAACCAATGAGAAGGTTGAACAGAAAGACTATTTAAAGACAAACACACAGGAAGTAGGTCTCTTTTGGAGAGTTAGGACCACCACAGGAGGAAGGGTAAGGTTTTAGCTCTGAGCTCTGAACTCTTGGCTTTCTCTTTTACATTGGTTCTGTGTTTCTTATTTAATAAGATGGTTGGTTACATCTACACCAGCATGTAGATAGATGTCTTTGTACAACAAGGATGGAGAGAGGCAGCTAAGAGCAATGGGCTTGGGGGAGAAGGCAAAGCTTTGTTAGCTCATGTCTTCTCCTGTATCCTCAGTGCCAGTGTTTATTTCCCTCAACTGTCTAAGGCTTTCTTATTTTAGTACATCATGTGCATTTAGAATTCATGTAGCTTGTCTCAAATTGAAGGCCTCATTGGTGAGTTAAAGAACTCTGGTTAATCACTAAGTTTTATATATATGGATACAAAGCTAACTTTAAGTCACAGACGTAAAAATATAATTATGTAGTTACAGTGGTAAAATAATATCTGCAGTGTAAGTAGCTATACTGAAGCAGAGGCAGAAATATCCAACTGCTTGGGGAATCTCTCAACACAAATGTTCTCTGAGCATCTCTGTCTCCATATGTCTGAAATGTGTCTCCTCCGTCCCTGCACACAGCCTTTCCTATGGCCATGCACTTACATTCCCCTTCTCTGCCAATCTCAGCCCCGAGCACCCACAGGCCCTAGCTCTGCCCCACGGATTTACTTCCTCTGCTCTTCACACTCATGGACTCATATGACTTTGGTTTGCTGTGTCTGACTTCTTTTCATCAAAAATATTCCCCATTCATTCTCTTTGTAGCATGTATCAGTACTTTGTTCCTTTGTATAAGCTGGATGATATTTCATAGTGTGGAAGGATACGTCAAACTTCTTTACTATTCAGTTGAAAGAAATATAAGCTGCTTTCATTTACTCACTAGTATGAATAATTATTTTGAATGCACAGGTTTGTGTATGAATGTACATTTTCAGCTCATTGTGGTATCCATGGAAGAGTGGAATTGCTACATCATGGGTAATCATGTGTAAATTTTGGTGTTCCTTCGAGAATTATCATTTTCATTTCCACCAATTCAGGAAGCTTCCAATATTTTTGCAAATTTGACAGTCATTTTCTATTTCCTATTTTTTTAAAAAAAATTACAGTCATTAGATGTGAACTGGTATCTCATTATAGTTTTGATCAGCAGCTTCCTAATGATTAATGAGGTTGAGTATCTTACGATGACCTAGTTATATATTTTCTTTGGAGAAATGCCTATTCAAATAATTCACTCATGTTTAAAATGTTTAAGTTCATTAGCAGCTTTTTACTTTGTGTAACAGTTTTATACTTAGAAAAAAAAAAGCAGCTAAAATGGATGGTTCTTATAAAAAAATATCCAGCCTTGCATACAGTAGTACCTATTACAATATATGAGAATAATACATTTGCATCTAACTTTGATAAATTAAGTGGGTCTTAGTTTAAACATAAATCCACAATTACTCAGATTTTCTTAACTTTCATGTTATGTTTTGTGTCTCTTCCAAGATTCAAATACCACTTACTCATCTTTTGTTGTGTTTCTGCCAGTTTGTCTTGGATGTGAAATTTCCTCAGATATATTTTTAGTGTGTGTGTGTGTGTGTGTGTGTGTGTGTGTGTGTGTGTGTGATGTATGTGTATGTGTAAATGTATGTATGTGTATGTTTATATATGTATTTGTGTGTATATGTATATGTGTGTATGATGTATGGGTAAATGTGTGTATGTGTATGTTTAGGTATGTAGTGTGTGTGTGTGTGTGTGTGTGTGTGTGTGTGTGTGTGTGTGTGTGTGTTTGCTGGCCTGTGTAGGAACACTGGATTTCTCAGTAACAAGATGCCATTATTCTGGAGTTGGACAGTTTTCCAGGGGTTAGATTGGGATAAAGAGCTTCAGAGAAGGAGGACAGAGAGGCTAGTGACACTTGCTGTGAAACTCTGGGCACGGGTGCAGCCTGAAGCCTCCTGGGAAGAGTTCTCCATTCAAAGTCTACCTTGTTTCTTCCTTTCTATGATGCCATCTTTAGGAGGATGTGGCTGTGTGCATCACAGATGTAAGCAACGTAGAGCCACAATCCCCTCCTTGAGAGTTTGATTGGCTCCTGTATCAGCTGTTGACGTCTTCTCTCTGCTCACTCCTTTGAAATGTTAGACAGGTCTCTTTTCTTGGGATGTCTGTGGCTTTGTGTCCAGCAAATACTGACTTAGTATAATGAGGTAGAAGTGGTTCCTTCTAATGTTTGGTATCATCTTTTTGTGTTTTAAAAAAGGTTTATGTTACTAATATTTTTAAATTTATGTGTATTGGGAGATAAGTGCTGTGTGAGTGGAGGTGCCCACAGAGGCTGGAGGTTTCCACTCCCCCAAAGCTGGAGTCAGAGACAGGTATGAGCTACTCAGTAGGGGTGCTGGAACCTGACCTTTATGGGTGCTGAGAAACTGACTCAGGTCCTCCACAAGAGCAGTGTATACTCTTTCCAGCTTCCTTAAAGAAGTCTATGAAGGGCTGTTGTTAAATTTTCTTAAATGTTTAACAGAAATTAGCAAGCTCAACACAGAACTTTTCTGTGTGGGAGTCTTTAAAATAATAAATCCAATCTTATTCATTTTAAAGACGTCCAGATTTTCTAGGTTTTCCTGTGCCCCTTATGATACTTTGTGTCTTCATTGGAACTTCCCCATTTCATGTTCACAGTCTGGTTTGTGGTCACACAGTGGTTCATGGTGGCCTTTTACATTCTCTTTGTTTCTCTAAAGTAATCTGTAATTTGCCTTCTCATTCTCAGCTGTGTAATTTGACTATTTCTGGCTTTTGGTTCATCAAGTAAAATGTTTTCTCTGGGCATGGTGAAGCATGCTTTTAATCCTATTACTTGGGAAACAGAGACAGGCAGATCTCTGGTTTGAAACCCCCATATTGTATACAGTGAGTTCCAAGCCAGCCAGGGTTATACAGTGAGACGCTATCTAAACAAAATCAAATAAAATAAAACTTTTGTTTTCTTGTTTTTTTTAAAAAAAATATCAAAACAACCTTGTTGACCAAATGTATTTAAAGGTCAGAACAAAATTTGTTGATTTTTCAACATTTTTTAACTCTCTAGGTTAATTATACTCTCATTTAAAAGAGATTTTTCTATTTTTTGTTTGCGTCTCATTTGTTTGCTCATCCTCTCCTGATTTATAAGGCTGTGAATGTCAGCTGTGGGCTTGAGAACCATCATTTAATGTTGGTGCTTACAACTCAAGTTTCCCCTTGCTTACTGAAACTGCTGAAATTCACGTTCGTTCGTCACAAGTGCTTTCTGATTTCAATTGTGGCAATAGTGAGTACTTCAATAAATATTTTTGGGAAAACTGAATTTCCACAGCAGATGAATAAAGTTTGACTCTTATTTCACACAAATCAACTCAAAATTAATCCAATACTTAAGCATATGTTTTGACATCTTTAAATCATGGTAATTATTTAAGAATACTTTATCTAATTTTCATACATGAATGTATTTTAAAAACTTTTCTCTTTTATTGATTCCTCATTTTGATTCACTGTGATTATAAAATACACTTCAATCTGTCAATGTATGATTTCAATTTTTAAAAATTCATTGAGGATTGTTTTATGCATAGCATTCCCTATCCTGAAGATTCCATACGTACGTGGGAAGAATGTGTTTATTAGATCCAGCTGGGCTGTCTTGCTGTTTGAATCTCTTAATCCTTGATTGCCTATCAGTTGTCTCATGCATTATTGAAAGGGAGAGACTGAAGACTAAGGGGAGCCATCTAAGGAAAGGACTAAGTAGCAAGAGTCCCCAAGGCTGAGATCTGAACTCTATTGACAAAACATATTTGTGACTTAGTATTCATTCTCTCTAAATGGGAAATAATACAAGCAGACACCCAGACTCACTGACAATGCAATTTTCCAAGATGGCCAACAACTACTGAAATCACATGCAATCTTCTAGAGACAGGACCGAGTATCCCTGATGGAAGACTGTTCTCTTCCTATTGTGGTCATCCTTCAGTGACCTCTGAGTCAGTGAACAAATGTTGAAAAGACACAGATACAGCATCATGAGAGGAGATGAGCTTTGAGCCAAAGCAAATAAATTATCAGTGTGGAGCAGACAACCTCCTTGGCTGCTTGCCTTGCATCTGCATCTTTCTGTGTGTCCTTAAACTTGAACACATAATCACATGACTCAGTGTCTGAAGAGTTAGAACTGCCATGTGTATGGCTAGTTGAATAGGTTCTTGTTTCTTCCCTGACCCAGCTCTAACTATCCAGTGTGACCGTCATTGATTGAGGTTGTCATTATGTCCTTTGTTGGCTGTATTAATTACTCAAATTCAGCTAGGATGCCACTCAGTATTTTGTTTCCTAAATTCTATGTATTAAAGTTCCTTCAAACAACTTGAATACAATACAGATTTAAGAATTAAAAATAAAAATAATATATGTTGGTAACATATAACATTAAGTATTAGAAAATTTCTATGATCCTCATTCTTAACTTCAGCCCCTTTTGTAACTGATGTTTCTCAGGTTTTTATTTTTGTGAGCAACTTCTACAAATCTTTTCATATTTCTCTTCTTAGTAATAATCAAAACTGGCTAGTTTTCTCTGTGTAGTAAAGTGATCCAAACTGACAATCTTTAAGAGTTCTATTTGAATTACTGTAATTGTCCATTAACCGTTAATATTGGATGTGGGACTGCCAAACATCAACAGTGAGAAATGCTGCAGATGTTAAACACCATCTCTCTTGCCCTTCACAGTGCAGCAGCAATGGGATTTTTCCCTCAGTCATCAGGGTCATTCCCTCCAGACAGCACAGTTGCTTCATCTTATGTCTTGGTTCAGAGACATAGGATCAAATGTCCAGATGGCAGTCTTATTTTAGAGTTTGATGAACCATTGCTGTATGTCTGTAACAACATTGGTCTTTGGGAAAGAGGTCCTTTGAATTGAGAACACCATTCTCCAGGTCTGAAAGCAAAGGATCATTCAGTTATCTGATAGGAAAACTTCTGGGGTGAAGATATGTGAACCTCTTACACACTTGATTTCTAGAATCAAATATTCTGGTTGTGATGTAGAATGCATGGCATAGTGATCTTTGAACCCATACACATAGACATGCACACAGAACAATATGATGTCCATCTACTGCATCCTCTTAGACATCATGTTCTTTGAGTACTGTATTTACATCTCAGTCATAACCAGGTCTCTGGTAAGCCAGCTCTTTTCCATCCCGGCTTTAGCTGTCAAGTGTTGGGATATGGGATACCACTGAATAGTCATGCAAGACCCGCTATTCTGCTCATGGCTGTGAAGGGAGTTCCTGAACCCAAGCATGGTTGTGCATAATACAGGACACAGAAATGGATTCTGTGAATCCATGAATGGAGATGGCAAGGCAAACCAACATCTAGAACATATCTGTTCTAATAATGGTGATTGTATCACTAGGTGTATGTACATGTTTTATAAATACAGAGATGAATATCTTACTTTTTTATCTTTTAATAGTATGTATGTGTGTGGTGAATGTGACAGACTCTTAGCTAATCTTCATTGTGTACTGGCTCTGTGGTTTGTAATTTGGGAATGAATGGTTTTATAAAATCATGATAACACTTAGATGAGAAATATGCAGAACATTCTGCAGTCTGAAAAAAATAGACAACATCAAGGTCAATTTATAAAAATAAGTTAATGTAGCCTGTACAAAACCAGCCTTTCTCTTTGAAACTAATTATCTAAATAAACCCAGTAATGAGGTAGAAAAATATTAGACTTATTTCATTAATCTGAGTCTGTGCAAATCATGTAAAAAAATGAAACATTATTTATATTGAATAATGGGTTCATTAAGTTTGAAACCTATTAACTGATAAGCCAGGAAGAAAGGAAACACATTCCTCACCAGTGGAGCTGGTTCTACCTTGATGTTGATAGAGGTCTCTGAGAGCAAACAGAGCTGGGGATGGGGGAGGAGGGCAGAGCCTACACCAGAGGGCAAGGGTCTTCACAAACCAAAGGGCCACCAGAGGTACACACTTCTCTTAGTTCATGGATTCTCAAGACAGGACATCCTTTGGGTACAACTTGTCACAAATTAGAGAATACTGGACTCAGAATAATTTTGGAAGGTTGAACCATCCACGTTTTGCAGGGAAGCAATATGACTTGGTTAAAACTGGGATAGAAGGGCAGGAAGACAATAGAGTAGGGAAAAGAGACGTTCTTCGCATGGAGACTTAATTTTTTTAAATTTAAAAAATTTTAAACTTTGAAATTAAAAATATAATTACATCATTTCTTCCTTTCCCTTCCCTCCTTCCACACACTCCCCTCACTCTCTCTCAAATTTGTGTCCTCTATACTCTGGACCTTTTTTTAATTGTTACACACACACACACACACACACACACACACACACACACACAAGTGTGCATGTATATATGTGTGTGTGTGTGTGTGTGTGTGTGTGTGTGTGTGTGTGCTATCGAGGACTATGGGGGTCCAGCCCCTCGATAGTCCCCTCCCAGGGTCCGGGAAGAATCTACAACCAGCTGATAATTAATCTTTGATGAAAAGAAATGAATCTATGTACACGAAACTCCTTAGTCCATATACTTTATTATTCTGTGACAGTTATAAGCTTATATTCTGCTCTCATATTTAGGTCATCTTTAGCCTCGTTTCTCTCTGCACTTGTCTGCGATCCCCTCTAGGTTCTATCTTAATTCCTTCATCTAGTTCTGCCCCTTCTAGGTTCTCATCCATCTTATTCCTTCCCATATCATCTCCTCTCCTGTCTCCTCTCTCCTCTTCTCGTTCTACCTCATCTTGTTCTTCCCCATCTGGCTCTTTCTCATCTTCCATCTCATTCCTCTAGTACTCTCTTGTAGCCCTTCAATCTACTTCTTCCCCATCTCAGTTTGTTCCTCTCAAGTTCTTACCCATCTAGTTCTTCCATTCTCTTTTCTCTTCTCTGTCCTCTCGTGCCCTGGGAATCCTGGTATATATACACTTACAAGCAGTATTCCCTTAGCAGTGCAAAACCAGGCTTCCAGGGTCAAATGGAGGGGTGATAAGAATCACATAGGGAGGCAATAACCGTTAATTATCATTTGCAACCCCAAAGGGAAGTGACCAATGGGAAATGGATTAACTAAAGGCTAAATTCAGGTAATATCTAAGAAGGGGGCTCTTATGTGCTCAACTATAATCTTAGAAAGTGTTAAGAATCTATAAGTTGCTAGGTCAATGGGAGAAAATAAAACTGTCTTCTTTTTTCCTGTAGTTCCTATCTGTCCAAGCTATCTGCCGTTTTTCTGCAGGGTGGGGGAAAGTGTGCTCAGTCGCTAGGCAACCTGTGTACAGCTAGATGCCTCTGGTGATAGTTAAAGGGAGATCTGGAACTAGAGATTAGGTTTAGGAAAGGAGGAAGTAAGGCTTAATTGGCACATCCGCCAGGCCTTCTCAAACAGGTAGCCTGGATGTTTAAGTCTATTCTTAGAAAGTATGGAGATATCTCTGATAAGGTACTTTCCTCCATCTGGGGATGGACCTGGCCGGATGCTGCCAATGATGATAATTACAGGGAGACTTGAACTGGGAGTTCTGGCTGAGCATAGCTGTTAGCACAGAAGGTTATCTAAATATTCCTAGAAGTGGTTAGGTAAGTAGTTAGAGGTCTATAAAGTTAGTAAGGCTGTAAGAAAGGAGGGGTCTGAGCTAAATTGTGTAAAGCTATTACTTAATGTCTACCTGACCTAGGCGGTGTCCCCTTGTGGAATTTACCTTAAGTCAGGAGACTCGCCTGTGGGTTGTTATCACTGTTAATCCTCGGAAATTGGGTGACCACCTGGGTGATGTCTCCTTTAGTCCTTGAAAGTGGCTAGGGGAGATATCTGATTCCAGAGAAAGCCTTTCCTGAGGCTGTTCTCCAAATGCCTGGAATGTGTATGTCTAGAGAGTGATCAGTCCACATTGTTAGCCCTTCTTAGGGAAAAATCAATTGGGAAAGCTATGAAGGCACACATGATTTTCATAACAGAAGACAGCTGATATATAACAAGCCAAGTAACACCAAAAACTCCTTGGGATTTGGCTTCTTCTGGAGGAATTCCCTGATTCCTCCAGGTAGTGACTTTGCCATAACCAGCTGAGTTCTTATGATATTCCTGCGGCCCGCAGCAGTTGTGCGTGTATCATGACTCTTTTATGTGATAAGTGACTTGATAAAGGACTGTTTATTCTTATGCAAGGCTATTCAGAGGTGGCAGATGTGTGGTACCTCTGAAGTCCATGGAGGAACCCCAGATTTGTGTACAAGAAAGTCCCCAAACACTGAGAAACCTCTTCTTCTGGGAATGAATCTTGGCTTCCTTTTCAAGGATTAGGTCGCGTGCCATTTGATTTCTTTGCCTTCCTTCTGGTTGGTGTATAAACTGCATCTCTAACACTCATACGATTACTACATTCAACAGGCCAGGATTGCATGAGAACCCTTCCCCCACACACACACACACACACACACACACACACAAGTGTGTGTACAGGACATGAAGGTGGGAAGGGTTCTAGGAAAAGCTTCAGGAGTGGGAGATGGACCAGAGAGAATAATAACGTGAGTATGATCAGAATACATCGGGCACATTCTGAAATCATAAAAACTAAAGAGTAGTAATTATTAACAGCAGAAGGAAGTGCATCTCCACACCACTGTGGCTACGTGCTTGGTGCCTTAGATAGCCTCAGATGGGTTTAACACTGGCTAGTCCTTGAATCTGTGCACTCTCTGTGGGTTTCTCTTTCAGTCCTGGTCAGAAAACACCTGGCTTCTCTGAGGTAACAAATTTCACTGACCACCACCCTTCTGCTCTTTTTGCTGATGTTTAGTTCTTGCATTTACGGCCTTTTTCTTCATCTTGGGTTAGGAGGCTACCTAAAGGGCTGTGTCACCAATGCTGTTGTTTTGTTGCTGGCTGAGCGACCACATTTTTCAAGCGATTAGCTTGACTCAAGCCGTCGAGTTCAAATGGGCAGACGCTATTAGTGTATCACTCATCTTGTTCCGGGGTTGAGGGTAATGTGTGTACTAAAGTTTCATTCCAGGTCCATTAGTTAGTACATAGTTCACAGTACTCAGACGTGCTGTGCTAAACACTTACTTCGACAGCCCCTGTAAGACAATGAGGTATTTAGAAAACAATACCGCACATAAAGAGCAGGTCCTCCAAGTTAACAGTGACGTCATCGTGATTATCTTCCATAATATGCCCATCTTGCTTTCCCTTCCATAGTGTATCCAGTTCCACCATGGAAGTGAAGCACAAAGTACGTGATAGGTGCACACGAGGGATAAAAGTGGGATTCTGTAAAGAAATTACATTGTAAGCACTAAGCTAGGCCCTGAGAATATGCCTGTGAGTATCCTAACCTGGGCATCATGAGAACACATCATAGACAATGGATTTAATAACTATGATATATTTTCACAGTCTGGCTTTGGAAGTCCAATGCCAAGGTGCTGACATGATTGGTTCCTGGTGAGGAATCTTTTTCCTTGATTACAAACTGTAATGTACAGATGTCCTGACTGTATTTTCATATAATGGGAAGAGTGGGCTCTGGTGTCTCCTTTTGGTTTGGTTTTGTATAAGGGCAACAAGACTGATCCTTGTAACCTTTTATCATCTGAATTATTTCTCAATAGCTTCTGCTCCAAACACCAACATCACTCTGAGAGCTGGGACCTCAATATATGGATTTTAGAAGGACACAGTTCAGTCTGCAGTATCTAGGCTTCCTTATTGGAAGAATCCCATGTAACTCTGTACAAGTTGACTTGAAGTGTACCCAGCAGAGAACACTGGTGTGTGAAGTCCTGGGCCAAGCACTGGGTGGCATGTGCAGGAAATATGGATGGTCACAGAGCGGGGTCAGTGGTTTTGCAGTGAGACATCGTGATGAAGTTCTGTAAAAGTGCCAAGGGATGTGTCAAATGGTGATGCTAGAGGTATTGAAAAAAAAAACAAAAAACCAGAATTTCACATATTTGGGTTTTTGGTGGAAATCAAGAACCAATGAAAGAATTCAGAATGATTTTTCAGACTGTTACTATAGAAAACTGCTTTCTCTACAAAAAGCTCAAAAGTAACATAGAGGTTTAGATGAAAGATAATAAAGACCTAAACTAGGTACTGATGGGGCCTCACATGTGAAGGGGACATGGGGGATCTGTTAAAGTGCCAAGATGGAGCGCTTCAGGGTGGCCCCAGGCTGACTTTCAGGTCATGCCATCAGTGCGGTGGAACAGACTGGGTTGGGCTAGAGCAGTGGTTCTCAGCTTTCCTAATGCTGCAACCCTTTAATACAATTCCTCCTGTCGTGGCGCCCAACTGTAAAATTATTTTGTTGCTACCTCATAACTAATTTTGCTGCTGTTATGAATCATAATGTAAATATCTGTGTTCCGGATGGTCTTAAGCAACCCCTGTTAAGGGGTCATTTGGCCCCCGAAGGGGTCATGACCCACAGGTTGAGAACTGCTGGGCTAGAGAAACAGGGCCTGACCTGCTCCGGAGCCTATGCAACCCACACAGTTTTGAAGGGGTCTGAGGTAGGTGCAACAGTAGAGGAGACCTTATCTGCTGCTGCTGAAAGGAGAGCATGTTTGAACACCTCAAACGAAGTATACCATCCCAACATGCTCGCACAGTGCACGGTATTTGAAACACAGGTAAACAACCATGCTGTTTTGCATGTTCATACAAATCTGAGTTGGTACCCCTCACTGGCAGGTGGCCTCCTGTATGCTGTGGCCGAGAAAAGTAGCTTCTTCTTCTTCATTTTGCCTCTACCCCTTTGACCTTTACGGTTTCCAAGGTCCTGTACTTGCTGGCAGAAAGGAACTTAGGGGGAGTTGTGAAGGAGACTTGCTCCGATCATTTTTTGGGTTGTAGACACCATATTGTCTCATATACTGTTGATTGAAATGCAGTGACAGGGCCACATCCCACTGCAAAAGAAGCTGGGAATTAGAACATAGATTTGGTGTCAATGAAATCAACAGAAGTATCTTTAGCAGAAGAATCAGGGCTGAGATGGATATTCTAGAATGTAACACCAAGCAGAAGTTGTATAGGAAACCTTGCAGAGAGAGAACACTATGCACAAACTTCTGGATTCTAATAGTTTAAAACTGAGTAATGGGGCAGAAGGTCTAGCGTGGGTCATGCAGTTTGAGTACCAGCTCAGACAGAGAGTACCAGTTCTCACCCATCATAAACGAAAATGCTCTTTGAAGCACAGGGAGGCTAGTGTAGATATCTACAAGAGAGAGCAGCTGTGGAGGACCACCTCCAACAAGGAAATCTATAACACAACCTGAGTTCAGGGAACATCTCAGAAGAGGAGCTGGAACAATGGTCAAAGGCAGAAGACCAGGGTGTCTGCTACGAGATGGTGTCTTCTAGACATGTATGTCAGAGAAACAATGACATGCTGCACCCGGGAAATCTAAATAAGACTGAGTGGCAATTAATGGTTCCTTTTCCTGCATCAGGGCACTGGTTTCACAGCTGTAAAAGTTGTGTCCTTCAGATTTGTGCAAATTTTATATATCACATTTAGTAAAGGAACTGCTTTATAAAAAATATGTTTATGCATTTCTCTCACAGTCATGAACAAAACTTAATGAAGAATGGTCCCTAGTTAATAAATACTGCCATTTCCTGCGTTTTCTCTACATTCACACATACACATGAACATTTGAATTTTGGCTCTTCCTTTAATGTGAGAATAATTTTATTCAGAAGGCAATTCTTTATATAAGTTGATCTTTGGATAATCAAAGCTAACTATTTGGGATATTTTGATATTCTGGTTGGACTCCTAAAAACAACGTACTGCTTTAGTAGTCCTGCATATGATTTTCAAACAGTGATCTCATGTGTACGGCAGAGACAGCTCTTACGCCACCAAAAGCCCAAGCATAATTTCCAAAGTGCAACTATTCTGATGCCTACATTTCTGTTGATGCAGTTAAATGGCTGACTTTGATCCAACTGGGTATAGGCAAGTGATATTTATGCTGCTTTCCGACCCGATCTTTAAAAGCCCCAGCAAGACCCTCTACTCTGTCCCTTTCCGTAGCTGGGAAGTCTTCAGGATGAAGTGACCTCAAGAGCCAGGTCTTTTTCTGGACCGTGTTTCCAATTGCATGAGTCCTCAGTGCAATTAACCAGCGCGAGAAATGGCTTCCTGTTGCTTTGTTGAGCTTTCCCGGTGGCCACTGTGCTTGTCTTCATTGCAAACAACAACTATTTCTTGCTCGCAATCGTGATCCCTTCCTTGTTGAAGAGCTTCCCACTATATGCAGATAGGATTCCAATACTATACAATTTAGTAGCTAAGCAATCTATCTTCAATGTATCCGTGACAAGTTACAAGAACACTAGGATCTGCCCACTTGGTTAAAAGACCTTCATTATCTGGCTGTGGAGAACAAAGACACTCACCGGCACAGACAGAGCCTGGCAGGGGTTCGGATTTCAGACTCCCTTAATTTGCGGGTGCTTTGCATCTTTCCTTTGAATGCGGCATCAGACAAAGGTGAAAGATTGATGGACATCAGTTCTCAGAAAGGAAACGGGCCTTCAAATGGTTCTGTGAGCCATAGTGGTTCTGACAATTAGCAATCTGCTGGAGCACACAGCCTCCCTGTGGGAAGCCTGTGCTACGAGGTGTCTTTTCCATGAGACGGTGTGTAGCTCACACAAATGAAGAAGGACACAGCACGCTCCAGAGCATGCTGCTGGAGAGTTCAGCAGGAGGTCACCCTGCCTTTCAGCTCCAGAGGTCCAGGCCTGGGGGTGAGGGCTTTCGGAGGTGGAAATTGGCTTTATTCCTGTTTCATTAACCTGCCTTCTGCATGACCCCTCAACTTCCTCTGTGGTTAAACAGAGTTGGCTTGTTCCTCACTTCTATTGGTTTTAAATCTATTTTTTTAAAATCTTCTCAAGAAGAAACAATATAGCATTTTCAAGGCCAATATTGCCTTTGCTCTCAGTCAGTGTGTTTAACCACACAAATCCTCCCGCACTTTGTCTCATGGTCTTTTGTTAAGGCAAACATGCAGAGGGATGTCTGCTACTATTTTATGTTTAAAATATTTTTTCTTAGGCTTGTGTTATTCTCTAAAGGAGTTGGGTTTCCGAGTTACCCTGTTCTCATTGCATTCCCGATTCATACAGAACAAGGCTTCCTGTCACACCTTCACAATATAAGGGATCCCCAGGAGTTGTGTGGGATATAGGATTCAAATGGGTAATAAAATCATCCGAGTGTGGATTAGCTTTAAGATTGGAACCAGGAATGTGTAATACTTTCATACCAATTACCTCGCATGGAAAACTAAATTGAGAGTCCTATGCTTCATGGGCTGATGGTCACATGTTATCAGCGTGACTGCAATGGGCGTTAGAATTCCTAGCCACGCCCCCACGACCACACACACACGCTGGCAAGATGCTCAGTGATCCCAGGGCCTTGATCTGTGCTCTGTGTGGTGAAGCTATGTAAACCCATGTGCGCACGTGTCGGGGGGATCCACAAAACCCCACATACCCTTGCCCCCTCTCTCACCGCGTGATTGTTCCCACAGGCTAAGCACCCCTTCCGTTCTCTTCCCGAACTAAACTCTTACAGTGAGTTTTGTTGTATCTCCCGCGGCTTTTCTCGCAGGGTAAACAGCGCCACCTAATAAAAATAGCAACGGGACTACTCCTCGCTTACATCTAGTGATTTCACCTGACTGCCACAGGGAAGGGAGCCACGACTTGTTTACTGGTCAAGCACACGTCAAGGGGGCCTCCACACAATGACAGCACACCACGTAGAGAATGTAGTTGTCTCTAATCTGATGGCTCTCAGAGGAAAAGCCCTGCCGTGCTGGGTGAAGTTTGATTTGTTCCCTGACATATGTGAGTGCAAGAAAATCCCAGCCGCTGTGTGATGATGGTGTAAGGCGGGGGTGAGCTCATAACACCACCCCAGGGAGTTAGGTTAAACACGACTTGGAGGAGGTGGGAGTGGGGGGTGGGTTGGGAGGGAAGGCTGGGGGGCTAGAGGAGGGAGGACAGGGGAATCTGTGGTTGGTACATAAAATGATTCGAAAATCTTTTAATAAAACAAAAATTAAAATTAAATAAGCAATAAAAAAAAAACAAACAAAAACCAAAACAAAACAAAACATGACTTGGAGACTATACCTACTCAAGAAAGGTCAAGTACTGTGGCTGCATTCCTGCTCAGCTGCACCTGGCCTGGCTCCAGAGAGTAGCTCCTAGCCCCAATCCATCTTTTGCTGGGAAGACACCTTTTGTTTCTCTTGTTGCCCTATGTGAATCTTATCTCAGAGTCTCCCAAGGATACAAAGGCCTATGCAAAACTTGGTTCAGGAAAAGTGGAAAACCACTGTACCTGAGAAGTTGAGGAATTTGCACTTGGCATTGTATTTTTGGATGCTCCTTTCAGGTTGTTTTGAGCATATGGAAATTAGCTGGCTAAATTGTAATAGAGAGAAATAAAAATGCCCGAGGCGAAGGGAAAGTACTTCAGACCTTCAAGGCTGGACCCCTCTGCAGCCACGAGAGGCTAGATTCATTCTTAAGATGCCTCTGAGTCTTCTTTCCACAGATCTACGTGAAGCCACACACCCGTGACATGACGCACAGTGACAATTACAAAGTGTGTTTCCTTTTTTCTACACTTTTGAACTCAAAGACTCTGAAAACTCAGGTTTTTGCTATTGTTATTTCCTTCATGGATGGAAGAAGTAGATGCCATGAGTGCCAGATGTTGTGTCCCTGTGACAGAGCAACTTACGGGGAGGAGTCAATCCACCATGGAAGGGCGGGCATGGTGAAAAGGTGTTTTACATCACTGTGTAAGTTACTTTTCTGTTACTGTGTTGAAATACCATGACTAAAAGCAACTTTAGAAAGGAAGAGTTCACTGTGATGCACAGTCCCAGATGAGTAGAACTCATCGCATGTCAGGGAAAGCATGGCAGGAGCAGTGAGTTATCCGACCACATGTCCTTCCACATGCATGGAGCACAGGGAGACTGGGGCATGAAGGCCAGGATATAAATCCTCAAGCCCATCCCCAGTGACATACTTTTACCAGCGAGCTTCTGCCTCCTAAAGGTTCCACAGCTTCCTCAAACAGCAAAAAACACAGAAGACAGTGTTCAAATACCTGAGCACATGCAGGACATTCTTCATTCAAACCACTACAATTATGGGACACCAAAACAGAAAAAAAGTATTATATGAAGAATTGAGGGAAGGATACAGCCCCAAAGATTCATCACTATGGCCTGTGTCCTCTAAGGACCCTACTTCCTACTTGTGACACTTTCCGGTAGCATCATGATTCCTATGAAGATATCATAGGATTCATTCACTCACTAGGTCACAGGCACTCAAGATGGGGTTTTCTCTTACACACACACACCCAGAGGTATATTGTTCTTGTTAGGATTCTGCCACTCCTCCAGCCATATGACCACACACATGCACAGTCCAGTAGCCAAGTAAGGAGTCTTACATCATCCATGCACTGTGTGGTCACGCAGTCTGCACATGTGTGGTGTAGCTCCATAAGCCCACATACATATGTGCAAGGAAATCATTAAAAAGTCGGTCACAGATGCATCCCTCTCTTCTGCTCCCCCCCCCCCCCCGCATGTGTCTTCCATAGGCCTGGTCGCTCTCTTCTGTCCCCTCCCCTCCTCCTAATAAAGCTCTGATACTGAGTTTTGTCATGTCTCATGACCTTTCTTGAATGGTAACAAGTGCCACATTTAAAACCAACATTAGTGCCGTGATGAAGCAGGCTCTCCCAGTGCTCTGTGTCCAGGACCCTGTACCGAGGTTTCTTGAATCTATGACTGCCCGCTTTTTTCATTTGCCCAGCCACCGGGACAGCTACACACAACACGCTGGCTACCCAGATTGGTGAGTTTTCCCTTTCTGATCCCTCACCATTTCCCATGGCTGTATCCTGAGATATATTTCTCGTGTTGGACCCCCAGGAGGTCCTCAGGCTGTACAAGCCACCACAAGTTCTCTTGATGAAGCATTGAATGCTGTCGGGCTCCCAGGGGGTCCTCATGCTGCGTATGCTCCCAGCCCTTGCCCCTCCCTTGACAAAGGGTTGGGTAACTTGTGCTGATAATTTATGCCAGTCCACAGATTACCTACTCTCAGGGATGCCTGAGATGGGAGTCTTGGATCCCATTTGCTATTTTAATTTTTTATTTTTATTTTTCTCTCGGCTGCAGTCATGGGACATAAAGGCTTCCTCCTCTTGGTCCCACTCCTCTTCTGAGAAATGCCTTAAATATCCCTGTTTTATATAAATATGGTCACATAATGGCTGCTTGAAACGCAGTACTTCACAGGAATTATCCAACTTCTGCCAGAGAATGGGCAAATGAAAAAGTTACCTTATCCCCATGCTTTTACCTAAGTTCTGAGTCCTTCCTTTCTGATTCTTTCTCTTCTGCCCACATGCATGAAAATAAGTTTACAATCAGGACCCACATTGGGATTATAATAATCTGGATGGCTCTCGAGCCAGAGATCAGTTTACAATCTGCCTCCTGGCAGGTCTTCCTAAAGCTGTTCTCACACTAGCAAATTATCCAAAAAAAAAAAAAAAGTAATTCAAGATACGAAATAAAAATCTGTCACTTGTCTGCCAGAGCTTCCCAACATCAGGGCAAAGCTTAAGCATCTGGAGAGAAGGCTTCTGACCCCACAGGCAGAAGTTTCAGCTGTGACATTTAAGGTACCTTGGGAGAGATGAGAAAGCCCATGAACAGAATTGCCAAATGTTGGCACACACTAGCTGAGTGGCTGCATAAGGGCATCCAGGTCTCTGTTTTAAACGTGCACTTGCCCTGCCACTCGGTTCAAAAAGGCACCTAGAGAGATGACTGGTCAGCTGACTGTCCTCATGCACCTTGTGACATGGGGACATCACACAAAGACCTCCAGCAAACCTCCTAGGCTTGGCCACTGGCTCACAGGGAACCCAGGATGCAGCATGGGGCGATCCATTTCCTTCCTGTTGGATAACAAGCCACTTACTCAGTCCTGAGGGAGTTTTGGGGTCCCACCTCTCCTTCTCATTTCCCTATTGTTGGGATAGGGGGACAGCCTTACCCACCTGACCAGACCCCACCACTTAAATTATTGGGGTAGGGGGACAGCCTTACATACCCCCACCAGACTTAACTGTACTTTCAGGGGTACCTAATGCAAAGAGATTTTCCAGCTAAGGTAGGAGCTTCCATTTCATTTGCTCCCTCCATGTGCCTCACTCCAGACCGGTCAGCAGTGGCACAGACAGGGCCCTGCTCTCTCTCAATTCCAGAGGACATCAGGATCCACGGCCTTGTCCCCAATTCCAGAAGAATAAGGTCTCACCCCACAGGCTTTTCTCTTCTTGGTTCCCTCTCCTAATTAACTACTCAGCTAATTGTTACAGGATCACCATAGAGCTGGAGTCCAAGGACCATCAAGTATATACCCAGGTGGTAAGGAACGGTCCAAAGGTATTTACACCCCCAGACCAAAAAGGGTCTGGGCTCTGCAAAAATCAGACTTTAATATAAAAATCTATTACTGTTAAATGCTCTCAGCAACTGATCACCTGTGTCTCCTGGATGCTAAACTAATAAAGGAAACAGGTGCCTTAAAATAATCTGTCTCTGATAAGGCTTATCTCAGGTAAAAATTAAAAGCATGTTTCAAATATCCACCCCCCTCTCTCTTTAACACTAACCAATATAAGCAGAGTACTAAACACTACAATGATCATGGTAACCAGCCCAAGACTTTAATTTTCTCATGGCTGCTTTTTAATATGTTTAATTTTTTTTTCTAAGCTCCGGAAACCAGCTTGAATTCGCCTAGACAGGTCAGCGAATTCCGGAACCAGCTTGAATCCTTCTGGACAGGTCGGATCTGCTTCAGATAGGTGCAGCCCAAACTTTCCTGGTCTCGGGGCTCCCTCTCTCACCCTTGGGACCCCATCAAAGAAAAAAATAAAAAAATAAGTTTTTTCTAAGCTTTTCTCTGTCTCACCAGCACCCGTTCAGACACAATCAGCCAGAGCCCCAGGCCGAGAGGGATGATGGACAGGTCCAAGGCAGCAGACTATAGGCCACCATCCCAGGACACCTGTCTACCCCAAAAGTCCCCTTCCTTACTCCCCTAAGAGTCAACTGACACCCACCAAATCATCTACAAGCAGTTTTTCGGGAGAAATGGTGCCCCTATTCTTGTTCACCTGCCTTTTTATAATAAGCAAAAAGTCTGGAATGTTAGGATTCTGCCACTCCTCCAGCTATATGACCGTACATGCGGTAGTTCGGTAGCCAGAAAGGGGTCTTACATCATCTGTGTGCTGCGTGGTCACACAATCTGTGCATGTGTAGTGTAGCTCCATAAGCCCACATGCATATGTGCAAGGAAATCCTTAAAAAGATGGTCACAGATTCATCCCCTCTCTTCTGCTCTCTCTCCCCCCTTCTCTTCTGTGTCTTCCACAGGCCTAGTTTCTGTCCTCCCCTCCTTCTAATAAAGCTCTGATACTGGGTTTTGTCTTGCCTTGTGACCTTTCTCACAAGGTAACACGTGCCACATTTAAAACCAACAGTTCTAGCCTTAAGTCAATCATGTTAACTTAAAGACTAGCCTTCACACTGCCCTTGTATGAATAGGTTATACATAAAGGAACAATGAGGGAACTATTGTTTTAAGAACTTAATATCTTATTAATATGTATTTCCCCCATACCCATAATCAAAGGCTCATTTAATCTGAATATAATGTTTTAGTGCTTGAAAGGAAATTATTTTGATAATGGTAGGAATTGAAGTCATGGTCTTGTGCATTCTACCATTAAACTACATCCCCAAACAATGAGAAATTTTTAAAAGTTAATTGAAATGTTTTAACAAAGATCCCTACTTGAGTCAGCCTTGTTGGCCTTAGACCCGGTATGAATTGTACTCTCAGGAAACTTATTGTCACAGGACTGCATGCAAAAAACTGGCCAGTGGAAAACCTCTGGACCAAAGAGAAGAAACTTTGAATCAGAGCCTTGAAGTGTTCAGTGATATGCAAACCTGGTCTGAATCTCCAGAGGATCATGAACACAAGGAGCAAACAGTGGCTGTGAAGGACCTGCCCAGGGAAACAACCAACATTCACGAGTCACCCTGGGATGAGGCTCCGACTGATAGGTCCAGTGTCTGGTAGCCAACCTTACACCCATATGGAGAGAGGACACTTTTCTCTAATTTGATGGCTTTCACAGGGAAAACACTATGGTGACCAGTACCTAGAAGCCAATAGAAGAATACAGGAGGCTGATGGTGGAACCAGCAGGCAGGCAAGGGACTGTATCAACTCTGCCCGCTACCCATTCAGGTTTTTCCCTTTCACCGTCCATCTTTTCTTTCATGCCCAATGTCAATCTAACACACCAGCTCTGCCCAGCCCCATCCTGCTCCTTCCTCACTCTCTGTCTCTTTTTCTCTTCCTTTCTTCTGTTTCTTTCTTCTCTAATCTTTTCTTTCTCACTTTCCTTTTGATAGATTGTCCTACAGAATGCAGGCTAGGCTAGTTGGGTTTCTCCATGTCCCAGCTGTGAGAGCGGGGTCATTTCAGGGTCACCTGACTGCATTTCTTTAGGTCTGTCCTTTCACTGTTATTTTTTGGAAATACATTTGTTTGTTTGTTTGTTATTTTACATCCTGGCCACAGTTTCCTCCCCCCTCTCCTCCCAGCCCTCTGTTCTCACCCCCCAATCCACTCCTCCTCTGTTTCTGTTTAGGAAAGGGCAGGTAACTGGTGCCTGCCTCATTTTCCCCTACCTTGTTCCCAATCTTCCCTCTTCTATGTACTTTTCTATCTTCTCTTCTTTTCTGTATCATCTGAACAGTGCTCTACTCCCCTTTCCACTCACAAGAGGAACTAATAATACCGTAGTTCACAGTGTGCTATCAGTGCCCCATTGCTTGCCAAAACAATGAGTTAAAGCAGTGACGTTTTATTGAACTGTCACTGTATTTTCACACCTTTTAGCAAAGTTTCTTTCAGCAGACAGCGTTTCACTCTCAGGATGGTAGGGAGAGGCTGAGTCTTGTGCTGTGAGCAGGTGGGCCAAGGGTCTAACTGCTTAGACAGACCCCAGGCTAGCACAAATAATGGCACCTCAGCCCTACCACGGCCTGGTTCCTCTTGCTTCCCTGCCATGTCAAGGACAGCTCTTCTCTGATCACGTGCATCTGTGATTCCAAATGCCCCTTGTGTTTCGAGTGGCCATTTCTTTCCGTAGGTTTGGAGAATTTTCTGCTGTAGTCTCACTGAATAGATTCTCTATGCCTATAGTGTTTATCTCAGCTCCTTTTCTTCCCCGTGGATCCTTAGGTTTGCTCTTTTGGTAATATCTATTTTGACAGAATCTCAAGTGTTTCTGGACACTGTGGTTAGTCTCACTTGTGTGTTTTTTCCTTACCAGTGTTTGAATGTAGTATTTTATCTCTCCTGTCGGGCATCCATGGATAGTATTTCTTCTGTTTGAATGGGTGTGTTGGAGATTATTTCAACTGTGTTTTTATTTGATTCATTGAGTTTTTTTCTTTCAAAAATTGATGTGTATAAACACATACATACATACATACATACATACATACATACATACATACATTTTTATCAAAATCTTGGTTTTTTGCTGAATAGTTATTTCATGTTTCTGACTTGTCTTTATCCTGATTGCCCATTTTCTCAGCCAGTTTGCTGACCTCCTCCCCGGCTTTGCTGACTTTCCTCTCCACGCCTGTATTGAATTTAGCCACTTGTTTGTATCTCTTTTAAGTCATTGATCGTTTTTTAATCTGAAAACTTTTGAAACCTTCACCAAGCCTTAATCTAGTTTAGACCTTTAACTTTAGCCATGGAGGAGTTATGATGACCTCAGAGAAATCATATGGCCTGGACTTTTCGTGTTTCTTGAGTTTCTTTGTTATGATTCATGCTTCTTTTGGTTTTGATATCGCTTCTCTATTGGAGAGAGAACTCCTTATCAAGCACCCTGTCTTGAAGAATCAATAGTCTGGATCAGTCACTGCAGAGAAAGCCACTACTGTTTTAGCAGCAGCATCAAACCATAAAAGAAATAGAAATTAATTTGACAACAATTACAGCCCGCTGAGACATCACCAATGACTGCTTTAGAATGCCTGTAAAGTTGAGAATCATTTAGTGTAAGTCAAGAAATAGCAACTGAATTAGACAAAAGAGACAAGAAAGAGAGAGAAACAGAGCAGAAGAACAGTTAAATAAATGAAGTGTGGAGAAAAAGAGAAATGGAGAGGACTGCTACAGAGGAGAAGAGGGAAAAGACTAAGAAACTGGAAAAACTGAAAGAAAAATCAAGCCCAGATTTCCCAATATGAAAAAAGCAGAATTATAACAAGCACAATAAAACTAAAATATGAATACTTCAAGCAATAACATAAAGCCAAAACAATACTAGGGATGAGGCCAAAGCTCAGTTAATAAAGAGCTTGACTTGCAAGCATAAAGACCTTGGTATGATCTCTAAAGTTTATGTTTTAAAAATCTTAGAGTTTCAGAGATAAGGAGGCTGTCCTGGGCTCACTGGCCAGGCAACCCAGCCTACTTGGTGAGTTCCAAGCTAGAGAGAGACCTAGTCTCCAAAGAGAACTGTGGATGGCTCCTGAGGTTGTCCTCCAGTCTCCACACGCAACTGCAAGCACACACACATACACACCCATTCACACACACATGCACAACTCATGTGTACACACATATGCACACACATGCACTTGCATATGTGTACATGTATTCATGAAGGCACATGCATGCACACATATGCACGTGCACACACTCATACACACATGCACCCAAATGCATGCACATACACACACACTCATACACACATACGCACAACTTATATGCACATATGCATGCCCACACCCATGCACACATACACACATGCATACAAATGCATGTAGACACACACACACACACACACACACACACACACACACACGCCCATACACACACAAACCACAAAATTCTAGTAAATGAAGACATGAAAACATGAGAAAGCACAGCTAGAAAGAGAAGGGTAAAAAAGAAATTTAGGAAAAGAAAGAAAAATATTGTCCAAAAAAAAAAAAGAGCAAAAAGCAAACAAAATTGGATGGATATATGAAGGAGAATGACAAAACACAATTTTTAAAAACAGAGGAAAGTAGAAGTCCTACTAAAAGTGTAGTTTAAAAAGAAGAGGGAGGTATAAAGCATAAAGCATAAAAAAGACAAGGTGCTAGGAAAGCCCCCTCTACGTCTTAGGAGGTCAGAGCACACCCGTGCTGTGCAGGAAGGGAAGGCATGTATTCTCCATGCTGCTATTGAGTCTGCATCGGGCACATATCGGATCTCCACCATTGGAATTTTCCTCTCACCTCAGCCTCCTGAGGTGCTTCAGACTGTCCGTCCTCCTGTCCGTCCTCCAGGGGGCACTCATGCTTTAGCTGCCTGGTATCTTAGACATGCTAAGAGTGTGGGGAACAGCTCCTCTAAGCCCTATAGGTAGAAGATCTGTCTCACACTTTCAAGACCCCCAGAGTTCAACAACTCTGCTGGAGAAACACAGCTGGGGTGTAATGTTCACTTCTGGAACCTGTAGTTCCTGGGCTCTACATCCATGAAGGAAAAATAGGTGAAGAACCAGAGGTGTCAACCTCAGTTTTCAGTTAAGTGATCTGTCTACCCACTGCAGGTGAGTTCTTTTTTCCTATACACTTCTGGAGTTCACTTTCCAACCTGAGCGGAGTCTACCTGCCACATGTACTTTGGATAGTAAGCCAGGAGTCCTCATGCTCTCCACAAGTTCATCCCTTTACTCACAGGCTGCAGAAGGTCAGCTGATTCCCTTCCCCTAACCCAGGAAACTTAAACTGTGTTAAGCTTTCTTCTCTGTTTGTCTTTTTTTCCTGTTCTTTCCTAGCATCTTTCACTTCCTCCTTGTCTCTTTAAGATATAGTCTATACTCTCTTGTTCTGATTCTGTCCTTTACTGGTTCCCACAGAGATGGCCTCTAGCCTGCTGTCTTCCTCAGCCACCTTCCTTTCCCATGATGGAAAGTTAGCTAGATTTAGAGTTCCAGATGTGAATTTCCCCTGGCAACTTATGACATTCATCATATTGTGCCCCCTGGCCTTCCTCCAACTACTGGGGATGGTTATTTGAGAAGGTCAAAGTGAGCTTCATGTTAAGAAAAGAAAGCACTTGGAATGAGAGCAGAGGTAAAAAAGTATGAACTCCACATTTAATTAAATGTGAAAATCTGCCCTTTTGCCAATTCATGCTTTATAGGCAGAAGCTATGATATTTCAAGCTGAATTGTGTTAAGTTTATAATCTTTACCTTTTCTCACATCTTTAAAAACCTCATTCAACAGTTCCATAGGACTTTTAAACTCAAAATCTTAGCTTAGACTGATGGCGTTGTGTGTTTTTGAAAAAAAAAAAATGATTTGAAGAAGCAATTGAGAGACCTTTCTAGTTTCTTACTGGTGGTTATTTTCTAGATGGACATCAGAAAGCTCCCTAGCAAAATGACAAACCTCCATAGAATGTCATGTGATGCCATTATTATAAGGTTCACCTGGCATCTGAACTTGAGTGTTTCCTTAGAAATTTTATAGGACTGTAATTTTCCCTCCTTTGATGCTGATAACTTGTTTAATATAGTGTGTGCTGTGTGCAGGAGCTTGGGCATGTCCTCTTAGGGGATTATGTATCTGATGAGAAGATGGGAAAACTAGAAAGAAGAGAGAAGGTTCCAGAAGATCACCATGTTCCAGGATTTCCTATCTATTCCTGCCCCACTTGTGTGGGATTTTCAGGCAGTCTGGGGCATATACCAATCCATATTTTACTCCGTGTGCCTAGAGCAATCTTGACAGACAGGAAGAGCACTTAAGTCCCAGCCTTTTGGAGCTTCTCCCCATCCAAGAACTGTGCAAACTTCTAACAACCATCCTGTCAGCCAGAAACCTTCTCTCCACCTCTGTCCATGTCCTCTTCAGTCTTCATGGTCCATGACAGTGATTAGAGTCTTTGCGAAACTGCCCCTCAGACTGCAAAGGCCACACTGCCTGTGTTCTGCAAATGTAGAAGCATGTTACCTTGGCTTCACTTCAACGCTCTCTGCATAGGCTGTTTGGTTCTTGGTAACCCTCCTGACTGACAACGGGCTTATTTTCAGGCATCACTAGCTTGTGATACAGGTGGAATGTAAGGCTCACTGGAGCTGATCTCAAGAGCAGAGATGCAGGAGAACACAAAACACACATCTCTTTTCTCTCTCTGTCCTACACCTCAGCCTCCATATAGCCAGTCTACTAAGGCACAGCACCTCCATGCTTCATGTGATCCTCTTAGTTATAAAGTCATGAGGTAGGGGACACCCATGACTACCACCAAGGAGTGCTCCCTCAATAAAGAAGCTGCCTTGTCAGGAAGTATGAGCTGGGCTGGTATCAGTACAGTCTTCTACTGAGCTTACTCAGGCATGATGAGGAACCTCTCTGCTGAAGTCATCAAAGAAAAGAAAACCTGAATCTCTAGGAATAAACACATTTATCTCCTTTAATAAAGGCTCTCACCCTTGTCTATCTTTTTTATTCTTCATCTTAGCTTACAGGCAAACAATGAATATTCTTACCAAACTTAAAGCATCACTGCTGTGAAGGAAGAACCCACATTCAAACAACACTGTGGATAATACTTGATGGCTGGAGGAAAATCTTGGATGTAAATTTTGTTTTTTGAGACTTTCTTTGGAGTTCTCAAGACATTTTGTTTGAGCAACAAAGAGTGCATGATGTGAAATTACCACTAACTGAGCAAGCTTCTGAAGCAACCAGTTGTTGTGGAAATCCACTCATTGGACCAATGGGCTTTGGGGTGCAAGCCCCAGGGCATGGTTTTGTCTGTGTATGTGACCTCTTAAGAGCTGAGAGAGGAGTCGAGCACTCTCTTGGGTGGTGAAGATCAGGTAAGGCAGCATGGAGCAGCTTGCGGTTGGTCCCCAGCTCCCCTGGGCCGAGCAGCCGGACTTGGCACCTGGATCAGCGACTGTGTGTGTCTTCCTTGCTCTGTACCAGTGAGTGTATTGTCCCCATTTTATACTTCAATAAATTCTTGAGATCCTTTAACAGACTCTCATGGATTCACATAACACCTTGTCCTGGGGCTTGGTATCCTCCCTGGCATTTGGCTCTCCCTATTCATTGAGCTGATGTCCCCTCTTGGCCTCATTGTCTTGCACTCTGTGCTTCCAGCCTCAGAGCGTCTGTGATGCTATTTCTCTGTTTTATGCTGTGCAGGATCCTCAGAAAAGCATTGCTGCGAATATCCATGAGATTCTCCTCCCTTCAGTTTCATCAATCACTTCTATGAGACAAATACACATAATGCGATGTGATACACAGAAAGGCATGGCTTTGGCTGTCAGTGGGGTGACATGCTTGGCTTTGGTTCTGAGAAACGGCAATGGATGAGCTCCTTAGCAGAAGAAGACAAACAAATGCAGGAGGTGCATTTTGTTGTCACACTTGCTGTCACCGTGTTGCTGCTGACTTCCCTCTGTCCTCGCCTCTTTAATTCTGTCTGCTACTATACAGGACCTGAGAATGTATAGGGAATAGAGATTGGTTTCTTGCAGGCAGTTCAAGATGAGGCGCCCAGGTCTCTCAAAGGCCTTCTTGCTCTATCACAGTGTGGTGGAAGGTTGTGGTGGTTTGAATGAGAATGGCCTCCATAGCCCCATATATTTGAATGCTTAGTCACCAGGGAGTGGCAGTATTTGAGAAGGAACAGAAGGATTAACAGGTGTCCTTGATGGAGTAGGTGTGGCCTTGTTAGAGGAAGTGTGACACTGGGGGTAAGCTTTGAGGTTCCAAAAGACTGTGCCAGGTACAGTATCCTATATTCTCTCTCTCTCTCTCTCTCTCTCTCTCTCTCTCTCTCTCTCTCTCTCTTTCTCTGCCTGTCTGCCTGAAAACCAAGATGTATAGCTGTGCCATATGATAATGGACTAAGCCTATGAAACTGTAAGGAAGCCCCTAGTTAAATGCTTTCATTTTTTTTTTTTCCAAGACAGGTTCTCCCTGTGAAGTCTGAGCTGTCCTAGAACTCACTATGTAGTCTAGGCTGACTTTGTACTCAGAGATTCACCTGCCTCTGCATCCCGAGTGCTGGGACTAAAGGCACACGCCACCACCGTCCAGCCAGTGGCTGCTTTGTGTTGTTGTGTTGTCTCTTCACAACACGAGAAGAGTGACTAAGACATAGGTGTTGAATGGTGAGAGCCAGGAGTGAGAGGGTAGGAATGGGTGTTCCTTTGCTAGGAAAGATCTCCTCAGAATATCTAATCCACTCCTGCAAAACAGTAATCCACTTGTAAAGGAGGAGCCCTACCTCTCAACAATGTCGCCTTGATTAAGGTTTTGGTCTAAGAATGCTCCAAATTAAAACAGAAATCACCCTATTTTGGAATACATGAAGCAAAAATACAAGAATTTCTTTTTCAGATGACTGGCATATTGGTCACGTTTCAGTGGCAATTTCCAATTCATATTAGTTCAGGATGACATTTTCCAGAAGCCAAACATGCATTCCCTCATTACACAATGAACAAAAATCCCAAGATAGTGTGCGAGGTTCAGAAAATACCCAATTGATATTAATTGACAATAATGCTTCCTTTCTATCTTATCTTACCTATCTCTTCTATATTTCTGCAGCCCCAAGTGTAAGTTCCTTCCACAGGATAAATGTCCTCATTAGTAATGCATTCAATAGCAAGCAGGTGTGGTAGATGAACCTCATAGTTTTATTTTCCATGTAATTTTTTTTAACCTAGAATTTCAGCTGAAAGTCATTTACCTAGTTAATTGTTGCAAGTGTAAACTAATAAGTTTCAAACATGAAGCAATAAACCTGACAAAATAAAATCACTAGGGTTATATTAAATCCTCATGAAGTTCCTCTTACAGACTATAACACCATCAATGTCCAAACCATTGACCACTACCAAACTGTATCAACAGCACCTCCTTCTGATTTTTTTTTAGTGTGTGCTGCTTAAAATCCATGTCCTGAAAATAATTCTAGAAATACAAGTGCTCACTCATGGCCTCAATTTCAGAAAATTTTGGAAAAGCTTGAGTGACATAAATCACATTTTCTAGACGTTGCCAAAAGAAGTCATTATTTTGTAGTTTTGTAGTGGTCACACATTAATAACAATTTCTTTTGTGTGCATCAAACTCTGTTAGCATCATCCTTTTCATAATTATCACTACACTTGACTGATATACTGAAGGTAGTGTGTAAGATACTTTCAAAGTCCCTAGGGAT